>NW_022987720.1:13431588-13824088 GCF_902827165.1 Trematomus bernacchii | reverse complement strand
TGTAGTTTCCGAGATGTAAACCTACATTTTTCAGAGGTGGCATCTTTTTTGTAAACAAGTTGTTATCATGGACCTCAAAATGGCTTCCATTTTAATGAGAGTTTCAAGTATCATCAAATTTTTTAGAGGGCGACTCTAAAACGGCTTTCAACCCAACTTTGCCTCTGAAGCTCAGCATTAAAAAAGGACGCAGTTAAGAAATGAATGTCACATTTATGCTGCAGACAATCTAGTTTTAAGCTTTTTTTTAAACAAATCATGTTTTATCTAATGAAGATGAAATGAAGATTTTTCATTACAATTTACTCATGACAAATAAAGAAGATGTGTGCCCAGTGCACACGGACACCCTTCCTCTTGTCTGTTAAAAATATTCTGTATGCCTTCACAAGTGGCAGCAGTAATGTGATACAATATCAATACAGTGGAAAGCAGCAGTAACCCCCCACAGAGCAAAATATGTTCAGACTTCAATACTGGGGTCCAATTACCACACACACACACACACACACACACACACACACACACACACACACACACACACACACACACACACACACACACACACACACACACACACACACACACACACACACACACACACACACACACACACACACACACACACACACACACACACACACACACACACACCATATTTTCTTCACTTATTGATGAGATAGATTTCTTGTGTTCGGAGGTGCTTCCCTGCCAGCTGATGTGTGCAGGAGCGGATTGGATAGGTGATTTACGATTGACCATGAAAAATGGCTCTCTTAGTTCAGCAAGAATTGACCTGAGGAGCGAGACACTGCCAATGCATAGAGAAAAGACAAATAGGTTAAGCGAGGTAAAGCGGGACAGAGGGAAAGAGATGAAGGGGGACATAAGAGCATTAGGCTGCTCCTGCAGAAGCCTGGCTCTACTGTGAGGCCTTTGTCTCGGGCCAAAGCAGACCTGAGACCTGCCAACTGCTCTCATCTCCCTCTCTGTTAGGGCTGACGATGAACGCTCTCTACAGAGATGACATACCGACTCAAAGTGAGGTATTAATAGAATGTAAATCACAAACAGGTCCCTGAGGACATAGTACAATGCAACAACACTAATGAGTGACTGATTAACGGCTGTCCTATTAAAGTCAGCCCTTTCTTAGCACCTGACTTTTCCTTTTAAACAACTTAATAGCTTAACTTCAACCCCTGAAGCTAGCGTTAAATTGGCACTTAGAGCATCATGAGTCGTGGGCATCTTTTTAGGGTGTTACAATGAGTCAATCAGTTAAAATCATGCATGACTTCCTGCTGAAATTAATTAGCATTGTGTAATGAAATATGGCTGCGCCCGGGGCTGTTTAAATCAGACATATAGGAGGAGCACCCAATGACTTCATGATCCAAGCTCATGCTGACGCGTTAGATGGCAGCAGTTCCGCAAACACACATGCTGCCAGGAGGGGGAGCACACAGAGGCCAAATGCTAGTGATGGGCAAATGAAGCTTTGAATGAAGCATCGAACCACTTGGACAATTGTTTCGAAAATAGGTTAATTTCTCGATGCTTCAGTTACAGCGACCTCTCCTGGCAAAAAGCAAGGCTGCAGTGGGTTTAACGTATCTTTGCCTTGAAAAATATTCGATGCACACACATACTAAGACTGAATATCATGTTCTATTTGCAATTAAAGATTGATAATTGTGTGTATTGGGTTATTGAAAAAAGAGTGCTGGAAAATGTGACATTGGTTGGGTGTGCTTGTGTAATTATGGCAGGGGGTGATTATGTGGGATGGGGAACACTCAAAGATCTTTATTGAGGTAGCCTACATTATTATTTTTAAGGGCCTTTTATCAGTTATAGTATTAAAGTTGAAAAGCGGGCAATGATTAAAAGTTTATCCATTCCAGGATTTGAACCAGTTGCGTGGAGGTCGTCGACGCATGCGGGCCGCCGGCTCTATCCACTGGGCTATCTATTCTTCAACTGTTACACTTTTTTTTTAATATTGATAGTTGTCTTTTTGTTCACAACTTCTCCACATTTTGAAGTGTTTCCCGAGCCAGAACGACCTATCTTTCTTCCTGGCTTGCTCTATGATCCAATACAAATGCAATACCAACAACAACTCAACAGCAACAACGCAAACTACGACAACAACCCACACATTGCACATTGTTTAGAGCGGTTATAAAGTGTTGAAGCGCTCAAATTCGAAACAGTTTCAACCTGTCACCTGTCAGAATCGAGACGAGGCAGTGCATTGAATCGTGTGATTGGACCGCGAACCAGTCAAGTGATTCATTCAGGAAATGAAGCAGTTGCTGTTTCGGACGTCATATGTCACGTGATTTGAAGCAGTGCTTCTATGGAATAGGAAAACCAGGGTTTGAAGCACGTATCGAAGCTTCAGTCTCACACTGCCATCACTACCAAATGCCACTGCCAGCCACAGTTGAACTTGTTTACTCCAGACAAATAGAGAAATCTTTGCCATCACAGATGGGTATTGTTAAGCTTGTGTGGATGAAGAGGCGGGGATGTACGCTCAGGGCTCATATTGGCCTAAATGTGTGTGAAATAACACACGTACGATGCACAGAGCAGCTCCATATTATCACTTAGGTTATATTTGGGTTAATCTGCCGACATGAACCCTTGCTAATTAACTACTACACTCATGTTCCTGTCCATCTGTGGTAAATGATCTCCAGATTGAGCAGCTGCCCCCTTTCTCTGTCTTTTATATATAGTATGTTACAACTTTTGGAGTAGAACCATTTCTTTCTTTCGTTTGCATTAATACATTATCTTAGTCCGGTGCTTCCTTGACACCTGACCAAAAGGCAGCTTTGTTTGGCTCTAGGCAGGGCCATCACCTCTCCATTCATACAGGCTACCTAGAGGAGAGTATGCTTTATTGCCTTTTTAAATGTGTTTTATCATCAACACATTTGCTGATATGTAATGTCACTGATGATGTGTATTCCTCCAGATTTATGTTGTTTTCCTGGGTGGCAGCATCCCTGATCATATGCCAGACTGTGCACTCAAAACAGTGGTGTAGAGCAGCTGTAGATTCATCTGTTCACACTTTAACTGTTTTTTTCAGATGGGATTGAGAAGGCAGCAGAAGCAGGGAATCATGGTATAATTGTCCAAAGTGGGGACGGGGGAAGGTGATTCACTTGAGTTCTATTCTCAAAAAGGTACGTGCGAGACATTTTTGTAATCGTGGTGACCCTGGTCACAATTAAACTCTAATTTCAGGATGTCCATCCGACACCTTATGAAGGATTCATTTCTAAGGAATAATTATGGTCTCTTTTCAAATGTATATTTCTCCCCAGAATTAAGTTCAACATTTTAAAACCAAACTGAATCTTCACCATAAAGACTAGATGAGCCAAACAATACATATATTTAGTTTATTGCAATTAATAAAAGGAACACATTTTACAGACTTGCAGGTCTTTAGTGGGAGATAATAATTATGTATTATTATTTAATCATATAATCCTGACTTTGTGCAGTTGGTCAAGAGGAACAGGCATTTCAACTTTCCAATATGAGTTTCAACTTTAACTTAGTCAAAATCAGGTTGTGTAGTTATACATTTCCTAGAGAGTGTCAAGGATGTTATATTACAGATGTCAAACTTGGAGGAATTTACTTATGTGCGATATCCTTTTTTTTTTATAACAGCTGTTTTTTGTTGCCTTGAGATGATAACTCACAGTGTGCGGGTTAGGGTTAAGCATCTCAAGCAAGGAAGTTTAAGAAGATCCTTCTGTTGGTTGGACACCCAATACAAAAACAACAACATTCAAATGTGTTGGCAGGCACTGACCCTGACCCTGTTTCTTTTGACAGATCCACAGGACATCATTAGACCTTGGATGACAAGGGGCAAGGACTTCCCTAGCTATTATACTTCTAGGTAATAACTTGTGTCAGTGAGGAGCATCCACCAGCCATCATTCACTTTCATCTGACTGCTCCAGGGACACTATCACTCCACTGGCACTGTGCTCGCCTTAAGGAGGGAAGCAGGCTGACAGAAGAGCCTGGCTGCAGGAAGAGCCAAGGTTTATCAAACAACAAAACTCAGAGACAAAGTTGATACATAGTTCAGACTAAACTATTCAAAGTTATTAACAGAGAGCAACCACATAGCAACATGTCAGTGTATAATGAGTATGAATTAGTATGTTGTGAAATATCTCAAAAAGAGTATTGTTGGATTTGGATTGACATTATTATTATATATATATATTATTTGCTACAGACCTTCATGTCTACCTGAGCATTTTAACAAATGTTGGTGATTACTTAACTTTTCATCTAGCATTGTACTTTGGTTTATGAGCAAATACCTACCGACGGCTTACTTACAAGACAAACTTAGATGAGTAACATGGTAAGTATGTTAGCATTGTTATTGTAAGCAATAGCATTTTAGTAATGTTTGCATTTAGACTCTTTATTTTACCTTTGTCCTCAAATTACAACAAAATCACTTTTAATTGTGGCTGAAAGAGCAACTTAAAATATTGTCAAAGAAACAAGACATCTTCACTCACATCAGACAGATGCCTGATGAGAAGTAATTTGGCTTTTTGCAAATTGAACTGCCTCTTAAAAAGCGTATGGTTTATTGTTTAGAGATGAAAACCAGCTAGGGATCACAAAAAATATGAAATGAAGGCATAGAGAAAAAGGGGAGGCAAGTGATTTCAACGATGCCAACATTAAGAATTGATTCACACTTGCAGCCAAATTCAGCAGATGGTGAGTGAATGTAAACGGAACTGAGCAATCACATTTCCTACAAAACACTTAAAGATGCAGAGAAGGGGAAGAAATAAAAGATTGAAAATGCTGGAGGAGCCAAGAAGGAACTGACTAGAGAATAAAAAGAGCCCTTTTGCTGCAATATGTTCTCGCCTACAGTTACACTTGTTCCCATGCAACTTTAATCATCCAATCATGCTTGCCATGTCAACTGACAGGTCTGCTTGTGCACAATGTGGGTTTTGCTCACACTGATATTGGATCTAAATAAATGAAAGACTGCAGGCTGAGATGGAACAGATCTAAATAGTCACAGGATTTGCACAATCACTTTTTTAAGCATAACAGTAATGTTTATAAAATCTTATTTCAACTTTTATTTTTTTGAATCTCATTGGAAAACAAGCATAGCACAAGCTACAAAGAAGACTTGCCTGATCAAGAATTGTCTAAAGAAATAAACCACAGGTTTCTCTAAGCTGAGGGTACGGACTCCATAAATCATTGGTTCCCTGAGGCGAATCCTTCAGGCAGAGGAACCCATTGTATGCAACAGCCTAATGAAATCTCCTACATCACATTAAAGACCACACAGTGCTGTGCTTACATTTGCCAACATCAAGATATACACAGTCTCCTCTTGTTTAGGGCTATGTATGGCTTCTGTTTTTATAAGAGAGGAAATACATGTAAGTGTACAATGTAAGGTGCACTGTTTATTGTGGTTGTATTTTTTGACTGACTCCTGCATTGTAACAACCTACATGTGTTTGTCTGCACTGTAAACTGATATACCTGTTGTTCTTCTGATAAATTATCCCCATTCTGATGATTAACCCCAATTGCTTCTATTAAGATAACCACAGCACCAACTCTGAGATATTAAGACACAAATAAATCATCTGGGTTAATGCATGAGACAGGTTTGTGTGTGTCTGCTCTGAAGGTTGGAGCGAGAGGTGGGCTGAAGCTGAGGGGTCACTACTGCTCCTGTGATCCCATGCCAAACAGAGACAGCAGCAGTGATGCGATCCAGAGACAAACGCACTGTGCCAGCCGAGGAAGCTGCTGCTGCTCTCCTTTATGGCCTGCGCGTACAATCACTAAATCATTATCATTCTCAGAACAAACATGTTCTTTATGTAGGCTTTATGTAAACAGACTATCCTAGGGCTTCTTTAGACTCTTCCTTTGATTCCTAAAACGAATTCAAAACTGTCTTGTGCAGCAGAGGCCCAAACCAATATAAACAATAAAGAGAGTAAAACTGAAACAGCACAGAGCTATTTAAAGTTAGGCCTTACGCATTTCTGTCAAGTTCATATTTGTTCCCTTTTCCTTTTTTTTGTTTTAGATAAAGAGTCTTGAAGTGGTAGCATGTAAGGCTATCATCAAGGCTACACTATAGCACGAGAGCATCTGTGCACGCCTTTGGGCTTTTTCCTACCCATCACACCATGGTGGGCCATAATCCTTAGGCCTTGTGGCCATGGAAACCCACTCATGTATGAATGTAACTTTGTTTAAATATGACTCCAGGAGAAGAGACGGAGGAAAGGACATGACAGGACAGGATTGTCCTGGGAGACACATCACGTGTTGGTGATGTAACAGGTCACCTGACAGGTACCTGACCGGGTGTTGAGAGGACTTTCCTCAACTTCTGTGTCCTAATGTAATACAATTATGTTAATCACAATCAAATCACCTGTTCTGTACAAAAAGAAAACTAAGCAGCAGATTTCCCAGATATGTTGTAGTAGTTTCCTACGGATTATTTCCTCAAGTGACTGATTTTTTTCAGCATTCTGTGCGTCATTATCTTTTTCTCACACTGCATACCTGCTTTTTGCACCTTCTAAAAAGAGAGGATTTGATGCGTTTCATATCGTTGTAAACTATTCACACATTGCAGATAAAAAAGAATATTTGCAGACACCAATTTTGGCTCTGGGAAAACGTGATGATCATTCAAATGATAAGGCAGAAGAGTTGACATTGTAAGTAATACATTTATCAGGATAAAGAAAAATGTATGTTAAAATAATTGTTGCTGCAAATATTGTTTTCCTTATCCATTACTTTTTCTACAATCTCTATTGATCTAGTAGTTGTTGTTTTTTTCATAAAATGTCTTGTTCAATGTTCGAAGTGAAACAAGATATCTTCACATTCTTGAAGTCAGTGTATTTTGCTTGAAAACAAATTAAACAATAATTCATTCATTTGTGAAAATTAACCGATTGACGGTTCATTAATTATTTCAGTTTAAAGGAGCCCTATTATGCTCATGCTCACAGGGAAAACCGAAAAAAAGCATAATAGGAATAAGGGATTTATGAAGTTACTATAATAAAAGCTTTTTTTTACTTTCTTAAAACCAAAATGACTGGATATTCAAAGACAGAGAGACCTTCTGTTATCTGAGCCACACAGTCTCTTAAACAATTTGTTCAGTAATATGTCATACAATAATCTCTTATTAGAGCGATAACCCCTGTCACGGAGATCATTTTGGTAGTTTGAGCCCATGAATATATTTATAGGTATACGTGGATTCTTTAAAACCTGTATCTAAACCTAATCCAGATTGCCTGCAACATAACCTCAAAAACTACTCTTTCATTCCCAAGGCTCCAGTAAAGCTCCAGTAAAGCTCCAGTTAAATCTAGTCTAAGGAATGACGTTTCCATAAGAGACTGTATAAACATTGAACATGACCCCAGAGCATCTTAGTGTCTGGAGGAACATGTTGTATATGGAACAGAGGCTAAAAATAACCCTGTGCTAGCATGACTCTTTCTAGCTTTTATTAGTGTCCCCACTTGGGTTTGTACAATTGAGGGAAATCATTCTCACAACATTTAAAGAGCCACCACCAAGGCTCTATCCACTCTGTTGGTTTACATGAAAACAAAAATGGAAACACAGCACATTGAAAACAGAGACTGAGCTGCAGGGGTTTACATGCTAACATGACTCAATATGTATTTATAAATAAAAACAAACACATTACTTTTTGTTCTAGGAAAAAAGCTCACACTCGTATGCATGTATACTCATCCTAATAATGTGCTATGTGACCCAATGAAGGTTGTGACCTTTTGTTTGGAAAGTAGTGGCAGGAATGGGGAAATAGTGTGGAGGGCCTGCAACAGCTGACACACCACTAACTATATTTGAGTAATGTGAGAATTTGGTTATTGTCAACGGTGAATCAAACTAGAAAAAATGTCTTCTTTCCAGAATAAAATGTAGGAATTTATGAAATCCTTCTTTTTGTCTTTAACTAATTTAGGTTTGCTCTGTGGTCTTGCTTCCTTTGTAAACTCATATGTAATACACTTCCATTATACAAGAGATTACCTTTCTATGATGACTTTTTAATGTTCAAATATCGATTTGTTTTTAGTTTGATCAATGTTGTGATTGATTCCTGGAGGATGTTAGGAAATATTTAACTAAAAACCCCAAAACAGTTAGGATACTTCGGACACAGGAAGTAGGAAGTTTTGCACAATAAGTTATGCCTTATAGTCAGAAGACTTTGGGGTTTAGACTGTCAAATAGACAAGCTATCTGACGTCTTTGCCTATACGATATTCTGATGATAAGTTGTCAACATTTTAAAGAAATGTTTTGATTGTCCGTCAGCATGATTAATACTTATACTACCGGCCAGATTTGCATAAGACTTGTTGGAAAACTTGCTGCATCGATCAAGAAGGAACCCATTACATTTTGGAGCGGATCCCCATTACAGGGTGCACTCTCCAAATGCCTTTATCTGGTAATTCAAATGGTCCATTGCAGTGTAAATAATCAATCATGTTCAGTAGAGAAACAAAAGAGAAAAGTGCTTATTCCATGTATTAGTTAACTGTAGGAGTTGTATCTTTAAAGGGGACCTATCATGCAAAATGCACTTTGGTACGTCTTTTATACATGAATATGTGTCCCCAGTGTTCCAGGGAACTCACCAAGTGTCAGAAAACACAACCCTCTCTATTTTCCTCCATACCCAAATCTCTAAAAAAGGGCCTGCAACGGATCTGATAAAAACTGATCCAGATTTGAACACTGTCCTGACGTCAGGACGGTGGCGCTACGGCTATTGGGCCAACTCCACCAATCAGGAGGAGACAACCACGGCATTGCCGTTCGAAAGCGCTGGAGACGCTGTAGTACATATGCCAGGACTGTAGATGGTGCTGTTCTCACTGAATCAGCCCTTGCAAAAACAGAGCTATAAATTGTCAAATTGAGCGAAATGAGGCATGGCTAAAATGCATGATCTGTTTGGTATTTTGAAAAAAAAAAAGTATAAATATGCCTTATATAGGTATGGTCCTACACTATATTATTCAAATATAGCATGATAGGTCCACTTTAATAAACCTGTAACTCACATATTTGTACAGATAAGGCCTTAAACCACATGACAGGATCAACACTGTCACTGGCAAACTGATATTCTGAGTAAATCCACGTTAGGAATACACTTAACCTACTCTGACAACAAAAGATAAAAGTGAAACAACAGGTATGAGTCACGAGCACACAGTCAGTAAAAGCCCAAATGTAACCCGTACTGAACCCACGAACATGACTGCAACAGAGAGGAAGGTTGTGTCATTGGAGGCTGACAGTGAATGAAAGGCATCATTCCTGTCACGTTTTGACTCCGCCCCGCCTGTGACCCGAGGGAAGTGGCATAAGACCTGTCACCCCGAATCACAGCCCGGCCCGCGACAGCCGAGCTCATATGTAAATGTGTCAGCATGCGCAGATTCATGAGTATGACATATCAGTTTGAATATGCATGTTCAACACTGACTGGAGCGTAAACATCCCTGTATATGTAGGGCTCAATGCATTTGTGCGTGTGTGTGTGCGTGTGCGTGTGCGTGTGCGTGTGTGTGTTTCCAGGCACACGGTATGTATGTCTGAGCTGATCCCGGTATGTTATAGTGACATTCCCGGTGGGAAGGAGCCTCACGACTGTTTTCATTTGCTAGACTGCCCATATCTCTTCATGAGGACAGGCTGGGTCAAAGTGACATCTGATTTCATCCACACTCAGCGGGGTTCTCTCTGTCGGTCTCTATCTTCCTCTCTTACTATACATGTCTCTGCTGCTTACACCTTCTCCAAGGGAGGATTTACCGCTTTTCTCTGTTAAATGTCATAGTACATGATTTATAAGTGTTAGTTTTGGGGCTGTTGGTCAGACAAAAAAGCCAACTTCCCTTTGGGTTCATGGGAACACGAAACGAGAATTTGTGTTATTCGTGGTTGTAAAGAAGTTATCAGACAATAATGACATTTGTTGTAAATTGGAGCTCTAATTTGATTATTTTACATAATATGACAAAAATGTAAAAATGTTTCTTCAGTTAATCTATTCATTCTTTAGTCTAACAAATGGCATGATGTCCTAAAATCACCTTTCTTTTTTGACCAACAGTCCATAACCCCAAATAATTTCCTGTCGACCAGCAAATCAACTAATTAAATATGTTTGCTCAATGGTAAATATGTAATTGGTGTGTGTGCTCATATTTCTATTGAAAATAATAGAGCATTGAAGTAAGAAGCTCTATGCTTTTGTAATGAGAACACACTGTGTTGTACCACCATTAACATGCTGTATCAGTACTACATGGGTGACATGAATCACGGTGGTCCAGAGTTCTTTTGTTAGCCAAAATCAGACCAGGCTCTTCCAGTTTTGGAAGATTAAAGACTCAGAGACCTGCGTATGGCAACACGTGCATCGACACAGAAATACGCCTGTTTAGCAAAGGGTCATAGCCGACATTTTCTGGAGGAGTCATCGTGAGTCACGACACAACTCTCCCAGGGCCATCGTTGTCTACTATTTGGATTCTCCCCTAAAATATCAAGCACCTTGAACACAAAGCACGCTCAGCTGTACTGAAGACTAAAATCTTCATTGGCTAAATTTGGGGGAAACATAAAAATCTCTATCATTAACGGCTCACACAGTGAAGCTCATCATTTCTAAATTTAATTGACAATATAATTTGAGTTTTAATCTTCACAATTATCTAAAGCCACTCGGGCACATCTCGGTAGCCTCACCAATTATTTTCATACTAATGTTACGGAACAAATTTCACTACATTCACTCAATCAAAATAAAACTATTGTCCCAGAAAATGATAATTTGCTCATTCCAGAAATAGTTCCATCATGTCATCCAAATCCATTAATTACAGCCATACTGTACTTTTAAATGGCCCCATTAGCACAGCTGAAGCAAAGTTACCACTTTATATAAGAGGGAAATCCACACTTAAGGAGTATAACTGGGTGCATTCGATGACCTCTAATAATTCTAATCACCCGGTAATTACAAACAGGGTGAAGCACCTTCCCTCTGCTTTTCCTTTAATGTCATTTACAGGAACTGGCAACCAGAAAATGCAGAGCACAGTACAAAGTGTCAAGCTGAGGGAATCCAGACTAGTTGGCAGGCATAAAGACAGAGTTTTCCCTCTGTGTGCTGCACTCTGAGGATTAAAGCTGGCAGCGTGCTCACGTCTGTTAAACAAGATATAGACATAACACCTTGATATTTCATGTTGCACTAAGCCAGTTAGGGAAGGCTGCAGCAGTGATAGATAGATCTCATCTCTGCATATTTCCTCACATATACTTTTTTCCCATGTATTTTAACATGTTGACTGTTTGTGCTGCAAAGAAAGTACTCTCCCTATTCAAGTGGGTATGTTTTTGATGTAGTGGCTAAGAGCATAAGATTTACCTCTTACTGTACTGGCTCCACATCACATATTCTCAAGGGAAGAACAGGAAGTGGATTTCTCTAATTATTCAAAATAGCTGCCTGTAAAGCATGTAATTGACTTAAACACATCCCGCAGACATTTCACTCGACAGTTATGATAATGGTTAATGCCTGATTAAATTGCAAGTGATTAACATTAAACAAAGAAACATAATAAAAGCATGGAAGTAAAACATTGATACACATATTTTGCCAGTGATATTTAGAGATTAAAGGGATTTTAATGGTGGCAATGAGGCATTTTAGTATTCAAGCTGTCCTGGTGAACACAGTGTGTTACTGTATTATGAGGCTGATATGACGGAAGCTTTCATGTCAAGCGTATCTTGACTGGTCAGGAAACAACTGCAGTTAAATATGACATTAAGCATTACATATTGTGTGGCAAATAAAAAACCACATACAAAACAAGAAGCCCTTTCATTTCCATTTGAATGTGTAAAGTTAATGGATCATATGAAACCATCTTGCTCTATAATATGCTAAGAGAAAAAAACTGAAATATAAAATCCATTGCGCTTTTAATTTATTCCCATTATCAATAACAGCCCCCAGGAGCATTATTCTTGCTTTTAACTGGGCAATTTAAAGGGGGAGAGAATAATAAATTCTACAGTAATTGGCAATATTGATTTTAATCTCATCGTAAGTCATTTAGAGTTCAGTATGCCAAAGTAAAATAAAGCTCCAATTGAGCTCTGCATCAAGCATGAGACGATGAAAATAACAGTGTTCAGATATGTTGCTGTAATGTAGCTTCTTGCATTTACTCAAGAAAAGTACCTAAACACACATTTAAGGTCCTTATTTCATGCTGCAATTCAGAAGGAATATCATTGTTTTACTCTTTGCTACATTTACTCCTTAGATCAATATTTTACAAGATAAGAATGTACTTCCGGAAACACCTACAATCCCTAACCCCTCCCCCATGTTTTTCTTTATTGCTATTATCACCACTTTATAGTTGAGATCATTTTTTACTCTTTAATTTATTTTTATTTTATTTTAAACGTATAAGTTGCAGGTTAAATACATCAAGCGGTGAAAATAAAAACTTGTGATGAAAATATCTGCAATCATTTTTCAAAAATAAAATAAAAATATTTTACAAACCAAACATATGATAAATTAAAACATATTGTGCCCGTAAATATGAAGCTACCCAATGGTATATAAAAGTAGCTCCATTTAAACAACAGCAAAATGCTATTTACACATAAATGCCTATAGTAATAATGCCATGATTATAAAAGGTTATAGTGAACAATATACATTTTCTTTTCATACTTTAGAAACATTTAAAACTGTTTTATTGTGCAGTATTTCAATGTATTGTATTGATGATTTCCTCACGCTTCTTGGACTTCAATGCATTTTTTCAGCAGGAAAAATTGTGTAACATGAGCTCTAATGTAATACGTTAATCATGCAATTTGTTATTTAAGACAGTCCTTAGCTGTATAGTTGATAGCCAGCTTTTTCAGTGTTTCTATTCTCCACTTACTAAAAAGTCATTTTTGGAAGCCTTTTCTTGGATTAACTCTTTTCTGAAGAACACAGCTGCAACATTATCAGTTTTTATATACTACTGGATATGGTATAAATCAACATATTGGTTGGACTTTCTAAAACGTCTTCTGATCATTTAATAAACATCCATGCACAATCTATTGCCTATTTGTAAGTCGTGTTTTTATGGGAAGCAGGTTTGTTTCTTTCCAAGAGTGTAATAAGAGAGAGAAATGCTGTGTATTTTAAATGAAAAGAGGACAGTAGCGCATGGCCATGATACTAACTGAAGTGATGGGGCATTTCCTTGCTGCCACACAGAATCTGCTCCTCATCTGTATCTCGGTACTGGAGTGCACAGGGGTCGACTTCCCCTTCTCTCAAATTGCTACAGCTTCCTCCTCCAATCCACAGGGAGTACAATAATGTTCTTTTGGGAGGATGCAGGGGTAACATGTTGGAAGGGGTATCGTGTGACAGAGATGTCACTGTCATGCTATTTCACATTCAGAAAATGTTAATTAAATGTATATGCAAGGCTGTAAAAGGCCAAAATCCGTATTGCTAAATGAAGGAAGAATGAATGGAGAGCAAATAGAGGTAGATGTGCGTCTCCTGGCAGCTTACCAAAAAAAGAATCTGAATAAATACATGGCATCCATATGTCACGTAGAAAGCAATAATTTTTCACTAGCACTAAGCTCTTTCTGTGGGCAATATCCCAACTCCATCACAATGACTTGGCATACAGGGAGGATATGAGCCATTGGCTGTGGCTCATATTTGAGCCACCGCTGCTGTGGCGTTGACAAATGCTCCACCCAGAAACCAATGTGGCATATTTCAAAGGCATCCAGCACAATGGAGCGGTTTTTCATCATGGTGAATAATGCCCGGTGCTGACTGTTCCCCAGGTTAACCTCCCGAGTGCTGGGGAGTGTTTCTTTTGATATATTGACTTCAAAAATGATGAGATAATCACTAAATCAGGGGATATAAGTATTGAGGTGCTGTCAAAGCAATTGTAAGCACAATCTGTTGTAAGGGAGGTAAAATGCTCTCAGACCTAAAGCACCATGTGTTACAGCACCTTTGTGGATAAATGATATCCTGAGTTCCAAATAATTTTACGATTGTGCAAGTATTGATCAACCTTAAATGGTTATTATAGAAATGTGGTTTTATGTTCTTTTGGCAACTAGTACCAAGTTAAGGAAAATGTTTTAAGCAAACTATTATTATTTTTTAAATATGTCTTATTAAAATAAGAACCATTGTTACATTCAGCAAATGTTCTATGTATTTTAAATAATTCTGCTATTTTTTGTATGTGAGCCTGCATGCCAAATTACAACACTGTTAATTACAAATCCCTACAAAAGTCAACATGCATTGTAGGCAATTTTCCACACAAAATATGTTCATTCTTAATGAATCTCAATACTTTGCCAATAACATAATTATAGAGTCTGCATGTTCCTCCATTATTTGAACCGCTCCTTCAGGATTTAATCTAGAAGAAAATCTCTGCACCGCCCATACATCATGTTTTTGCTGAAATGATTTGAGAACCAAATACTATGACACTATATCAAATTGGTAAGCATCGCTTTTTAAGGATACAATTGTATTTGATTTGAAACGAATAAGCAGGCGTAGACGGACTTCAAATGAGACGCTTATTGAGTCAATTAGATGCGCTGGTTGAATCCGCTTCACAGAAGCACGTTGGACAGAGAAGTTGCTCTCTTGTTGCTCACAACTTGGCCCTGACAAAACGTTTAACACTTGCAGAAAACAGAGGAAATCCAGAAAAAAATCCAGCACAAATTGAAACTGTAATTAAGCACAAAGATGCACCGTCGTCTGTGCGTTATGGTGCCAAATGGTGCGTCCATGACCCCCAACACCCACACTAACCACGGCTGCCATTGGGTAAGACATGAGCCACATCAAGAACAAAGATGGAAATCATTGCAATATTGGGAATGTAACGAACAATTCTTACCGCTATGCGAGTCTGTGAATATGCTTTAAGATGTAAGATAATTCTTTTTGCAGGAGGGGAAGGTCGTTTTGGACTTGCTGAGGTCCAAACTTGAATCCTGACGATGATAGTCTGGTCCACTTGTCGGGAGGAACCAGCAGGATGCTTCACTGGTGTCTTTTTATCTCATAGCAATACTACGAGATGTGTTAGCATTCTTTGTCCATGCCAGCCTCAGTATTCTGTCTCCTAATTAAGGTAGCCTACGTCGATTGAACTATGTGGTCTGCTGCGTAAAACCGGTGCCAAAATTCCTGCGGGCCCATTCCGTTACAGCGATGCTAAACAATAGTCTGGTCATGTTGGCATGGGCTCAGCATACTCCAATGCCAAGAGCAGTTGCGTCGGCTAATTACAACCAGATCTTGAGAGCTAGTCTGTCCATATTTCTGGCTCGGGAATTTGGTAAATGTCGCTCACATGTGCCAGTTGGCTCCGCTATTGTCTTTCGGGCGCCTCATCTTTTCTTCTTCGCAGGAGTAGTGGACAGTCGAATTGCCGATCTGTTGAACGCTGGAGGACCACCTACATCCAGCGGGGTCTTGATGTCGTATTTATCGGGACCGAGCTTTCCGCCGTGTGGCACATACAGTCTGACACGGGCTAGATGGGGGTCTCGTTGAGTGACAGATGGATCCTCTGACTGAAAGCTTGCCTGGCGACCCGTCTTTGCAGGAGAGCAGTAAAGCAGGATGTTGCGCGTACACATCTTTGACAGTGCGCGCTCCCGTCAGGTCACACATATTGGGTCCACAAACATCTGCCTGCCAATAAAAAAGGGCAATTAGGACAATTTGAATAAAACCTTCCCTTTGTGTTTGTAGCTTATATTGTACAATTGACATTCCTAGAGTGTGTTTGTTGAATCGATATTTGTTGGAGTGTATAATGATTCCTTTAATATTATAATCATATTTAAAACTCATATTTAAAAAATGTGGGATTACTATGTTTTTGTAATAATTAATTAACTAATTATTTTTCTCATTCCGATGTCTTGCTTTGTTTGTGTTGCAGTTTGTAATTACTTTCATTTTTAATAGGATTTTTCTCAGTTAGTATTTCAGTGTAATGTCATGGTTATTGACTAACAATGGAACAAAAATATAAAAATATAATTCAATAAAATAGATAAAGATTGTCATAGAAAAACCCGTGCAGTACAGTCAAATAGAGGCGAAATGTAAAGCAGAAAATACTCTTCTCTTTGCGGTGGACCGCAGAGCACCGCAGCACTGGGCCTCTAGTAGTCTTCCCATTAGATGGAAAACAAAGCAACACAATTTCATGACCAACCACCATGGCCGCAAACCATATTCCAAGGAAATGACTGACGCACAAAGGATCCTTCAATGAATGATGTCGGTGCTTCCACATAGTCAAAAGGGCTTCCTGCTGAGAAATTAGGGGGAATTATTTGGATCATTCAAAGGTGCATTGCCATTTGTTACCAGCTCACTGCGTGAGGGCCCACGTCTGGTGTCAATCTCCTAAGGCCTTGAGCAAGGGAACACATGGCTCGTTTGGAAAATGTAAACAGCTAGCTGCTTTGAGATTGCTGCTTGATTGTTAACTCACAAATGTCTCCACCCCCCTCTCAGGCACCCGTACACGTGCAGCCTCAATCAGTCTGTGCAGCTATACTCTGATATGAATTGGCTTCTGGATCCTCTGATCTCTGTGATTAAGAAAATGATTCAGTATTCAGGGGCCCCAGGGTTCAGGACCCTCACAGTCATGTGCATGTGTTTTTTTGTTGTTGAGAGTCTGCTCACAGCTCCGACCTTGCCGGACTCACATCTGCCCAGCAGGTCAGTGATGGCGCCCTCCTGTGTTTCTGCAGGATAAGCTACATTTGACAATTCAAGAGGAAGATGTCAGAACAAATATGATGACCGTTGGTAAATGGAGAAAGCTAAAATATATTCAGGGCTATAGGTTTAGAATAGATTTAAATGGAAACATTTGTAAATACATTAAGAATCAAATATAAAGACCTTACTCTTGGTACAATATTGAGACCTTGAAACCTTGAAATATGCTATACTTTACTAATGGTTGCATTCAGCATAATAAATGAAAGCCAATATTTGCAATACATTGAGAAATTATACTGCATGTGTTAAAACGGTGATATTAAGAGGCCAGTTCAGAAATCCATCCATGATACTAACACGCCAACCACAAATCACATTCTCACTCTGAAAAAGCACTTTACCTCGTGTCATTCACAACCTGCAGACATTTATTTGGAGTCATGACATTAATTGGAGGCTGACTCAACCTTCATCATCCTCATTCAGACCACAGATCTATTAATGACTTGTATAACTTCCCACTGCTTAACTCGACTCTCCAAGCCTGTAGCTTTGTTCTTTGGGCTGGATGTTCTGGAGGGAAAGGTCTGCTCATGATGTTAGGAGAAAGAGACAAGTGTGATTGAGTCACAGACACATGACAGAGCCAGAGAGGTGTGTAGGTGCAGAGAGACAGGGCAAGATAAAGAAGAGGTAGGAGCAAAGGACAGATTGACTGCAGGAAAAGGTGACTGATGAGGCGGTTGAGAGCAGATGGAGGTGAAAAGGAAAAAGCAAAAGGCCTGAATTGCAGGAGGAGGGTGCCCCTGGCTGGCCCTACACCGAGGCCGAGCCTTGCTCCTTTCTATATTTAGCACGGGGACCACAGATTGTAATGAGCGCTCCGGGGCCTTGTGTTCAGACCGGCAAGGACTGCTGCCATCCGTCTCACTGCCCTGGGGTGAGGCACGATCCAGGCTCACACGAGCGCAGGGGAGGAGTGACAGGACCATGTCGTCTGAGTGCACACTTACTAAACATGTGCACAGCAGAGGTGAGGATACAATATGAGTGAAGTGTCATCTGTGTTCAGCTCTTTCTAATGCTGCGTTTGTGTTTACAGCAATTCCTAAAACTCTTTATTTCTCCTTCCCCTAAGCATTTAAAAAGAGCACAGTATCCCCCCCGACTACCATGCACAGGACTGAAAATATAAAAAAAAAATCCCTTTTCTCTCTGGACGGGATTGACATTCAGTCCAAATGTCAAAGCAGCTCAAGCCATTTTTGACTCTTCCTGTCCCCATTCTTACCTTCCCCATCTCCATCACCTCCAGGACTGTTCTGGTGATGGTCAGCAGTGACTGATGAAGGGCTAAGCCGTTCAGACAGCAGTGTTCTGAAGGCGGGGCGATGCTGGCATGTCAATCCATCACGAAGTGCAGTACGACGCTGCTCTTTAGAGTGATTCTCCACTCTACACGATGCGCCTTAAAGATCAAATACTCATCACCTGTGGTTGTCAGTTTCATCTTTCACAGTAGCTGTGGTCAGCTTGAAATTATGTCAGTTAAAATGCATGGTGACAAGCAGAGAACACCTCTCTTACGGCCCCTGCAGCGTAATCCACTTCTTCTGTCTAGTTGGGGGGGGGGGGGGGGGGGGGGGGGGGGGGGAATACTTCTGTGGATGAAGTATCACTAAACAGTCAAGGCTCATTGTGATCATTGGTAATTTACTTTTTCATTTGGTGATTTTCAGCTACCAGTACAAACTCTGTAAATCATCCGTGATGGACTTAGCAACTACAAATGTAATGACATTTCATAATTAAACATTTTACTGATACTTTCTCTTTGTGTGAAGGCAGGCGAGATCCAGGCTCAGGCTCAGCAACAGAGGACCTTATTTTGGTAGGGAATATGGCATAGGGCTTACACTTCATTTCATATTCATTATTGCCAATTAACTAAAATAACATCACTATAATACAAAATAAAAGAAGTGTGGTTTTCCTGACAGTCAGACACATTTCAGTTCTATGATAACTTTGTGTTTTACTTTACTACCAAATCATAAACAAAAATGCTTTCTTCTATAGTTTTTGAAGGTAAAACGTATTACACTTTAGAACCCTGACCCAAAAGAGCAACCAGCAGATTCTCAGCCAACTCAGAGGTCAATACTGACATCAGTCAACTTTGACATGCTCGGCAATAATTCATTTTCTTTTGTTTGGACATGTTACTCTAACCTTTGGTTCTTCCCAGCCTGTCTCCAACAGCATATCCATCAGTCACCACCCACGCAGCGTCCCAAACAGAGACACCAGTCACTCACATCAGCAGAGCTCCAGTTGAGCTCACAGACAGATAATTGAGTCTACTAAACTCAAGCTTCATAACGAACTATTTCAAATCCAAATCGCACAAGCCATCAAACATGGCACCATTGTGAGGATGTGGCTTCATGGTAGAAGTACAGAAGAATGACAATTCTTTCTTTGAATTACAAACACTTTTTATTTAGACATAGGCCAGATTAATGACATCCAAGTTTTTTTTGTAAAAAAGGCTTCCTGGTCATATTATTCTACAAAAACAATGATAATCTTTACATACGAAAAATAAAAATACAAGAAGAAAGATGAGACAAAACACATGCAGTGTTTTGACAGCTGCTTCCAAAGAGAGCATTTATAAGACAGCAAAGGGCTGCTTATTCTTCATGGCTTCCATCAGTCCATGGTTTGATCCAGGTTAACTCCATTTGTTGAGGGGATTTTAAAAGGAAATGAGAGACAAGCCAATACAATAGCAATGGTATCTATGGAGATCCACTGTACCTATGAAAACTTATTTTATAGGTTCTGTGTTATTGTTGTCAGATTATCTCCCAAATATCCTAAAAGAATAAACCTGTGGAGGGACTCCTGGAGGTTGGGATGTTGCAGTCTCACATGGGGTAGTTGAGCACCACGTCCTGTTTGGCCAGCTCCAACAACATAGGATCGTCGAAGAACTTACTGATACTCACATCCTCGCTAAGACCCTGCAGACCAACAAACAGGAGGTCAGTCATGCAAAAAAGGAAAGGAAACTCTCCAACGCCTGTGAATGATAAACCGGTAGAGAAAAAGCTCACCTTGCGCCTTCGGGTTTTGATCATGAACTCTCTGGCTAGGTGAGGAGCAGGTTGGGGCTCAAGGGGCCGGATCACAATACTCTTGTCCAGGGGGTCGCCAGGGACGATCTGGAGGGAAATACAAAATCTAGTTAACCCAGAGAGAAGGAGCGAATGGCAGCTGGTTATGTCTCACAAATGGAACACATCAAATGTTGAGCTTTAACAAACTGAGTGGACACTTTTTAATAGAGGCTCCGACCTTTCACTAAATATCTGATTCAGTTGCAAGTCTGTCACATTGTTACCGAGTCAGGAGTGCGTCCATCAACGCCATGGCAGAAAAACAACGTGCAAGTGCGGTCACTGCTTCATTTTGTGACAACACTGTGCAATGTTAGCAGGTTGAATAAGAAAGATTCAAAGGATTTATTGTCATACACACGGTAGCTACTGTAGTTATGGCAATGAAAAATTAAGGTCCCAGGCTCCTTCAACAATGCAAAATAAATATAAGACATAACAAATAAAGAATATAAATAGTGAAAAAAGAAACAGAACATAATTTAAATAGTGCAAGAGAATTTTGCAAGTGTCAAATGTGCAAGTAAGTGTGTAAGAAGTAAACATGTAAAATAGAACAAGATGAGAGGAAAGGTGTTTACAGGGATTTTTTTTTGAATGATTCACTATTCATTTCTCATGTCATTTTAAGAAGCTTAGAGTATGACCTTCACAACTAAGTCGCATTGTCACAAACATATGACACATCTCCCCCTAATGCAAATAAGAAGGAAGAGAAGGGAAAGGAAAGCTTAATCTGGAAAACGTCGGGTAGAGTGGGCTAAATAAGACGTTCCCAGCCTCAGGGGAAGATTAAACTCGAGGAAAAGGGAAAAAGTAATCAATGGAGTGGCTGCAGCCCAATCAACAGATGGATGAGAGCTGCTGACAACAGTAACTCAACACGGTGCTGTTTGCAGGCCAATACTGGCAGTGCGTAATCAAACTAATGAGGCAGGCTCACATTGAGTTTAATGGGACAAACAACACAGTTCAGGCACTCCTACGTTATTCTTATTTTCTAGGGTAGTTTAATCAATAGTTTCTGTCGAGGCCCAGAGCAGAGGAGAAGGATCAGTGTCGGGTACAAACTCTGGAGCTGCAAATCAGAAAGTAATTTGGAGAGGGGATAGGTGTCAGACCCCTGGGGCGTCTGCTGGGGAAAACGTTCAGGACTGACAACTTAAGACGAAGTGATTTGGAAATAACTGATCACACTGCACTGAGAGGAAGTCAAAATAGAACTGTCTATTCTAGTCAAATTTGACAAAACAATTCAGGAATAATCCCAGGGGAAATCTGATTTGGTAACTGCTCTCCTATCGAGTGCTTTGCTTTATATTTAGTTTATAAAAATTAATTGTGTACAATGATTTATATTTCCCTGGACTGAACCACCATGACAGACAATACATTCAACATTGCAATGCACTGCTTAGGCCTAATAACATTTCTGTAAAACATGCAATACAACCAATCTGTGGTTCTGCATAGTCTCAAAAATGTCAACGATTGTTTTAATTAATTATGTATGTTCCCAACGGATCACTTTAAGACATATTTTCTCGGTGTTTGGACAAGCATGTCAATAAATAATTCATGTCCTGTCTCTTGTCAACACTTAAAGGTTCTCCTCTAGGGAATAAAACATGAGATATGTGCACTGAGGAAAACCTTCTATTACTTCCAGATGAATGGCTTGCTGTAAAGTAGTAATCCTCCCCAAGTGGAGTTCATTTCACTGACACAGCTCTCCAGAGTGCAGACTCAAACACGTGTCAGACATGATGGACAGAGACAGCTACATTACACCTAAAACTTAATGATTCAGCACTTCACATCAAAAGCTATTTTGCAAGACTGGCAGACATGTGCACAAGGTTTGGTTCCTCTGCTGCTCGGGCAGCCAGGTTTATGTATGTGAGGAAGTCAACAGCATTCATGCATGTGAGAATAGATACAGGTGACAGGTTCTACTCCTACTCGATTTCTATGGTTCATGCATTAGAGTAACTTCCTCTGCCACTAGTTGTCATGGTAATGATGTAGGCAGCTGAGTGTTAGCACTAATATAGTAACACACTGACATGGGAATGAATTTGAGGTTTGCACTGCCTACTGTATGCGTGTGTAAATGTAAACTGGAATCACCGGTTGCCAATTCATAAGTGTTAACAAACGTTTGGGTCTATTTCCCTTTCGGTGGAAAGGTTTGTAGTTCACCTCAAAAGATACTTTGCGTGAGCCAAGCAGTTCTTACAAATCGGTCTCAAACCATAGCTCCCGCAAGAATGTGTAATAATTAAAACTTGTTTTCGTGCCGTTATCATACTTTTCTCCAAACTGGCCTTAAAGACGTCTCTTTTGTACGGAAGAGGATTAGGGCCACATGAAGAAAAGAAAGTGGGGATGTGAAAAAAAGTGTTTTTTTTTGTTCTGACTTTGTTTCCCTCAGAACTAAAACCTTTCTGGCCCTAATCCTCTGCCGTACTTTTGAATAGGTCTCCTTTGGTGTAATAATGTATTTCAAAGTAGAGCTAAAAAGCTAATATGAGGCTTCAGCAGTTAGTCAAACCAAGTGGCGTTTATTATTCTTAGTAAGTCTTTTGAGTAGTAATGTCCCCCAGGAAAGTGTTTGCCTGCTGAGAGAAATTACAACAAAAATGTGACTAGAAAGGAAAAGGTTCTTTTGTTTAATTTTGATTTTTTTAAGCCTCATATTATTCTCAAGACGGTGGATTTTGCCTCCCGTCACTTCTATTGAAATCTCTTAAGGAAGGGATCTTTTCCCAGCCAACTAAACAATTGCAGCAACCAATAACTCTTAATAAATAGAATTGGAGGGATGAAACCCTCTTTAATGGTCACACATGCAGAGCACACAGTGACATTTGGCCTCTGCATTTAACCCATCTTAGTACCAGGAGTCTAGTAGTAGGAGCAGTGGGCAGCTATTGTACAGCGCCCGGGGAAATTCAAATGTAAATATGGTTAAAGGGCCCGGGGCAGGAGAATTAGCACCACCAGCTGTTAAAACAATATGCCTATTTTTAATACTAACAGTGGCGGATGGAAAGGTAGCGGCAATAATAACACATTATGTTTTGCCGATTCTCTGACCCTGGTGATTTGGACGTAAACATGGCTAATATTAGGAGGGCTGTGTTACCTGCCAGTGGTGGAAGACGGACAGCGCAAAGGCCTGTCCCTGTGTGTGTGTGCGGAGGTCGGTCTCAAAGCCAAAGGAGTCGATGGCCGGGATGAAAGCCTTAATGGTGTAGAGAGGAGAGCCTGGAATAGGTGCGTCCTGGGTCACATGACCTCTGTTAAATGACAAATACAGAACCACATTTAATAAACAACATTTTCTGTATTTCAATTTCCAGGAATATTGTCAGAGGGTAACATTTCTGCCTTGGTTGGTTTAAAGGATAAAGGAAGTATACAAACCTTCTCCTAGCAAGCACTGTGTAAACAGCAGATACACAATCAGCAGGAGCCTGAACCTCCACAAAGTAATACGGCTCCATCAACCTTGGAGTGGCCTGCGACACAAGGGAGATCGTGCATTAGAGGGAGGACAAAAGCCTGGAGAAACTGGACAGTATACCAATGTACAGCTGACCCATGAATTTATCATAAGAGCAGGGAAAGAGCCAAAGGAGAGGAGGAAAGACGCCAATATTATATTGGAACGGTATCGCACTACAATTAAAAAGAACGTACGTCAGCAAAACCTGAATCGTAATCAAGGTAATGGAACATTAGAGGAAGTGAAGATGAAGATGAAAATGAAGTCTGGAGGAGATAATGGCAGATGAGGAGAAGAATGGGCTCAGCAGGATGATCTCACCATGAGGAAAGCGGAGTACACCACTCTCCTGGCTGTGGGGATGACCTGGCCTCCTCCTCTGTGGAGAGGCTCCTGAGCAATGACCGCGTCCAGGATCTTAAACTTGACATTCCTGATGGCTGAGGGCAGCAGAAAGACTGAGTTATAGTAACATAACTCTGATGAGGAAAAATACATGTTCCCTCTGCACAATGGTAGATATTCTAGTGAAGGTTTAATTAGAGTATTAATGTCATATGAGAACAAATGTTTATTCCTTAAACCAACATGTTTCAGGGGGGAAAATAACTCACGCTCATCACACAGAGGCCCCTCCCTAGTGCCCCACTGGAAGCCCTGAACGATGCTGTCCTTCACTGAGCCGAGCAGCGCCTTGTCCACCTACATGGGAGGAAAGACATCATAACAAGGTGGAAAATCAGTCATGCTCTGACGGGATGTGCTAATAAAAAGGCTCAATGAGAAGAATAATCCTCAAAAAAGGAGTTTAGACTGTGTCTGCAGAGAACATATCCTCGGCCTTTAGTTTCTCTTTTGATTTCATTTTTCTGGGTGTACACATGTATAGAAATATCATCATGGTGCCATAGATAGTAAACAGGCACGCAAGAGAAAGCTACAGAAATGGTGGACACAGCACTGAAAGAACTCAACCTTAAGAGGCGAAACGCCAAGCAAATAAAGCCCATTCGGTTGTGGTTTGTAAACACAACAGTCAGAGATGGCCTCCCCCCCCCCTGGCTCCCCAGAGGGGGAAACCAAGCCCAGATTCTCTGGTTTTGGCTTTCACAAGTCGGGGAGGAGAGGCCATGTCTGACTGTTGTGTTTACAAACCACAACCAACAAATCCATCTAATTTGCCTTGTTCGTAATCCTGATTTACAATTGTATATAAATGTATAGTGTAAATAAATTGTGTACTTTTCTTGGTCAATATTCTAAAATTACTGTGTGACACTTTTGTTGTCATTCAGGGATGGATTTATTCTCTTTCGGCATCTCAAACTTCAATGTTTTGTGATTGATGTGCACATTGGTTTGACAGGACCCCCATGGCCTAATTTAGTGTTTGCATCAGATCAGTTTTTGTAATAATTTATCTGATGATTGTCTGTCTTGATTAAAAACCGATAACTCAACCCGATTCAATTAATCAGCAACAAAGCAAAACTGACAAACATATGCTTGATCCAGCATCTCTTGTGTGAGGATCAGTACAATATATCACGTCATTTCATGATGTCACCTCTGACTCTGGGATGTTCTTCGTCATTATGTTAAAATCTTAAATGAAAATACAGTTACAGCTCTATGTGGCGCTTAACATGTGGATTAAGCACTATACAGAGGTGATTTGGTATTGTTCACCAAATGAACCTATATTTACATAGAAAACTAGCATAGACAAAAAGCTCTAGCAGTGATTCAACAAAACTCACCTCGGAGGGCAGCGTGTCGTCTACCAGGATGTTTGGTCCCGTGGTGTCCGGTCCGAAGGCCCAGATGGACCGGGCAGCCAGCAGATCCCAGTCGTACTTTGTCTGGAAAAACTCTCCCAGCTTCTTCCTGTCGTGAGGAAACAGAAGCGCGCGTGGTTAAAGGAGGTGTGCATGTCGTGTCAGCGGGAACATTAAGGAGATTGGTTGATCGGGGGGGCAGAGAGGGTTAATGGAAGAGGACGAGTAGAGCGAAGGTTCAGTTTAATGGTGTGTGAAGTGTGTCACTTCTTTGGCATTGCTACTACACTCTGGCTCTGCCCGGTCCAGATGGCCAGACAGATGAACCGAGGACTGACAGGAAGCCCCTCTCGAGCGGAACACACACACACGCACACGCACACGCACACGCACACGCACACGCACACGCACACGCACTCACTCACTCACTCTCGCTCGGCATGTCACATCCCAGGGACAGGAAAATTAATGCAAGCTTTTAGTGCATAATTCAATTACTGTAAGTGAACGGATCAATATACGAATATAGGATTTTTAATGAGCATACACCGGTCACAATGTACAGAAGCCTGACTTTGCTTCAGTATCAAATACAGAAATGCTCTACTGTACATCTAATATCATTTTAAAATAAAATGATGCATCAGCAATGGACACTATTCTAATATTTCTCAGTTTTTTAAGCCCCTTTCCCGCTAACATGGTGAAACAGAAATACAAAATTACTTTGAGGTTGTTTAGCAGTTCTGAGTTAGTTTTCAGAATCTTCTAAAAGAAAATTAGACCCTTAACGAAATAAAAATTATCAAAAGTACACCAGACTGATTTAAAACACACCTATTACATGCAGCACATGGTTAAAACCTCCATTTACAAAAATAAAATAAAAAAGTTGATAGTATTCATATCTTGGTCAATGCATGACGAGATGTTGAAAATTGAATTCCTAACTAAAAAACCAGACAAATCCAATAACTGCTTTTAAAAAGGTGTATTTTAGCCCTGGGATTTTCACTATCTTTTGAACTTCCTTAATGACAACGTTTAATTTAAGAACCAATCATCGTGCCTTCATGCCGTTTCATTTGTCCCTGCTCACGGAGGGAATAATGAAAATGAATGGCTCCCATATATGGAGAAATTAATAAGGCTTCTCTCATATCAGACCGGGGGAAGGGGGGAAATCTACAGACATGTCAAACATGAAAGGCACATTACATTATTTCAATAATTATGAAATCTCTTACAGTCCAATACGTGAACGCATGATGGCGATATCATCTACATCTTACCTGTTCCACGTGATCTGCACCACTTCGTTCTCGATGTCCTCAGCCAGCCCCTTCTCCAAGGGCTCAGCAATCATGGTGATCTTATTCCTGTCAATCACATCACACGACTGTCAGTCACTCATTCGGGAGAAACTCGGCCAAAGGCAAGGACTTACTATGACAATCACTTCTAACAGTGCACAAACTCCCCAATAAAAATAAAACATCCAACAACCCTAAAACTTAAGAGCATGTTATTACAGAGCTGTGAGTTTGTTTTGATAATATAGCAAACTAAGCTTTCTTGTAAATGTCGTTATAGGTGGGGGTCAAATCTAAAATCATAATTTGTACGCACTTTTTGTTCGGCGTTTCAGCGAAGCACTTGAGTGATGACGTTTCCACAACCGTTTCGCAGAAAGTCACAACAGGGTCAGCAACCTGTGGATAAAGAGGAACATAATGACATACACAAACCAAAGACTCCACTCCTGTGTAATCAGTTTGAGTTACAGCTGTGTCTTGTGAGCAGTGAGAAGAATTACTTTAATGTCGATCTCAGAGTACATCTTGCGTAGGTCGTGCATGACACAGTCCAGGTAGAGCTCTCCTGTCCCCAAGATAACGTGCTCTCCGGACTCCTCCACCTGAAAGACAAAGACATTCACTCATAATGGCCAACTATCATCTCTGCACAACACACAGAGATCAGTTTTGACTTATGATATTTTTTCCTCCTTCAGGAGCCATAATTGTATGTTTTAAATACAGAAAGCAATTTTAGGAGGCTACTGCTGGCTAGCCATTTAACCATATCAACTTTATAAAATGTAAAAATCTCAGTTACCACTTGGATGTTTATACAGAACGTGTTAGAGGGATTACAATTTGTATTTAAAGCTTTTTAGCCTACAGCAGAGGTGTCCAAACTCTTTTCACAGAGGGCCACATACAGAAGAATATACGAAGGGCTGGGCCACTCACTAGAGGTATATTGCCTCATAAGTTATAACATAGAAAAATCAATCAAATTTAGGTAAATGATGGTTGATATTGATGAAAAAGAACACACAGCTCTCCGTAGGGTTTCAAGTATTGTGTTAGCAGCTCATTCCTTAAAACAGGAGGATCAGATTGCTCATAAGAGGAAATACGAAGGGTATATTTCAAGGTTGTTATGTAAATGTGTTATTGGGCTTTTTTCTTATCAACTAAGATTTGTTAGAAAATGTTTTCAACTTTAATTGACTGAATTTATTTGAAAATTGGGCTTATTAACCTGTTAAGCCCTGAGCCTGTTTTTCAGGTCTCAGGCTCGAAAATGACATGCCCAGAACAAATGACCATATCTTCACTTCTAAAAGGGTTAAATTAATAATCTTTTTTCTCAAAGCAAGGTTACATCTGTGAGTTGGATGTAGAAGTGTCAGAATCAATATAGATGTTTTTATTTTAAAGTAAATTCAGATTGAACATAGTAAAAAAATGTAAATGATAGTGTCCGTCCAAAAGAAAAACATTACTTATAGTGAAAACCACCCTTGAATGATGGGATAGTAGACTAAAAGCTTTAGGAATCCAAACTATAACATAATAAGTACCCTGTATCAAGATTGATGCAAAACAAGTGAAATTTGACATTTTTAGACAGATTTAGAAGAAAAAACCCACTTCTGGGGTAATTTGGGTGGATTTTCTATATCTCTGGCCCCCCCCTCGCTCGCTCGTTTTGACGATTGAAATCTCTTTTTAACCGTTACAGCCAATAGAATCGAGGGGAAGTTCCTAAAATCCATCTAAACATTACCCATTGGTGAATGAGTGATGCGCAGCCAGAATGCCCCGGAACCGGAAGGTGCGATAACTCTGGTGGCTATCATTAGCAGCTAATATGAAATCTCCGTTTTTGACATAAAAATGGAATGATGGATTATCAATAATTTATTCAAAGTGACACAGACACATTAGATTAACCATTGGATTAACCTTCAGCAGCGTTTTTATCGTTTTAATGCCATTGAACACGACTTTTGATCAGAATAACAGCTAAGGTGAGACGATCTACCGTGAATGCTCCGTGAAGCTACGTGTTGTGATGTCTGTGTTTGCTTCCCCTGTTGCGAGTTCTGATCGCTCAGTGATGATACTAATACCTATAGAATCTGTGGAATCTCAGCTTTAAATCGGATATCTTGTTTGTGCAGTTACGATAAGTAATAAGGGTATTTTTACCTTGAGTTCTGTGCTAAGTGAGTTAGCATTTTTTCGCTCGGGGCTCATTTAGACGCTTCTTGTGAGACTTGTGCTTTGTTTCGGTAAAAATTGTTAATATCTTCAGTTAGCAGAGTTTCTAACCGTTAAGTGAGTATGACACATTAATAGGTTTTTAAATATTAAGAAGCCCTGAGACACAGTTTCGTGAAGAAACTACACGCCGGACACAGATTAGGGTCCTCTCGGGCTTAACAGGTTAACACATGAATACTGTGTTATATATTTGAACATATATATGTAAGAAGTACAATAGCAGATGTTTAATTTGTGGGCCATATTTCATTATACTTTTTGAATTTTCTGAGGGCCGCAGTGTACTGGGGGGTACAGTGTAATGTGACATACCTTTGTGGTGAGCGACGGGTAGCTCTTGTTGACCTTCCTCAGTCCGTCTAACATCTTGGGCAGCTCTGATGGGTTGACCGGCTCCACTGCGATCTTTATAACCGATGCCGTGTTGAACTTCAGGGATCTGAAAATCTGAGCCTGTCAACGAAAGTGGAAAAGTCAAATATGCTGTTCCTCAAAAGGATCTTTTTGGAATGTATTTCTTAAGTCTTACCTCTTCATTCCCCCTGGGCTCTGTGATGGTGGCGGTCTTGACGATTGGCTGATCACAACCTTCGATGAGAACCCAGTTTCCGGCAGGCACTCGGTTCACTTCAATTTGGTATCTAATAATGTGGATAGCAGTCAGATTTAATTCAAACAAACATTGATTTATTACTCTACAGACATAAAAAAAAAAACACAGTCCTAGAGCGTACCTGGCAACTGAAATCCAGAGACGGCCCACAGTGCAGACCTGGGAATCCTCCTCGTCTTCCAGGGTGTAGTTCTCTCCTAAAACCTTGACGGGCTGCCCTGAATGAATGGTCCCACTCAGCACTCTGCCAAACGCGTGGAATTGGACCCCATCCTCTGTGCTGTACATCTTAGTGGTGTGGCACATCAAAGGACCCTGAGGGCGACAGGCATGAGGTGAGCAGGAACACAAACAAAGAGAGAGACACAAAAGGAAAGTCTTCCCACAGGAATCTAAAGTCGCTTCCTAAAAATACAAAAGGAATTGGACGAAGGGAAGTAGGCCTTTTAATGAAGCTTGGAAACTGGTGATCGATCTCTGGCATTGTCCTTTATTTAGTTATTTAACAGCTTGTATATTTCAAGCCAATTAAAACAACCCATTGCCTAAATCTATAAGAGCAGCTGGAATACTATTGACTGCAACTAGAAACAGATTGCTGCTATTTGCAGTTAAGTGGCGTGTCTGTTTCTCAAACGGAAGACTTGTGCTCTGCTTCCATTATACTCACATCAGGGTCGCACTCTGTCATGGCCTCCCCCAGGTCCGAGTCCATGCCTCCAGTGTACGTGTGCTCTATCTTGTTCTTGGCCCCCTCCTGTGGTGAGGGGATGTGCTGTACACACATGTCCACAAAGCCTGCAAGGAACAGATTTGTGCTCCACTTGACATGGTGTTTACCAAAGGCATTACCATTCATCTTCAGATTTAAATAACATTGAGTTAAGCAGGAAGACTAATGGCGCATTTCCACCACAGGCCTCGCTCGACTTAGTACGGTTTTGTTAGGCCTTGTTAGGCCTTGTTAGGCCCGGCTCACTTTAATGCTGCGCTTCCATTACAGTTTAGGAACTGGGGTAGTATCTATAGTAACGCAGTGTAGGCGGAGCCGTGACCTCATCTTCAATGAGCACCCCAGAAAAACAGCCGTTAGCTGTTAGCACTCAGAGCTCACAGCTCCTTATATATGTTCAGAAACTAGACAAAAGTTAAACAAGTACAAACCACAGACTGCCTGTGTCATGGCGAGTACAGTCGCTGGTTTATTTATGTCTGTAGGCCGTTGTTGTGAGAGTGGACGGTCGGAGCATATATTGCGTTAGCTTAGCCGATCTCCATTTAGAAAACACGCATTTTAAAAGGTTTTTCGCCTGCCGTCTGTCTGCAAACTTGCCAAAGCATTAATTCATGGTTTTTACTAACCGGTATCAGTATGTTGTTACTTCGGCATCATTTTGAAACGTGTATTACAATTAAATCACGGTCAAATATGTCCATCTTGTTGTAGTTGTAGCCCCCTTGCCAGCGCTCCTCTCTCTAGTTTAGCAAACTCAGCCCGACTCAGCCCTGTTTGTTGGCCCCGATAGAACCACGATTTTGTCGGGCCAGAAAAAGGTGAAAAAGTGGCCCCGGGCCGGAACTAGGCCTAGTGGAAACGCAACCAAAAACGGGCCCGGCACGACACGGCACGCTTAAACCGCGCCATGGTGGAAATGCGCCATAATACAGTGCCTCTGAAAGTTGCTGCAGAATAGTTAGTTTTTGTGCAAAACATATTTCCATTCCTCATACCTCCAAATGCAATAACAAATGATACAGATACAAGACACTTAAAATATAGATAGAAACTAGGCCTTACCAGTAAACTCTCCAAAGAAGCGGTTACAGACCAGCCTCAGTAAGGGTCTGATGTTCAGCTTGAGCTCCTCTTTAGTCAGGTGGATCCCCAGCTCATCCAGAACTCTGGGGAGAGATGTGTCCACATCTCCAACCACCTACACACAAAGAGGATTTGGGTGAGGATTACACACTGAGCTAGAGCCTGATGGGCCTGAATGTACTGAGCTCGCCATGTTGCCGTGTTACACAAAACGTATGATAGACGTGTCCAACCTGTGAGAGGATCTTGTAGAGAGGCTCAAGGACAAATTCCACAAAGCTGCGCTGAGAGTTGCTGTTGGGAGCTTTCTTTGAAAACTTGCGACTGAACAACAAAGAGAGAAGATGTCAGGAACCATGATCATATGTGTTGAGAGACAAGGATTGGCTTAACATTTAGGATTAGCTTTGTATTGAATTACCAATTAGGTACTTACGTTTTGGGGTTAAAATAAATGTCTCCCCAAAGCCTCTTGGCAAACTCATTGTAGTTGATGTCACCTGCAAACACAAAGAGAGGAGTTAGTTGACCTCACTAACTTTATTAAGCATGAAGTGAGAAAAGATGTGCTAGTTTAAGAGATCATGTGGCAAAGAGTCTTACCATAGGTGTCAGAGTAGATCTTTGCAAAGGACCCCAGAGTGAAACAGACACTGTACATAGAGCTGGCGAAGCACACATTTCCCAGGAGAGGAGACACCACCAAGTTCTCATCTGTGGAGTATGTGCTGTAAAGGAAGAGAAAACAACCATGAAGTGTCTGATTTAGAACTGAAAGTGTTAGTCAAAAAACTATTAAACAACTGAGATCATTGGCAATCACTTTGATAATAAAATAATCAGTGGTCATGTTAAAGCAGAATTGGTCAACCTATTTAAAGAGAGGATGTTATACTTTTATTAGTCTTTATAGACTGAACTGTTTTAATATAAATTACATTAAAATAAAACAACTGCTTCCCTCCAATGCAAACCATATGAAGCCTCTCATGCACACCTGACATTATGAGTTTCAAGCATTACCTGAGCAAACCATTGACCTCATCCACAATGTGGCGAAGTTTATAATAAGCATCTGTTGGAGGCAACTTCAGCTCTCCAATGAGCCGGTCCACCTTGTTGATGCAGATGGTGATGGCCATACGCTCCTGAACTGCATGTTTGATCAGGCGCTCTGTGTTCAGCATCACCTGGGCAGAGATACACACAAGTTATATGGAGGGTTGAAGAACAATGACATATGTGCAGAGAAACACCTTGACTTTGATAAAAATCTAAAAAGTGAAAATAAGTGACTCACTCCTTCAGCTGCGTCTATGAAGAGGACAACACCGTCTGAGAGGCGGATGCTAGACGTTACTTCATCAGAGAAGTTTACGTGGCCTTTAGGAGAGACAGAAGGTGTAAGATCATGTACACTGCTGTACCAAACATATATTCAGTAAACAAAGTAGTCTTCTGTGCCCAATACCTGGTGTATCCATGATGTTGAAAAGATAGGATTTGCCTCTGGAGTCTGGCAGGACCATTGTGACCGGGGTGCTCTTGATACCAACTCCTCTCTATGAAAAAAAACATGAAGTCAAGACGTGTTGTGGCTCAAATTCGCTTGTTGTTTACAGTCCTTTGCTATCCTATATTGTGGTAAGCCAATGTACTTTAGGATATGATAATTATGCCACAATAAATAAAAAAAACTCACCTCCTGTTCTGTAAAGAGGATGTCTGTGTATCGAAGCTGAAAAGAACATGAGTCATGTTAGTTTCTGCTGTCTTATGCAAAATGTAAGTGAGATATAACAATGTTGTGATGTTATAAGATTAGAGTCGACACTCACATCCACATCATCTCTCTTCCTGATTTCTGGGTGGGTTTGTTCAATCAGGCAGTCCACAAAACAGGTCTGAAAATCATTTAAAAAAACAACATTACATTTCTATGAGTGACAGATCAGTTTAAAGTGCAGCCATGATATTAGCATATGCTACCAAACATTCCTATCATCTAAATGTGTCATTTAAAGAACACGTCCTCTTCAGCAAAATGCCTTAGAGCACTGAGCCCTGTGTAAAGGTTAGAAGGAGATACTGATCAAGAAGCAGCAAGAAGTCAGACTCTAACCTTGCCGTGGTGAAGGTGACCACACAGGGTCACGTTACGAATTAGCTCAGGACCGTCCATCAGATCAGCAAGGAATCTGCCAAGAGAGAAGGGTTTTATTATCACAACTTGAAAGACACAATGAACAGATGTAAATAGAAGATATATACTGGGAAATACACAACATCAGGTATTTAAAAAAATATATCAAATAAAAAGATAAAAGTAATCATCTCAAAGGTTCACAGGTTTGTTTTTATCTAACAAAATATTCTGCTTCACTCTTCAATTACTATTATTTAGCCTTTCAAAGACAAACATCTTTTTCCATTCAAAAGTCTGTTTGTTCTCCCCCTTGCCATATACAAAGGGAAACACACAATAATGACTCATACTCATTAAAGTGTAAACCATAACATCTCAAATCGAAGATTTGAATGTAATATATAGATATATTAATATAAAATGATTTACAGCACTCTCACGTAGAGTCCTGCTGTATCAGGATATCATGTACATATTCATGAATAGGTGACTTACTCCATATCATAAACAGTGGCAGGTAACTCCTGCTCCGTCAGGGTGAACCGCTTGTTCTTCACAGGCTTGATGATGGGCTCTGGAGTGGAGAGAAATCTAAATTATTTGCGTGCTTACTTTGATATCATATGATTTACTGCCATCCACAACCATTATACATTTGTGAAAGCATGTTAATGAACTAACTAAAAACTATGCACATTATTGTAAATAAAGCAAAAACAAACATCACTGCACTTTGTATCTAACCTGTGAGAGGCTGTGTGTCTTCCTCTTGGACAATGGTTTCCACTTCGGGCCCATAAACCTCCTCTGCCGTAGGATAGTACTTCTTGTCTTCATGCAGGACCACCTCCATACCCGGGACATCTTCATCAGCATCAGCGGGCTCATCATCATCATCTTCATCAGCCTGTACAAAGAAAGTTATTACCATGACATAGAAACTGGATAAAGATACCAAGAGTACTAACTAGTCATACATGTTAACAGTGGCTTTAAAGTGTACCTCATCAACATCTCTGTCCTCTGCATTTAGATCATCTTCATCATCGTCAGAGTCCAGCTCTGGACCGATGTAGTTTCCAAACTCATCATACAGATCAGCCTCCATCTTTTAGAGAACTGAAAGTGGGGTCATATCAGCATATTTGTGATTTTTTTGTATTATTGTCAAGGTCAAAAAATGAATGAAATCAGGATAACATGTTTTAAAATTAAATGTGCACTGATGTTACTTTTTGAGCTGAGTATTTTTTTATGTGGACTTTCTTCAAATGTTGGTGATGTGTTTTAAAACGTCAGCAATGGTTTTGTTCAGTTTTTGTGCTAAATGTCTTGTACTACAATACCACAATGTGTTCTCTTTGTCTTCTAACTTCTTAGGACCATATTGGAAATATTACATTTTAAAATAAGCAGGAAAATCATTTGAACCTTTGTTTTTGCATCTGATAAAACATAAATACATGTTTTAAAAAAAAAATCAACCCAATACGAAAAGACATTGCCACAACATTTCAGACGTAAAATAAATATACATTTACTTAATTCATTATGGTCTTTCTACCTTTCTCCAAGTAGAAGGTAGTTGAGAGCGGATAGTAATGGATGCAACTGGGATTATTTACCATTAATTGTGTTTAGATCAACACATTCTATTGTATTATGAGATTCATAGAAGTGTTTAATTAACTCTTTCATTGTTTTTTAGAACCAATGAGAACAGCTAGTAACGTTAGGTAAGTTACCACGAACGCAAATGCTAACTTTGCACCTAGCACAGCATGCACTACCAAAATTGAGGTATATTTTCAATCTTTTAGATGCTTTTCGTCGACAAAAACTCCTACAAAAATTAGCTGCAGGTAAGAAAAAATGTCGACCCCTATAAACTGTTGGTCTTCTCATGTTGTTATAAGCCAACAAAACTAGCCTGCTAGCCCGCTAACAAGTAAAGAAATGAATGACTTGGAGGCGACGTTTCAGTTACGTCGTTGTTTAGCTAACGTTAGCTTACAGGGCTAATTTAGAACTTGTTTGTAACAAAATCGACTTACCTATATTCTCTTATAATGCAGTCACCAAAAAATATTTTCAAACGATTTAAAAGTTGGGTCTGTATTTCAGAAGATAAATAATTTCCTAAATAGCGCCATGCGTACGAGACACCACTTCCGGTTTTCTTCTTCTGTTGATCCGAGGGCGCCAGGTTGTGAGTGTTCAACGGATCACTCACTACCGCCGCCATTGGTGGAGATTTTAGACGCTGGAAAGTAACTGAATCGAGTCTTTGAAGCACAATTCCAACTTGATTTGCCTTACTAAAACTCCCATAGTACGATACAATTGCTGGAACTCCAGATCCTTATCAAAATCGTAAGACAGGTCAATTCAACACTTTTGTCAAATGTAAAAGTTTTATTTTGAATTCCTTCCCCGGAAGTGGTAGCATGTTATAATGTCTGCCTTGACGTGTTTACAATGTGCAGCATCTAGCGCCCTCCAGTGGTTACGGTGCACAACTACAGTTTAGTTTGTTAAACTTTTTTGACAAGGGTCCCCCCTTATATAAAATGTAAATTCTTTGATAAGGGTCAACCCTATTATAAAAATGTTTTATTTTGCTAATGCCGGATCCTCCCTTATATCAAAAATTAGTTTTGTGATAAGGGTCCCCCTTATATAAATTATACTCTTTTGATAAGGGTCCCCCCCCATACACCTTTAAGATAAAGAGCACACAGTATTAACTCAGTTAACCTTCCTGTGCAGCAATCATGCTACCTGCTGGTTAAACTACTGAATCACAACTGTAAATAATATTAAAGATGAGTGCATACCAGTGTCATGAGTTATACGTGAGTCACTGCTGCTTAAACACGTGACCCTATAAGACCACACATATGTTACATTGGACACATAAGGACAGTTAACCCTCCTGTTGTGTTCGTTTCCCCCTCCCCCTTACTTTGGTGTTCCCGGTCAAATTTGACCGGTCCTGTTTTAAATGCTCTTACATTAACAAAAAAAACATGAATCATCACCAAATATTATTTAACACCCTTTCAAACTGTAAACAATGTATCAGACTACTATACATGAAAAACTGCAGTAAATATACGAAGAATACACACTGAACATGTATGTTTTTGTGTTTTTGTGATGTTATTAACATTTATTTAAAAAGAAAAAGCTTTCAAAACAGAGACCAAATTCAAAGACGATCAGAACATCAACATGAATAGTCGTCTGTGTGTCTGTGTGTCTGGCAGGTGTGGTTCTGGGGGAAGGGCACATAAGAGCGGGAAAAATCACCTCCCGGACTCTGCATCCCACAGACTTTGTGTAGGCCTATTGTTGGATGGATACTCCTGCCAGAATCAAAAGACCTACAGTATGTATGCTTAAGGTGAAATATGACATATGCATACATATTCCTTTGTTGGCTAAACCCTAACTCCATAGGCATTTCACAAAGATTCAGTCAAGATTTGATTTCCTTTACACACTAAACTAAAATAGTTATGGAAAATATATGATGTGAAGTTAATGCTTATTATTTGCACCATCATAGTGTGTGTTAATGCCGTTTATGTTCATTTGCAGATAGTAAATAATATATCCCTCACCTGTTGCCAATTAGCACCAGTTTTTATTTTGTCATACAAAATAATGGATATCATTGTTCAGCTGTTCCTTTATGATTTTTACATTTAGTTTACTCTATTAATGGTATTTTCTAGTATTGTCTTGGCAGCCACTGCGATGACTTACATGATCACTGAGAATTCTCCACTTGATATTTTGGGCATTTGGGTTTTCTTTTCCAATAACCATGGAGATAACAGTGATTTTCTTCCAAACCAATTGCAAATATTTCACATTTCATCTCCTCAATGGTTGGATAATTTGTCATTTGGGAAATCCTGCAGTTATCCTCCAAATTAGAGGTTTCTCATAGATGTGTATTATTTTTGCATTAAGTTACATTTCCATTTTAGCGTCACATTAGTATTTACTATTGTATTGATATTATTGATAACATTTTCCGACTTCCACCAAGAGTATTTCACTTTGCATTTAACTGCGCATTAGGCATAGATGCCATGAATATGCAGCTCTGGAAAAAATGTCTCTGTGTATGTAATTCATTTAACAGACACTGGAATGGAATGGCTGCCATACATGTAGAGATTGAGATTAAAGAAACATTTGGAGCGGTCTCTTAATTTCCCCAGAGCTGTAGCCTATATTGGAATCTTTACACTGTGCATTAAATACATGCATCGACTCCGGTTGATGAGGCAGAACACTTTGCATCATGTTGTTTTCCCCTCCGGTGAGCGCTTTCACAATAAAACGTTTAACATTACCGGAGGCTGTAGTTACACCGTGTGACCACAGGAGGGCAATGAATATGCAAAGATGATAAGCTTGCAGCGGTGTCAAACTCAGTGGGCCAAAATAAAAAAAATGGGTACTGGTCGAGGGCCGGACTGGTTCAATGTTGATAGCAAAACTTATTGAAATGAACGTATTGCACATATTAAACCTGGAACTAACAAAGCTTACATTATTGCCTATAAAAACAACTCTTATGATTACATTTTTCCACAGGCCAACAACAGCTTAAAAAAAACTATTTCCCTCAAAGAAAAAACCAAACATGCCCTGTTGTCGCAAGAAAAAAAGTGCAGAAGGAAACATCCATTGAAACTCAATTTGCTGCTCTGTGATGCTAGTTCAAGCAGATACTTGGCATCTCATCTTGGGTGCAAGTTCATCAATATTTGGGGTCAGGCTCTGAGCTGAGGAAATCCTCAGGATTGAGTGAAGGTGTGCGTGCAATATACCGGCGGGCCAGATCGAATAGTAATTAAAAATTATCCTGCGGGCCGAAATTAAATCCACCAAGGGCCTGATTTGGCCCCCGGGCCTTGAGTTTGACACATGTGAGCTAGAGGCTACAGTACAGTGTTTTATCAGATGAAGTCCTATTAACTTGTATAATCAATTTAATGGGCATTTAAATGAATAGACTTTGAATGAGTCTTATACATTGCCTCTTACCTGCCAGATAACAGTTTAATTGAAATAATGTATAGAAATATGTATGATTTATGAATATTGAAATACTTGGTAATGTATACATATAATATTCTTTAAAAACAGGCATATATTATTTTAGAAGCAGAAACTTAATTAGAATTAAGAAAAAGACACTTAACCCTCATAAAGCTATTTAACTCCAATAAGGGTTAAACGAATGAGGCAATAGAAGGCCTTTAGCCTTGATTTAATAAGTTTGCTATTATGGTCTTGTTTATAAGACTATAAACCTCTAGTAACTTGTGCATAATGTATAGTTGTTGTGTGCATGATTGGTATAGCAAGAATGTACCTTGCCTAAAATGTCAAAGGAAAGCATAAAAAAAAGTACTGATGTTCAAATGTAAAATATGGCTTTTCTATGGTATATAGACTATATGAATTATTCCACATTGATGTCGATGAGGTTGATGATAAATTCAGACAGGGTTTCAGTTGATGGCTTTATTCCTGCTGGTGTAATTTCTTTCTCAGTAGGCCTGACCTACACAGTTAACACAAAACAGACATAAACAAGTAAGACAAACAACGACATACATGTCTACATTAGACAACTCTGAGAATCATGTTGACAGAAAATATTGTTTGGTCATCATGTAGATCTCATATAATGCCCATCAGATGGCACGCTACTCAAATGTTATATATTGAGACATAATTTCAAATTCAAAGAAATGCAGATTAGAAAATACAATAGATATAAAGAGCAACCCGTCACTTAAAATAACCATAACATTTTAATATTGCTTTTGAAAAGGTAGCACACTAGTTAAAAGCACCATGTCTCATTAAATTAAAGTAGCCTATTCTAATGCAAATACCCCGACTTTTTTAAAGTAATAGACCCTTACTCTTTTTTAAATACAACAAAGCATTTGATTTTACATTGATTTTCTCTCTTTGGTTACAGTATCATGTCTCTAATCATTAACCTGCTGTTGATAACCCTGGCCTCGAGTGACCTCCTGACCCAAAACGTGAGGCTGGACTGAGGCACGTGTAGACTGGAAGCTAGACATGATGTATTATTACTGACAGCAACCTACACATATTTGATATTGCCTTGAACAATAAGTTGTGTGACTATTTTACCTGAGAACATTACTAAATATCAGTTGGCCCCTAAATGGTCCCCCCTCCCTGTCTCTACTCTGCCACCAGCCTCCGCAGCCGCTGCACCACCTCCTCCCCGCTGGCCCACGGAACCGTGACCGCCTTGAAATCCCCGGGCATGGCCTCATGGGTCTCCGTGATCAGCCGGTGCATGGGGAAATCCCTCCGCGGGAAGGCCACGTCTCGGGGCCCGAGGGCGAGCGCCGGGCAGAAGTCGTTGGCTCCGTCACCCACGTAGAAGATCCTCTGGTACGGGCGGCCCCGCTCCTGCGTCCTGCGGGCCACATAGTCCCTGACCACCACCTGCTTGCACATGTTGTTAGGGCACCGCGCGCAGTCGTGCGAGTGGAAGGGCCGCATCACCAGCCGGCCGTCCTTGTTGAAGGTGGCCGGGTTGCTGAAGACCCGGTGAAAGATTTGGCGGGCCCCTGCGCGACGGAGCCAGGACTCTATGAAGAAGCTGTTGGCGTCAGACAACAGCACCACCTCAAAGTCCTGCGGGGGCCGGGTGCGGAGGAACTGGAGCAGGGTAAGCATGCCGGGGGAGGCTGGGATCTTCTCCATGATGCTGCGGATGTCGCTCTCGGTGACGCCCTGCTCCGCCAGGTAGGCCAGCACGCGCTGCATGTACTCGTTGTATCGGCCGGGTTGGTAGGTGTCCTTTAGCCAGTCCGGCAGGTGCTGCCCCGGGGCGGCCTGCACCACCATGTCATCGCTGGTTTCATCCACGATGGTCTCATCAAAGTCAAAGAAGATGAGGAACCGCTTGTCGGAGGAGATGTTCGCCGAGTTGGAAGCCATGGTGATCTCTGAGCGCCTGGACCTGGATCCAGGGGGGTCCCCCTCGCCTGGAGGATGGGGTGGGACATAACAGCAGGTGAATATTGAGTCCCCCATGATTGACTATGCCACACCTTTAAGGACTACAGTTGAAATCAAATCTCCACTCCTGCTCTCGCACTCTCCAGCATCCCACGCAAGGCAGGCCATGAGATGGAGGCTTTCTGGAAACACCAATGCATAAATAAACGAATAATTTTGGTTGGGGGAGTTTCATATTAATTTAAAACAATGAATTAGCATAATCATCTGAGTAGAAACAATTGTATGACCTAATAGAGCAAAGCAAAGCGAGTTCAAAGTAAAAACAACCAGCTCTTGGGTTTGAAGAAATGGGAAGGACTTTAAACAAAAGGTACGAACAGGAGGGTGGGGGTCATCCTGCTGCAGCAAAAGGTAAACATTCTGGGGAAATGGGCTATGAATGATTAAATTCGAATCTGGGAAAACATGGAAAATATGCAGATCCTGCCAGCCAGCAAGCATATTTACAGGAACAGGCGGTGTGTGTGTGTGTGTGTGTGTGTGTGTGTGTGTGTGTGTGTGTGTGTGTGTGTGTACTCCTACCTTCGACTGTTTGTAAAGTAAGTCCGGGATTTCGGCTGAACTCGTGATGTCTGATTCCGTTGTGTCTGGATGGAGGGGAAACAGTGAATGCTGGTACATGGTGCAACAATATAATTGGTCCCAATGACCATAGACTGTATGATGAGTAGTGAATAATATATAAAGTACTGCTGTGCTTAATGTCTAATTAAGTTGTGTAGCCTGCAATAATGTCCACGAGAGAATAATATGCCTATTTCAACTAGGCCTATAGTTTAACGACACAGGTTTACGGTAGGCTATCTCTTTTAAGTGGGCTATATAATGGATGCAAAACATCTTAAAAGTCAAATTCTTCAACAACGGAGGAAAACGGGTTATTTTTCAATCGACAGCACAATTCATTAATTATTCTCCAACACTAATAATGGGGTAAGTCTGCTTACGTTTATTTCTAATAAAATAACAAGAAGCAACAGCATAATGCCCGGCATGCAACAGATTATTAAATTCTCGCAAAATGCATTACTGTGTCAGGAGCGGTGTTCCGATGATCCCCGGTGTCGGTCCGGTCTGGTCCGATCCACTCTCGGAGTGAGGCAGAGTTCCGCCTGTCGGCCGGTGGTACGTGCGCTTATATGTGACAGACAGGCACACCGCAGCCGCTGTGGACGCGACCGCGCCTACAAGTCCGCCCATTTAATAGCAGCCTACTGAGCGCGTGCGCGATACTTTCAAGAAGAGAGTGGGATAGCTGTGGGAGGAAAGGGAGGAAGGGAAAAAGACAGAGTGCAAATATTCAGTTTACTCAATATATCTGCAGAACTATTAATGATGTGTGTCTCAAGGCAGACTGCTAACTTTCAAATGCAGTTGCCTATTTACAAAAGGGGAGACCGTTGGAAGAATAAACACTCCAGGTCTAAGAAAACACAAAGTAAACTGCATTTTTTTGTATTTTTAGATGTTGTGTTTGGAGCCAGGTGTCATGGAAAACATTGTGCATGGCGGTGAACCTTGGGCAGTGAAAGAAAAATAGTGGAATAATCTCCAGTGTTCAGTTGTCCTGATGCAATATATGTCTAAAGACTTCCTCCTTTAACATGAGGATCAGTATTTAAGTCCGGAAAAATGCCAGGACAAACGCTGATACCTCAGTTGTGAGAAAAAAAGGGAATGAGGACGGAGCAGCGTCACATCTGAGAAATTGATTGGAATAAAATCAATTAGGTATATCCAAAGTAATCCATCATTGCAAATGTGGAACAATATGGTGTCTTCATTTAGAGAAACATTAGCATCACAGCTAGGGTGTTGTTAGACAAATCCTTGCAAATACACAGTGTTAATGAACCGCACAGAAACTTTCAGAGCAGCAAGTAAACGTCTGAAAGACACGGCATGAAGTCCTCCTTTCCTTATCTGCCTGCTGACAGACTCAGCCTCCCTGCTCCTACACCACAAGGCGTAATGACTAACAGCTGGGGTGGCAGACTATTTTCAAACCCAAATGGGAATGGAGATGGACAGACGGTGTGTTATTATCTCCTCTGCTCATGAAGTGAGCCTCGGTACCTGACCACCCACTCACAATCAGTGAGTCACTCACACTTTTCTCTTCCCATCGGCCCGCTCAGCGCTCTTAAGAGGATTATGTGACTCATTGGTAGATAGAGGGCACACTGCATTTGAGGAAGAACAAATGTCTTAATGTGGCCCTCTTTAGAGGTACACTGTTAATGGACTAACAAAGCTGCTTGAGTAGGAACAATGGATTTCTAGGAAAGGAGAGGTAGTCTGTGAGAATATACTTTGAACAATCCTTTCTCTCTTGGGTTTGATATTAAACTGGTGAGAGTAGTTGATGAATCCTTCAAAAGCATCTGCTCATCTAAAAAAGTATGATACAGGTTCAGATTAAAGACGGAAGCTTTAGTTTAATAAACTGCTTCACTTATCAGCAAGGCCACTGCCTGCAAATACAAAACTTTGATGTGAAGACTGAAAGATAGGTTACTTCAAGACAAAGCGAAGGGTCACACCAAGAGGAAAAAAAGGAAGTGGTCACAAAGAAGAGGACATAAAAACTTTTCCAGACAATTAAAAAGCTTTGATAATCAAAGGAATCAGCTGCTGAACATTCAGTGTCATGTGCAGCCAGCAGACATTGTTCTGTTGCAGGCATCACGCCAAGAACCAAGTGACGCTTAAGAACTGAAATAACAGCCAATCAAACATTTGCTGTTGCAACATTAAAGCTTCATAGCAAAGCTACTTAGCCAACTATCAGGAACATGTTTGTGCAGTCCTTATTTGCTACTTTTCACGTTTAATCAATCGTCCTTGTTTAGGTTCACAGTAGAATCACAGCTTTTGAAGAGAAAAGGAGGCACACAGATATGTGATAATCATGGCTACTTGTTTTACTTCTCAAAGTTAGCAGTCAGTTAAATGTACATTATCAAAAAAGGCCCACTTTTTCACTTCTCCATCTCCAGATAACATACAAAAAAAGGACAAACAAGGACATTATAAAGCTGCACATTTGTACCATATACAATAATAAAATACGCAATGCTACATTAAGTGGTTAAAAATACAAAGGGGAAAAGTATATTGATTTTTTTAAAACATCTTTAAAGAATATACAATGTTATTTTTCTTAACTAGCCAAGAATTTTAGTAGAAAGTGCATTCTATATAACAAAGAAAGGAGGAGGAGAATCTTTCAGCAAACTGAAAGACAAAACTGAAAAACAAAAATATATAACAGAAGAATGTATTTCAGACACAGCTAGGAGGGGCTAGTGTAATGTCGCCAAAGCAGGACAAACCGCTTTCAATTTTAGAGGAGGTCCATTTTGGAACAAGAGTGTATTACTGTAAAATAACAGGAAATGAAATGTATGCGCATACTTAAAGACATGTCCTTCATTTGCAATGGTAACTTCTCACTAACCGCCTCCACGCAGGACTTTCCTCCTTTCCTTGCCTAAAAACATCCACTCAAAATGATCACCTCCACCCTTTCTCATGCAGCCACAACTGCACACGGTTCCACAATGCATTGTCAGTCCCTCCCTTCCCTGCGCCTCACCCACGCAGCAGTAAAGTGCAGAGAATATACACAAATTAAAAGGCTTAAAAAAAGAAAAAAAGACAAAGATCCGTACTGCATAAGTGCTCTAGCACAGCAGTGAACCCGAGGGGACATCGTGATAATATGCAAATAATGCAGCCGTATTCAGACCCACAGAAATGGCAGGATAATTGCAGGTCTCAAATCCAAAAATGGGACATTCCAAACTCCGGAGCATCACTGTACCGTTAGAGTGGTACAAAGAGGATTATGTTAAATGTACTGCTATTTTCCATCTCAGGTCCCCCAAATACACATGTATTAGGGCAAACTGTTTAAAAGCAGCATTTGGTAGGAGAGCACTGGGGACAACCAGACAGGTAGAGACTACACACACACAGACACACCTATCTGATAGGCATCAGACTGGTTGAAGAGCTAACAACCACGCTTTTCAAATTCATGCCAAATATTTCCAGCCATTTATGCTTATTTTTTAAACATAACATTCTCACCATCGGCTATCACATGACTTAATGTATGTTGACTTGATCGCATGAATGCTTATCTATACAAGAATTCAATAGAAATGGTATGAGCACTGCTGTTTATCCTGACATTTCCTATCATGTGCTAACAGTATCTACACTGCAGAACAGTTCAATAGCTTACAACTGAGCAAATTAGAAGAGATCATTAGAAAACAAAAAAACTATATATCAATGACTTAGCCATCATTCTGAGTAGGCAACATTCAACAGGTTTAGACACGCGTTTGCCTGTGTGGATCAAAGTATATCAGTAAGAGGAAAATAACTTTAAGAAAAACATTACAACACACCCCACACCAAACCGTGGAATATAGGCTGAGAGGAATATGCATAATTGCCTGTTAAGAACTGTGATGAAAAAAGGTCCCAGGTGTTTATACTGTTTGTGTGTCAAAAGACCTTTCACATGGTAACCCGTATCATTTCGACAGCAGCGGAGGGAAGTGGGGTAAATCCTGATGGGGCCATGTGTCTGGCCCCTCACAGTGGCAGTATTTGACAGTCATCCGTTATCTAAAAGCATCTGTTGACCAACAGAGCTCAAAGCTGAGGTTTCACTGAACACAGCAAGTTTATCAGTGACCAAACTATGGTCTTTGTGTTTTGGGTGTGTGCTTGAGTAAGTGTGAGGGTGCGTGTCCTGCATAAATCGAGTTTCTCAATCACAAAATATCCAGTCAAACCTCAAATCTGTTATATAAAAGCAGGGCTGACACAATACATGGTTATTTTGTAATATGACACACTTCTCAAAATCAAACGGGAAAGCAAAATTAAGAAATATTGTGTATATAGGAATGGAAAGCACCATTTAACCATGATGTGAGTCTCAGTCTTAGTCAACATTTAACAAAAATCAAAACCTCTTTTCCACTGTCCCCTAAAAAAGTCTTCCCCACTTCTAACTGTAACCTATGGCACTGCGTGTTGCACTACTGCTGATGCCCCTCTGACAGAAAGCCTTAGGACAGAGAGACTCAGGTAGAACAACATTCAATTATTTCTGTGGGGTGAGTCTCTCATTTAACTATGAAAACAGGTTTAGTATTGCTATGGGGAGGAAGGGCGCAGACAGTCAATGTGCGACCATAAGTCAACTTGACTAAAAGATAAAAGTTCGATGACACTGATCCTTGTCGATCCATGAAGCACAGCTACTAATACATGCGTTGACCTCTATCAGCAGCTTCTGATAAAAAGGAGATACTTTACACCCATCGTGGTACAGATAGAGAACTCGCACAGAAATCATTCATTTCCTAAAACATGTTCAAGAACAAGGTTCTGTTGTGAAATATTTGTTAGTAGACCGGGTTCTTTAAGTAGATGAGGTACTTAAATCAAACGTGGAGCGAGTGTGTGTGCATGTTTGAATATTGACTTATTTAAACCCGTTTGCGAGGAGCACCCTTTCATCAGGGGGCTAGCAACTGAGAGACTGAGGCAGGACGCAGAGAAGCGGAGGAACAAGGCGTGGTTTGGTGGGGGGCCTGCAGAGCTGAAGCACAGTTCAGTGGTGCTGCGGGGCTCCAGGACCCTTGTCAGGGGGAGCCATGTGGTGCAGGTAGCTGCTGTCTTCATGCCCACAGTGGTTCAAGGGCTCACTCTTGAAAAGGGCTGGGGGTGGGGGCAGGTGGGAGACTGGGGGCACGGCCAAATGGTGGTGGGGGTGAGGCGGGACATGTTGGGGTGTGTTTGAGAGGTGTTGCTGGGTTGTCGGAGGGTGAGGATGTTGGTGAGAGGGGTTTGAGTGGAGCTGTACTTGGGAGAACGTGTGTCCCAAAGGGCCTCGCGGAGGCATGGGTCCTCCTGTCGGGTTGAGGCCCAGGGGTGCTGAGGTGGTGGCCGGGGGGGCAGCCGAGGGACTGGGACCAGAGATGGAGGAAGAGGAAGAGAAGGTGTTGGTGAAGATGCGGACAGGCATGGGTGGGCCGCTGGTCTGCAGGACCACGGGGCTGGTGACCCGGAAACACTTCTCTTTGTGAGCTTTGAGCATGTTGGAGAAGCGGAAGCGCTGGCCGCACACCTCGCAGGGGTACGGCTTCTCCCCCGTGTGGGTGCGGCGGTGGCGCTTCATGTTGGGCCGGCTGGTGAAGCTCTTCCCACAGATCTCACAAATGAAAGGCTTCTCTCCTGCACAGATTGAGAAAACAAAAGACAGATGTGTGAGAAAGACAGAGTGTAGGAATTGATTAACAGATTAGAACTACACAGAGAAAAGAATGACGCATCAGAGACAAACCGCTTTGTTATCAAATGCGATGGTTACCAAATAAAAAATGAATTAACTCACTCCAAAAAACAAAGTGATTATTTGTTGCCTTTAAATGTTTTCTTTTAAAATGGTTAATAACTTGGCATCTTGTATTGAGGGTCTTTGCCATCTACCCACCCACTCTGCAGGAAGCTATTACAATTCACACTTTGAGGAGCGTAGATGTGAAAGTGGATAACAGCAGCTATGTTGGATTGCTGTTCTCATTAACCTCCCTCCATACTGAATTTGCCTGCTCCCACCCACACAGCCATCTATTAACAGGCTGCTGAAGGGCTCTCTAAAAGCCTTTTCTCTACTGGCATGTGTAAAGCTCCTCCAAACAAACTGAACATCAAAAGGTGACAGCTAATGTGCTAGTCTTCTGTAACTGTTCAATTATGCTCACAAGAAATCATGACAAATCTGCGTGCAGCGAACCAAACTTTGGACGTTTGTTTAACATGTGTGCCGCCTATTACAGGGCATGGCTGGGTGTGTCTCCTGCTGCAGGCTAAATTGGATGGTGGAGGCAGGGAGAGGAGAGGGTATCGTAATTACACCTCACAAATAGAACCGTGAGGGCCAACGCAGAGCAGTGTCCGCCCACGACAGGCATGGTTGAGGGGGAAAAAAACAGTGAAAGACCAACAGGCTGAACAGCTCAGTTTGGTCTTAGAAATTGCAGTGCAGCAGGGACAGAAAACCAGAGGGATGTAATACAGCATGTGTCTGGGTATTCATTATAAGCCCCAATATATGCAAGGCGGTTCTTTGATGTATAAAAAAATCCCTCTCATTACAAAAACTGGGCGAAGTCTCCCGGCTCTCACCGCTAAAATGTTCATCTTGGAAACATCCCATGTCTTTCCTTTTTTAGAAAGTGTATGGTAACTGACTGGCTGGCTGGCTGACTGTGTAAACCCAGGAACATTGTTGTTCTTTAGCAACGTTTTTTGAAATCTTTAAACAGTTTAGACTTTTAAATTGTCTGTATTTTGGATTTGAATAAGTCATAATAGAAATGTAACCCCCGATAGAAGAATAAGTCATAAAAGTTCCAAAAGCTATGAAAACAACAGCACATTCATCTTTGCGTTCTATTTCATTAACTGTTGCACGACTGTGTGATATATTTAGATAGCGTCGATGCTGGGAAGGAGGGAAGACTGATGCCGGTTGGGCGACAGGTTGCTGTTTAACCGGTAATTCAAGCACTTTCTGTTTGAACGCACCTTTTTTAGATTGGAAAGTTGGCTGCATAACTTTGAGTGTTTATAACATTACAAAAAAGTCCATTTCCAATTCTGTAATGGTGACAGCCAGGGTTGCTTATACAGGAGAATCCATCCTTATAGTTTCTGGATCATTGGAACCTAAACCCTCTGGAATAGTTACTTCTTAATTGGGAGTAATAGTAGCATAGGAAGTAAACTTCTTAAAAAAGGTGTACAAAGGTCATGTTCATAGTTTACAAAAAAGCCTTTTGCCTGCAGTATAGAATGGCTTTAAAACTCAAAGTAGGTTCCTGTCAAAACTCTGGTCAAGTTATCTCCCTATAAACAGTTCCTGGTGTGAAAAAGGGGCCACAAAAATGGACCCTACTGGCATAATGGTTCTGAGACGAGTGGTGTACAATTTCTCACCTGTGTGTGTTTTCATGTGCTCATCAAAATACTGTTTCATGTTGAAGTCTTTGCCGCACCACTGGCACATGAACTGCTTGTGTCCGATGTGAATACTCATGTGGGAGCGTAGCTGGTACTTGTACTGGAACCGCTCGTCACAGTTCTGCAGCAGAGACAACAGAAGCATTCAGATAACACCACGTCAGCGGACAGGAACACACTCAAAAACACTCACACATACCTGTAGACACATAAATAACTAACCTGAACTGGGTAAACACCCTTCACATATATATCTTTCTACATTTTCTAACTTGTTGAGACCGTTTAGTCTGGTTAGAAAAGAAAGGAACACCTATAATCGGTCACACCAAAAACAAAACAGCTCATCTATTGTTTATTCCAGGGGTCTGCCACATTTGACAACAACGCTTACAAAGTTATATATATATGATATAGTTGTATATATACAAAAAAAATAGTTTGTTGCATTTATAAAAATTAAAAAAATGACATTAAAGAAAACTGTTTCGTCATTAGTATTTCTGTTTTTGACATAGACAAAAGAAAACACTAAACTCTTTGGTAAATAAAAAAGACCTATTTTGAATCCTTCCCATATGTGAAATATAAATAAAATAAAAAGTAGCTGACATACCTGCAGCCTTATAGGGTAAGAAGAGTAAACATACAAAATAGGCCTGTTTCAGAGTATGCTGGATCTTTAAGTTTTCAAAGACATATGTCTATAATTTCACATTTATTTTTGAAGTCCAAAAATAGATGCTCTGATATTGTAATTTGTATTCAGTGTCACAGTATCACCTCGGACTAGCGGTGCAGCCTAACAGGGGTCTAGCAGCTCCCATATGGAACTCCAGCTTAAGACCATAATGAAGAATGGCCTATACATTTCATACAGCCTGGTAAGTATGTTACAGCAGAAGATGATTTCTAACATTCAGTTACAGCAGCTCCACCCATACACACATGTTCCCTGTGTACTGTATGTTCAAGTGGTTAGACATTAAAGGCTTTGGGGGGGGGGGTAAACCGGCCCCTGTAGACATCCTATGAAACCACGACTAATGACAGGAATAGGAAATCTACTGCCCTTGAGACACAATGTGACTAAATGCAACCATAAGAGAAATTGCTTAAAAACACAGAACACTTAGTTCCACATTTATCTTTTGCTCCAGTTAATTGGTGAACAAGGCATGTCATATTTGACTCGTTTAGTCATCTCTGAATAAATTGAGATGATATAACCATCCGATTAAAGTTCAAATGACTTGCTCTGAAAGACACAACTTGATGTCATTTAGGTCTGTCTGTGTTAATGAAAAGCAATACTTAATGCATAGTGCATACCACCAGTGAACTTTATACAGCTTCTGATATTTGTTCAAGCAGGAGACTGAATTGCGACATGATTGCGAGGAAGAACGATACGATCATCGTAAGCTCATCACAAATGGTTACTCTGAAACAAGATGAGTTGCAACTAGATCTGATTCACGTTAATAAAAGGATGTCTGAATAGGGCCACATGTCTCTTACCTCACAACGGAAGGGCTTTTCTCCAGAATGCTGGAGTGAGTGAACTTTTAAAGACATGCTGCGTTTGAACGACTTCCCACACGTCTCACAGGTGAATGGCATGTCCTTAGTGTGAGCTGGGATCGGAGAAGAGATGGATGAAAACGGGGAAGAGAGACGAAAAGAATACTGAGACAAGTGCAAACCACTGATCAGGTAATATATCAACATTTTCAATTTGAAAGCCTCGATGAATAAAGAACACTTCTACATTATTTAATTAAAGAAAGTGTATCTGATGATTTTAAATAAGAAATGTTACATGCATACATTTGAATGCTGTGGTTCAAACAAACTGAACAGAATCCCCTGGAGGCTCACACCCCCCTAGAATGCCATATAATGGGGGTGCAGCACAATAGGGACTGAATAAAGGCCCTTACTTACCAACCATGTGCTTACGGACGTGAGCCATAGTGTAGAACTTCTTCTCACAGATTTCACAGGAGAACTTTTTTTCTGCATAGCCGTGAACAATCTTTATGTGCTCATGCAGTGACCACAGCTTCTTAAAAGACTTGTTGCAGGAGACACACTAAAAAGACACAATAAAGTAGAAAAACATCAAGATTTGGTTGCTGATAAACATCATGAGCACCAAAACCTGCAGCTGTCAGATTGTTCTTATTGGCCCAAACGGTTTCATTATACTCTAGCTCCCTCTGCTGGGGAAATCACAGCAGTCTTATTTTCTGAAAACCCTGAAAGCAGGGGTGTCAAACTCAATTTCATCGTGGGCCACATTTCAATGATGGTTGCTCTCAAAAGGGTCGGTGGTAACTTTAAGACTATATAAATAAATATACATAGATAAATATATATAATATATATAAAATAATGTATTATTTTACCATATTTCCTCTGGATTGGATTATTATCAGATAGGGTAATAACTTCATAATTAACTACGTCTGAAAGCAGAAGTCTAGGGCAAATAATTGCAAGTAATTGCAAGTCTCTTCAGTGAATCTCAAAAAATGAGATGCATTGTGGGACATGTAGTTTATGGGCAACGTGATCCTGTAAAGCAGCACGTAACCTTATAATAAACGTAGTATACTCTTTGCAAGCTCTTGTGGGCCACATACAATTAAGTGGCGGGCCTGATTTGGCCCCCGGGCCTTGAGTTTGACACCCCTGCTCTAAAGAGATGAAATAGATCAGATGTCATTCGGGAAGAAAATTAAAGGTTAATGTGTTTCATTAATGATTATTCGGCTTGTAGATGTCATTCCGGATTCAATTGTATAAACTAAAACTTTGAACTATTCTCTCCACAAGACAATAATAAATAAAGCAAGACTTAAATTCAAAGTAAATTGCATAAAGTATAAAACAATTCTGAATCTGTATCAGCTCTGAACATTTGCATTTCTTTCTTTTTAAAACTTCCTAAATTCTTGGTTATCTGGTCTTACATAAAGCCTGACAGACATTGCTCTTCAGGCCATTCCTCGGCTTTGGCTCTGTGTTACAGGCAGTCATTTTTCCCACTGCAATGCCCACTGCAGAGAAACATCCCCACGACCATAGAAACACACCAACACCCAAGCATGATGGCCAGAGAGCTAAATGTTTGTCTCATCATATCAACAAGACCCACACTATCTCTCAAATACCTTCTGACAAAACACTTGCAAAGTTATCATGTGAGCTTTTCCCCCTTCCTCTCCTTTCTGCTACACTCCCATAAAACAGTGTGCACCGTCTCATCTCATTCATGGACCCTGGAGCTCTGTTGGCCGCCTCACCAGCACCTCTATTACAGACGTTACATTTTTTTAAGTCAGCCTGTTCAAGACTTATACTGGCCAGGATTTTTCTCCTAACCCATTTTAAAAATAAGTTAATATATTTAGATACAGATGTATTGCACATTTTTATGGACACTGTCTTATTGTCATATTTGCCTAATAAAGAAAGTTGAAGAGTGTTGACTCCTAGACAGGAAAAGCACATAAACATTTTTTTTTGCAATAATAAATGCTATTTTCACAGTCCATTAAGTTAAATGAATTATAAGCAAACTTGTACATTCCCATCTTGACATGGTTTAAAAAGAAGAAGTGTCCCAAACTAACTTCAGGTGCAAATTAATTTAAGCAAAGCAGGGAGCTAAATTAGGCTACTCACAATAACCACAAGTCCCTTGGGGGTTAACATGCTGAATCACCTAAAACCATATTGAACCCTCTTTAAACACTTCAATGACAGCATATGACAATCATTACTATATGTAATGTTTTCCTTACTTACCACAATCTCAATATTACTTGTTTTTTTTATAGTATAACAGGAAATACAACAATTGCATTTTCAAATGTTAACTCTAGTGTGCAGAAAAGGGCCATCAAAGCATCAAAAATAAATCTAAAAAGTCAAATGGTTCCGCGCAGCTGCTAAATGTATATTATAGATACATGAAGATGATTTCAAGAGAACATGGTGAACCCTGGATATGCACTTTTCCATCATTCTAAATAAAATATGAATTTGAAAATGAAGTTGCGATATATACATACATAATATTAGAAGGAGGAAGTTTGCTTTACCTGGATGTTCTTCTCACAGTCAGTTTGCTGGTGTAAGGCCAGCTCACTCTCCAGGACAAACTTTTTGCCACATTTGTCGCAAATCTGCATTCGCCTGTGAGTGACATTCATGTGCTTCTCCAGGTACCAGCGTGTGTTAAACACTCGAGGGCACTTTTCACACGCCAGCATCTCCTTCTCCTCCACTTCAGCTTTCCCTCCCGTTGCCGTGGAACCTGCAGACGACGGGGCCGATCTTGCTGACCTAAGCTTGCTCTTCGGAGGCTCCAGGTGCTTCCGCCTGCCCCTGGTGGTCATCCCAGCGGTGGTCATGCTCAGAGCCGTTCTCAGGCTTTTCCTCCGTGGCTGGCTTGGAGCTCCCGTGCTGCTGGAACCACGACGGGCCCGCTTTGCCCTCGTTCTTCTACTCTCAATCTCATGTTCCTCATCGTCTTCCTCCTCTTCTTCATTGAGGCTGTCCTCCTCCTCCTCTTCCTCATCCTCGTCTTCATCGTCGCTGCCGGCTCTCTCAGAGACGTCTTCTGTGGTTGCAGTTTTGTTGTCTCCCTTGGATACATGAAGTGTCTGGTTGTTCAGGTTTACCTCGACAATGATCTGCTCCCGCTTGAAGCCCTCATCTTCCCCCTCATCTTCCCCCTCATCTTCCCCCTCCTCCTCCTCCTCCTCCTCCTCTTCTTCCTCATCGTCATCATCATCTTCAGTGTCGTCAGAGGGGACGTCGTTGCCAGCATGGGATCCCGCCTCCTGCCCTCCTCCTGCCTCTCTGAAATACTGCTGTGAGGTTACATGAGTGGGCAACTGACCAATGTTCTGATCTGCTATTGATGCCTTGGCTGCCATTTTATTGTCCACTAACACAGAATATGGCTTACCTCCGACCTCTCTCTTATAAAGCTTGCCTGTCAGGTCCAGATCTTGGTTAGAGGAGTGAAAATAGGACTGGGACACCGGCGCCCTGCGTCCTTCCTCCTGTGACATCCCGCCAAAGGTAGGTACAGAAAGCTCTTCCTTGAGGCTGTTGCAGGATTTCATGAAGAGGAATTGGAGGGATTGGGGTTGGTGGGAGCACAGGGCAATGGAAAAGGTCGACTAGCCTACTTTAAAAGGAGGGGCAGGGGACGCCACACCAATCCCCCACCCTCCTACGACTGAAGAAACAGGAAGGAGGGGATGAGGCAACAGACAGTTAACCTGATTCAAAAAGAGCATCCATGTTGTTTAAGGTAGGAAATGCAGTCGGAGAGACATACAATCTGTTCTAAGTTTTGTTCCATATGCCTAGAAATCAAACTGCAAAATCAATCTGTGTCTTTGATGCTGAACATTTGAAGGTAAATTCCTCTTGTTAGTACGTAAGACGAAGGCAGATCATAGATTCAGTTTGTCAGAAGGTGGCTGCCCTGCAGGGTGCCAGAGTCTTCAGGCTGCAGAGCAGGTAAGTATGAGCTGGATGCCCGCCATGGCACTGCTGTTAGTACTTCTCTGTATTGCTTGAAGAGCCATTCACAGTGCGTTACCTATGAGATAAGACAGAAGAAACATAGATCGATTAAGAAACAAGTGCTTTCCATTCTTTTGTGTCTGTGAACTGAAACTACAGCCACATGATCAAATAAACACTAAGTTCCACATTTGCCCACAAATGTTTCAGTTTTGTGTGTAGGAGTCAAAACCACAGCCTTCAGAAATGAATGTGAGTGGATTTAAATAACAGAGTAATCTCAACCCTTTACTACAAAATAAAATGCAGAAATGGTTTCCTTCTAGAGTTAAAAACCATAATACATAAATAATGTAAAACCTTTTTGATTTAAATAGGATGAGTGCAATACAAACAAATAGAGACTTTGCAAATAATAACACTATTCAAAATGTTCCTACAACTTCAGCTATGACCTTGTCTCATTGTCATTGTTATTTGTTGCATTTTGTCAGATGCAAAAAAAAAGAAAAACCCAAATCAGTCGTCCACTACTACACAGATTCATTCACTGTACTACAATCTGGTTCTTATACTAGGCCTTAATAAGTTGTCCCATTCAAAATGTTACTTGATAATAAGTATGTTTCATATCCCCCCAATTTACATATATTATCTGAGCGTTCTGCAAAGACATTTTTTTTTTGATTGAACAAAATATTTTCAATTGTTCTAAGCATTACAATACACACGCACATGAACACACCGCCCATAGACTGTTAGAGAGCATAGTGTAACCGCAGCTCAGGAGCTCGTGTTGCAGATCACAGACGTACAACCACAGGAAACTGTATTTCAACTTTTCAATGAAGCGTAAGCACTGCACTTTGGAGCCTGCATTATAATGACTTAGTTTATGCAGGTTAAAGATGAAAAACACAGTATTAAATCAAAACATTCATGCTTTTATGACATGGTGCTTTGGGGTATGTTTTTAAGTTATGCATACATCTAAGATGGTGTGAAACTGGCTGCCGGTTGGTTGACCTGAAACAACCTTACACCCTACTCACCAGAGTGGTTTGTTCACTAAAAAACCTCCCTGAGAAAGAGAGAACAATTATTTCCTAAACATCCACCCTCTGTGTATTCACAAACATGTTATGTTATATTCCCTTTAAAAACATTCCTCTGTCTACAAAGAAAACATAAATAGCCATAAGGGGACTTTCTTAATGAAACATCCCCCAAACCGACCCATAAAGATGACTTTGTTTTAGCCGTCAATTTATAGTCACAGTGCCAGAAAAAGAAGCAAGAGGGAACTAAAAGGGATCAAAAGTGACATAATGAGTGGAGGGCTGAAATATGCAACGACAGCTAAGATGTAAGCTTCATAATTTGGACAGTTATGATCACAATTTGCAAAAAGCATCTTTTGTTTTTCTGGAGCAACATTTGTCACCTAGAAAGTGTTCATTTGTGGTGCCTTACTTTTACTACATCCACCAATACCACGTTATTACTGAGGTTTAAATACCAACACATATTTGGCTCTTTGTACTCAATCTGAATTTAAATTCGGGTCAAATTCATTATCAGTTTATTGTTATAATCTCTGGTAAACCCTGAACTGAACTGCAAGTACAAGGCCATTCTTGTAGAATATCCGCACATACAGACACACCTGTCTTCCTGTGCATGCTGACTGATCCTTTCCGAGAATTGGGCAGGAGCTCAGAGAACGTTAAGACCACAAGGGGAGGGCGAGCTCTGCACTGACAGAGCAACTCAACTCACATGGTTGTCTTAGACACAAAGCCAAATGCATTATCCTGCGCCTGGATGACAGAGGAATATAAATTGCATGAGAACCCATTGCCTGAACCCGACTTAACGTGCAGCTTGTCACTTTCTCTTTTAATTTGAGTTTTTGAATGAAAACGACAGCTCATTTAAGGATTTTATTTAATATGCCACACACAATAAAAGTATCAAAAGTTCAAAATTCTGTGCTTAAAACTGTCCCAAGAGAACCGCACTATTGCAAATAAACAAACACACAGTGTGGTTATGTAACGGATATGGAGTAAAAACCCTTCCACCAGCTTATCATTTTCAATGATGAGTCATTTTGAAGTTTCACTCACAGCGAAATAATGCAGTCCTTTGATGTGGGAATCAGGTAGAGTGCAGACTTTTCAATATCACTGGTAATTAGTCGACAAAATCACCTTGTCAGATCAGAAGGTTAAACCTATAGCAATGATGATTATTTGTGACTGCCTTTATGTAGTTTGGACAGCTTTCAAAGACGAACTTTGCACCCAATTGCAAAAAAGAGAAACGCTTATAAATAACTGTCTCTCCGACAGCCAATTTAAATAATCCAAAGCATAACTAATGCTCAGCAAATCCTGCCCATAAATCAAAGTTTATTCAACAATAACCAATTTATAGCTTTCCTCAATCATGCTTCGGAGACATGAGGAAACCAAAACTAATTTAATATAGGGTAAGCCACAAAGCCAGTCATATGCAGGATAGATGCGTCTGTGGCTTACGATTTGAATGACACAGGATGGGAGCTTCACTGAAAAAGGCACTGTATAACATTTTAACCAACAGAATTAAACAGTGCTCACTAATGCTTGGCTTGTGACAGTAAAGCAGTTGAGACCTCTGAAGCATTCGAAATGTGTCACATTTACCTCCTATTATGCAGCATTGCTCCTCAAATCCATGCTCCCACTAAAGTCTAGACTTTAATGAGCTTTCCCGTTCGCAGCTTGAGGAGGACCATGTGAAGGTTCACATTCCTCACTCTGTCCAAACTCATAAGACCTTAACCAGCTCACTGTGTGGTGCACTGCAGGGGTGCTCCATGCCTCTGAAGCCCAGTTCATAGAGCAGTACCAAGTGTTTTTGTCCTGGTATAACTCAGTGGTATCAAAGTAAAAGTGATGTTGTATTATCTTAGGCCAAGCTATCCCTTTCCAAGTTCTTTATTTTCATCACTGCACAGAGTCAGGCCTGACAGCAGTCCACTGATATCCACAACTTTGATGTCTCTGTTATAAATAGAGGAAAGATAACATGGGCCCATTCAATGTGGCTCTTTTGATTAAAATGTGTTTTTGTCTGTTAACATGAAACATGAATGAAATGCAAACGGGTGGATAAGGTAAAACAAGCTTACTATTTCTGGCGAACAAGGTTACTAAAAATTGCGAAAAACTACATACATTTCGCAAGTATGACGTAATATAGTGCAGCAGCTACTTTCTGGTTTTATAGCTGAATCTTGCTGAGGGAAATATTTTAAGCTACGAGCCTAGGTGCTAACGTGCGTACGAAGCAAAGAAAGGGTTAAATCAAAAGGCAACACTATACACCGAACAGCAGTAACATTGTGCAGGCCTGGGCAACTTAGGCTACTTAGCTAGCTAGCAATACTCCATAGGTACTAACCTGCACACACATGAAAAGCTAACTTGGCTACATTAGCTCAAGGTGCATGCAGCCATTAGACATTATAGTGCAGGGAAAGGTTACTCCACCTCAACAAGAATCATGTTAATATGCACAAGCTGTACCATCTTATGGCTAGTATTTGCTAACATGCATTAGCTAACAACAGATATAAGACTTTCACTTTTTTACCCCAAACCGCCCAGATTTGGGCTCGTTAGCTAAGAGCTAGCAATAACGTCAGAAATTTAGCATTAACGTTACACTTAATTTCGCTTCTGCACTTTGAAGGGGAAAGTATGACAGCTATCGGACACATATGAAGCTGGATGAAGAAGCGATGTCATGCTTTATCAATTAATCTTTATTGTCGTGCAAGATGAAAAGCAACGCTTTGCTGACAAAACCCGGGCTGCTGTACGTTTCTGACAAACCCACTCAACTCGACACTGTCACAAAGTCAGTGCTAGCCGAGCTGACCGACATTTCTAACCGTAGCTGCGTCCACCGGCGAACTACGTATGTTTTCTCCTAGCAGCTGCCATGCTTGTCATACATGTACGTGCATACAATTAAGTTATATTGAAACATTTTGTTGTCGGTTTGCTGGCTTACCTCCGTCGAGAGCGACCTCTCTCTTTCGTTCGTGCAATCAGAGTTGCACAGATTCAGGTTTGCACGCGCACTTCTCTCGCTCACTCTCTACATTTGCGGATGTGCATTAAGAGAAGCCAATAATCTAATCTTCCTGCAAATGTTTAAGTTATCTGTTGATGTGCACGCTGCGGAGGTACCTGCTTACCGGTGTCTTTAGCCCCGCTACGTGGCCCGGCCAAGCTCTCGCGCGTACCACCGCCGTCCCGCGCTCATCCCAGGCATTCAGGCCGCTGTCTGGGCAGGCGCGCGGCAGCGTGTCTGGGTCTCCCCTCCAAACCAGACAGGGGACGATGCGCGCACACGCGCTGAGCTGAAATCCTCGATTAATGAAATAATGAGAAGACCCTGAGGACCGATTTATCCCCTCAGAGAAATCCTTTGCGAAGTGTCATTCATTTATTCTAATTATACTATTATCTTAATATTTTTTTCATACCCCACGAATTTGAGAGTTTGGTGTTTGGTCCGGTTTTCAGCGCTCCCAGCTAAATTATTTTACGTATTTCACAATTGCCTCTGTAAGTATCATGCTGGAGTCTCCAGAGATAAATACATACGATCATACATAGGATACGGGTTTAAAATGAAATTTGATAATACATTTAAAATGTAGTTATTTGATTCAAATAATAAACCATCCCTTCTTAAATATATTTTTATTAAACTAATAGTTATCATCAGTTGCATAGTTTTAAAGTTTGCAACTATAAACAGTGCAAATTACTCATGTTTTTAAAAATGGGAATACATTTTTGACAAACCCTCCTGTGGTGATTGGGATTATACTAATTAGAAAGTTATGTACATTCACCTTGCACAAGAAGTTTGAGAACTTGGGAGAAAGAAAGACACATTTATTGTTAAGTCATTTCTGTGACATGGGGCATACACATTGTCCACACAAACTAAAGAAACAACCGAAAATAATGAAGGATCATTCTTTACTACCAGATAGGCACGTTCCAATTATTTGGGTATAGCTAAATTATTCACGAAGAAATCATTTGCTAGCAAGTAGATTGTTCCCGAAATCAAAAGGAGTGCCTTTCATTACAGATCTGAATATACAGTTACACAATTTGATGGAACTTTCCAGCAGAAATAACAGAGTAATGGCATTTAGCATTCACAATGTATCACCTTATCTTAAAAAGCAATCAAACTGTTATCCCTTGGTGTTAAAATCAATCTGTTGCTTTTTAAATACATCCAGTGCTCTGAAACAATGTAGCAAATATGAATCTTAAGATAATTTACTGCATTGACTATTATGCAGGCACTATATATATATATATATATATATATATATATATATATATATATATATAGAAGGTTAACCTCAACTTCCTTACACATGGGTTGACTTCATTATTGTATCCGTCGCGGACCTCTCACTTTGTCTCCCACCATCCTGCTATCAACAGAGCCCAGTCCAGATTTGGTTAGAGAAAGAGTTGGAGGAATGTGTGAGAAGTTGAGTCATTTATTTAACACTTCAACCACCCATTCCATGGCCCTTGTAACAGCTGGTGACAGCGATAGTGGGCTAGACATGATGTGAGAAGTTATCACTGGGGCAACTGAAGCAATGTGCCCTGTCCGGATGGCAGGTAAGTGACGTTACGGGAGCGGGAGAGCAGTAAAGCGATTTCCTCAGCTGCCTCCAGCTTACGCAGCTCTACCAGACCATCACCAGCCAGCATCAGGGAGTTGGCGATTAGCAAGGCAGCCTGGGAATCACCTTCTGCTGAGATGATGGCCGCCTGCTTCTGTTGCTCTGCCTAAAAAAGGACAAAAATATTTTTGAGAGCTGCCACAAAAACTGTAATTCAAGCTTTCACCTTTTCCCCAATAGAGAGTATACTGCATACATACACATTTTTGTAAAAAAACAAGTAGAACAGGGTTTAAAAATAATTACCTTTTCTACAATGAAACGGGCCCTCTCAGCCTCCTGCTGGGCAACCTGCTTCATCTCAACAGCCTCTGTGAATTCCTTGCCAAAGGTCAAGTGTGTCTGAAAGAATACAAAACAAAACAGTTGTTTCTTAAAGTTAAAATCCAAGTAAAAAGGAAAACCTGGACAGTGTTGCAGAATTTGCCAGCAGCTTCATACCAGTGAAACGTCATCCAAGATGAGGCCGAAGGTGTTGGCTCTTTCTGTGAGGTCATCACTGACCTGACGAGACACAAGCTCTCTCTGGGTAATGAGCTCACCAGCATCAAACCTAGCCTGTGGAAAAATAAAACAGTGGAGGAATCAGTTTATAAGCTAACCATCACTCATTACAAAAACAGTCATCTTTTTATTTGCAACTACTCTTGAATGACTCTTACCACCACAGACTTCAAGACCTCTGTGGTGATGGATGGGAGCACCCTCTCGTCATAGTCCTCGCCAATACTGGTGAAGATGCGTGGCAGCTGGTTGGTGACCGGCCGGAAGAGGATACGCAACGTGATGTTTACATTCTGCAGATCTGTGGGGGGAATTTTTAAAGTTTAATTTTGATTAGACTACAAGTAAAACAAATAAAATGTATACAAACTAGGGATGGGAATTTGAAAGCAAATGTATATTCGAATATTCGACCCCCAAAAAAAATGGTTAACCGTTTAACCAAAATGTACATATCCTATAAAAAAACAAAAAAAAAATGTGGGAATTTGTTTTGCAAAATCTTTTTTTTTCATTATGAAAAATAAATAAATAAATACATGTTCAAATAAGTATAGAAACCAAGTCGAATTTGTCAAATGTATTGAACTGGTGATCACAGTTGACAGCTATAGGCCTACAGCTTTCATGCTTAAAACACAACTAAATTAAAGCGGGATCATACACGAACAACATAACCGGTTAGGGTAACGTAACCCTATTACAACAGAGATCAACAACCTATAACAGGGCCTATGCACAGAATGCAGCTATTCAATACTCATTCTTGTTTAAGAATATGAGCATGTCTACATGCTCAGCGGAGAGGCGGGTGCGGAGGCGATTCACAATCAGGCCAGCTGTAGAGAAGACCCTCTCAGCTGGAATTTGGCAGCAGCCATATCATTAGCTAGAACTAGCTAGATCTGATGGATTTGGACAAACGCGAGTGAAGTATAACCGGACGCGAGAGAGAGAGAGAGATCAGCACCTGCAGCTCTGCCCACTGTGAGGGACCGGTGAGCGGAGCAAAACACACCTTTAGACCTAACACATTTAGCTATGGCACTGTCGTATACATTGAATTATTCCATTTGATAATATGTAATCAACTTAGGCACCCCTCCCAAAAAATTAAAATAAACATAAAAATAATTACAATAAAAATATTCATAACTCATATTCGAATACCTGAATAATTTCGAATATTCGATTAATCGTTCCCATCCCTAATACAAACCTCCAGCGTACAGTACGGCTGCAACAAACGACTAATTTGATAATCGATTAATCTATCGATTAATGAAACGATTATTCGGATTATGCCTTGCACAATTTCTCAAACGCTCTTATTTAGCCATCAACTTTTAGATTTAGCTTGAGTTTGTTTTAGGCATGTGGAAACTAACAATGAAGACAAATAAGATGAATACTTGATTCAAAAACACATATTTTATTAAACTTTCTGCTGAAAGATACATAAAAAATCTGTCCGTCAACATTTTAAACCAAGGATAGCAGATCAGATCAGATAAAAGATAACCTTTTTCACATTGTCAAGTAGGGATGGGTATCGTTAAGGTTTTAACGGTACTACTTTTATCGATACCGCTTATCGATCCGGTCCTTCAACGGTACTCTTATCGGTTCTTTTGAAAAAGAAATAAGGTAAATTAACTAAACAAAATTGTGAACAAAGTTAACATTGCTTTTTATTTAAATTAAATAAATAATATTTCACATCAAAAGAAACAACGTTTTAACAAATCGTATTAAATAATCTGATGACAGAATTGTAAACAGAATAGCTGAAGCTTTAACTCAGTTACCTCTAATCATTAACCCATGTTTGTATCATTGAGTTAACTCCGTGTGTTGCTGCTAGCATACATAATACCTGACGTGGAAAAGTTACTCGTGGATGGGGCTACAGAGTTACTAGAAAGACAGTCGAAAACGGTGCATTTCTCCGTCTGGATGTGGTGCACTTTTGCTAAATGTTTAGACAAATTGCTCATGTTGCCGCCCTTACATGCTAAACTCTTATTGCACTTTTGGCAACGAGCATTGTCCACATGGAGACGGGTAAAGTTTAACCACACCTCGGAGCGCGTTCTCTCCGCCATCTCCTCCGTGTGTGTGTGTTGCATGCATGTAGCAGCTGCGCGTGTGTAAACTGCTCCGCCCCCTCGCAAGCAGGCGGGGGAAGAGAGATCTCTTGTCTGGATTGGAAAGATCTAAAATACAGCAGACGCATTTTGTAGTCTTATTGCACATTAGAAACGGAGTTTGCAACACTAAGACTGCGATATAATGTTTATGTAGCAATAATACACATGACATATATGTTTTAAATGTCTCCAGTACCGATAAAAAGACCGATAACGTTTGAGCTTAACGGCGTAACCCCTAGCGTACAGTTTGAGTTGCATCGATAGGTCAGGTTTGCAAAGTTTGTAGATAAAACGTTAACATTCATAGCATTCTTTATTAGGGAACTCCTAGATGTTAGCTGTGCCAGCTTTTTTTCTACCTAATAGCCTTTCCAAGAGGAATGTGGAATTCACAAAGAACCAATACAGCTTCCTGAGGTTTAAGAGACATGTTTATGAGCAAAAATAACATTACAGTGGTTTAGTTGATGATGGATGTACCTTTGCTGCCTGTGGTGACAGGGACGTTGCGTGGACGGGAACGACAATCAAAGATGATGGGCTTCTGAACCCAAGGAATGAGGAAGTGGGTCCCTTCCCCAACAACAATATCTTGCACTCCTCTGAACCTGTCAAATATCACAGCCTGGTGCCCTGCATCAACTAAAGAAAGAAGAATAGTTAAACTCCCGGCCAAGAGGTGTGTGTAGCATAAAGGGTTTAATTGTTTAAAAATGAACATTTGTAATGCATTCTGTCAAATTCTTGTTTTTTTAACATGTGTTTTTCTACAATGTGTACTCGGTATAATTCTGTAAATATACAATTATTTGATTTTGTTGCAGTATTTTGAACTTCACTGAACACCATATGAAATGACTGCAGTTTAATGTGGGGTGCAACACACTTGCTTTTATAAGTTTAAACAGATGAGTGAGTAAGTAAGATGTGTTATTGGACTCATAAATTACATGAATGAATCGAAAGAAGTGTTCAAATTGGGGAAACTGGCTTAGTGGTACCTAACCACTTATGTGTTAGGAGTTGTCCAATTGACCAGCACTCACCAGTGAAAAGGGCAGAAGTCATAACACTTCCACCAATGGCAACTGCCAGCCCCAACTTCCCAATAGTCTCGAACAGCTTGGCCATGATAGCAACTCTCCTTCTAGCAATTAACAAGGACAAAAAGTTGAAACAATTAGTACACAAAGTACATTTACGCATTTGAGACAGATTTGTTTATAAAGCCATTTGAATCTCTGTTATCCAGTACTATTTAATTTGTCCTTGGCCTTATGCTGAAAGATGCCAAGGCTGTGGGTGTTAGCTAATGTAGCTTACCAGCTAGCATTAGCTTATCAGCTAGCTGTGTACCGAGTAGCTAGCAAGCTAAGCCGACTAAACCGACCACTGTAGCTTAAGAGTTTGCGAAATGTTAAAATATACCCATACAACATTTGAAAAACCTTTAAAACTAGAATAAAGCGTGTATCAGCACAGTCAGCTGGGTGACAGTGCGCATGTTAAATCTCTCTGATGCAAACTGGAAGCTCGTGTTCGCAACCCTTTTGATATAACGACATATACACAATAATCCTCCAGTTTGTTTTGTAATTACTACCTTGCATACATGTGGCTCTACAATCAAGCATTTTTAGTGACACTGAGACATTGCATGTTAGAACTCACCTCAGTTTTGTTCAGATGTCTGTGACCTCAACCGACGTACGTACAACACATGAAATATCTGCTCCACTGCGCATGCGCAATGCATGTAGCAAAGTAGCCTCTGATTGGACAAAACGCAAATCTCTTTTTCTACTACTCTCCAAAGAGATTGACATTCATTGTAATGTGCATTACTGCCCCCTACTGTTTTTAGAGTCTGGGAAGACCTTATCGCCTTTAATAAGTAGGCTACCACACTTTGCTCTTTGCACACAAGTTTTTTTTTAATTATTTGTGTATGTAGTAAAGGTTATTACTTTACAATCGGGCTATTGGTCAATAACCCCATTTATCTATTCACTTGTCATGCTTTTTCATTTGTGGATCTTCTTTAACTGTGTAACTGTTGTCATTGTAATTTACAGAATTGTACTTTATCTGACAGCTAGGCAAAGTCATTTCCTTTCAGAGATCTATTATGTGTGCCTTTTTTTTTGTATTCCTGCAAAATACAACACAATTAGTTAACTAATGAACTATAAAGTAAATTAGAGAATTGTTTGAACTTGTGTTGTTGATTTGTAGATATTTTCTTAAGTAAAATACAAATTCATAAGTGTAGAAAGTATTCTTTTATACTAATATATTTATTACAATTAAAGGCCTGCATTCAAACTCCCACCTAATAATGTGTCAACAGTAAAGTATGACTGATATAATATTATGCATACAATTATTAACACCAATGCAACAATGTGTAAGTACCATGTAATGTTTGTAATGCATTAAGGTGGAGCTAGCTTTATTTGCTCAAGTAGAGAATCCAGAATCCAAATTCCCCTTTAAAGGGTCACAACAAAAATCTAATGGGTCTACTGTGAAGTAGGCCTATACTTGTAGTGCGCAGTCAAACAGCACTTGATCGCCCCCTAACGTGGACATGATGCATTACACATTACTCTGTAGTTTCACTTTTCCTGCATGGCTTGTGACGGCCTTTGAAAGATAGCGAGAAACCGCCGTGAAACATTTGTAAGGTCAGTAATCTCTAACAATCTTAAAGATATACGAGATGTATTGTGACAGGTAATAACAGCGTCGGGTGCAAACGGAGGATACATCGATAATGCGATAGGCAGATTTGTCGGAATATTTTCACTTCCTTGATACCCAGCTCAGCATATGTGTCTTTCATGCTCGCTTTTACATGTATTTTTGGACTTCCTGTAACAACAAACACTCGATGTTTTGCACATATGTTACTGGATGGCTGGATAGAGAAGAGCGTTTAGATTTAGATTGCAAGTCAATATTATTAACTTCATGAAATATCTATTGTGGGAAAAACAAATGCTTAATAACGAGAGATTTATTATTTTGTAATTTGTCAAGCATTGCCAACACGACAGCAGCACATGTTGATGGGAATGAGCAAGACGGGGCGTTATCTTCATCTGTATCAATTTGCAATTTCTATTCAAAATGTTCACATTGAATTTCATATTGCAAGAGGGGATTTGAACCAAAAAAAGGGTTGCAACACGTTTTTCTTCCAACATAATAAATATATGTTACGGTAGTCAGATAATTAATTATCGTATATCATAGATTACGTCAATGTTTTAAAGAAAACGCTTTAGAGGAAATGGAGAAGACACCTTAAAAATCTTAGAAATTCAAAAAAAGTCGAGGAAGGCACCTGAAATGGACGTTTTTGAATGTTGATGTAGTGTCTTGGTAACCCCCAATAGAGGGTGCTATATTATCACATATCTCCTCCAGACGCGGCGCCAGAACAAATCTACAGATATGATTTTCATGGGAGGGCACACAAAACCGTCATGTGCCGCGGCCAGTGTCGACGCCAGAGATTTTCTTTTGGGGGTGCTGTGGGGTAGCTTGACGTTTCATAGAGGGTGCTCAAACATGTAGGGTTTCCCATTAATGTACCGGCGCTACAGTGGAATGTTCTACTTGCTGCAACACTCCCCACACGCACATACACATACACAGTACACCCGCGACTGTTACAATGAAGGCTCGATAATCAGCTCAAGGCATATAGGTAAGCAGGGGTAAAGTGCTATTTTTTTTAAGTGGGGGGTGGACCTAACTTCCTCTAGGGGGGTCCGGGGACATGTTCCCCTGGGAAGATTTTTTTTTTTAAATATTGAAGTTAAAAGCATCAATCTGGTGCACTTTGAGAGCAAAATTAAAGGTGGGGTAGGTAATTTTGGAGAAACCAGCTCGAGTTCGCTAGAATTTGAAAATACACAACCGGAGAAAATCTGCCACTTCCTTATAGAGCCCCTCCTCCAACACACACGAACGCGCACATGACCAATGAGGGCACGGGATAAGTTTGTGCACAGATGGAAGGCTGACAGGCAGGTAGGCCATCCAGTTATTTTAGCCAGGCCGGCTAAAATGATTGGTCGTGCTTTTTACAGTATTACGGCTTCCACAGATTACATTTTTTTATGGATTTTTTGTCAAAGCACTTAAGGCCCAGGCTCCACGGGAACGCATACGGCAAAACGCATAGGATTAACGCAAACGCAAACGCCAAAAAGCTTCCGTCCACACGCAATATACACCGGATTGTGTCTTGCTACACAAGACAGCTCCGTTTACATCCAACCGCTGGAAAGGCTGCAGTACATATGCCGAGCCTGTACGTGGCGCTGTAACTTCCTCCACAAAAGCAGCAACTTCCTCCACAAAAGCAGCGAAGAAGAATGGTTGTCATGGCTGCACTTCTGTTTATTCTCCGCGGTGGGGGCCGAGGGAACCGGGCAGAGTTTTTCGCCGGTCAACGTGTGTTAAAGTTTAAATCTTCCGGACAAAATTATAAAAGTGCCGGTCAAAGGTCTTCTTTGTTATTTATTGAGCTTTAAAACAAATGAATAACGACGATATAATGATATATAATAATAAAATACACGGAGCCTGTCTCTTTTTCCTCTCTTCTGACAGTGTCAGTGTCTGTCTCATGCAGCAGCTGATCCAGTAATGATGACTCGACAGTAAAAATAAACATATTTATAACTAGTTTAGGTAGTTTGAGAGGTAATTCAAATAGCTAAGGGTGATGATCTGACTTGAAGTGTGTGTTTTGCTCCCGCTGCATCACAGCGGGAGGAGCTGCGTGTCTCCGTCCTGTCAGATTAGACTTCACTCGCGTTTATGTCCATATCGAGATAAAGATAAATAATCTGAATTCAGTGTGCAGTGTACTTTTGCGGGGGTGAGCAGCAGAGGTGGGGAGAGGCGGGGCTATTGCGTCGTCATTATCAGAAACGGATGACCGTATAGGCTACCACACGGCCCCGTTGGACCCCCCAGAGCGCTCCGTTCCCAGTTCTATCCACCTTTGGACCCGTTGTCGTTTGCAGGGTCCGTTTCTACCGTTCCGTTACGGCGTCGTGTAGCTTAAAGGGCTATACGCAAGATAAATATGCGGATACAACCCGTTTTCGTTCCCGTGGAGCCTAGGCCTAAGATATTCATTGCTATCGGGATGTTAAGAGCATTCCATGGAATATAACAAAAAGTGTATCTCGAGCCGGTTTCTCAAACTTACCTACCCTACCTTTAAGAGATCTATGGATACATCTCTCAACACCCATATGAAACAGAACTGTAAACCGATTTACTTTTTCTTTATGGATATTTTACTAATCACTCCCCTTTCAAACTGTATTCTTGTTTTACTGTCATATAGTATTTCATACCTGTTTTTCATGTATTACTCTTATATTACTATCTGACATCACATACATCGTAGCATTAAAGTTCACAGTTTATTTATCATTTAAAAAAAACGTGTTTATTGGGGGAGGGCAGGCATGTCAAATGGGAGGGCCCTCCCACGGCGCCGGGTCTGATCTCCTCCTCCCTGTTTGCAGGGGTGGGGTTCGTGAATGGTTGACTTTTACATTAACATCTTAATGAAGAGCTATTGTGTTTGATCTTCTTCTCTTCATTCTGTTGATATTCACACTCACCATTCCTGAAGAATTATGTTATCTTCGGGCAGTCACTCTTTTTAACTGCAATGATTCTCCCAGCAGATGGCAGAGACTGTGAGGGTGAGTGGTCTGCCCGCAGACATTGAGGATGAGAGGCTGAAAGACAAGCTATTCATCCACTTTCTGAGAGCCAGGAATGGAGGAGGGGAAATAAATTCTGTCACTATTGTCAAGGCAACGCCCATCTCTGCCCTCATCACCTTTGAGGACAGTGGAGGTCAGTAAGATCAGGGTGTGTGCATGTCTATGCATATGAATTACAAGGAGGGGGATTCTTCTGCATGCTTATGTGATTCCAGTACATTGGTGTAAAAATACTGATTATTACATTATCAAGGTTGCAATAGAACGTCAAATGCTTCATTAACTTTTACTCTAAAGACTTAAAAATGTAGTTGTACATTGCAAGGTATTAGTAATATACTTCACCACTTTGTCTCTTACCAGTGATTTAGACAAAGCTGAAATGTTGACATGCAAGTCAATGGAATAGCCAATGGTTAAGAGCTTAGTCAGGATGCTTCACAGATTGAGATTGATTTCTGTCTGATGACCCCTCTCACACAGTGGCACAGAGAGTTATTGAACACTGCCCGCATCTTCTGGAAGTGGATGGGAAGAAGTATAAAGTCGTTGTTATTGAGCACAGCGAAAGCCTGGACCCAGACAAGGTATACCTTAGTAGAATTTCAAAAGATATGTTACCAAGTGCTGAATATAAAATCCATAAATGATTTGTTGTCGGTCTTCTTCCCTCACCATAGGTCATCTTACGTTTATCAGCAATTGTTGATTACAGCCAGCTTCCTGGGGGATTATTGGCACTGTCAAGCCTTCACAAAAGCCACCCTGAAATCAAGATAAGCCATGATGCTACTGAGATATTATGCACATTGCATGGCGCCTTTTCAAAAGTCCAGGCTGCTTTGGAACAACTGTTGGGTCATCCTGGAGGCCCAAAATCAGCAGAAAACAAAGACTCAGGTCAACCTGCCACCAGGGGCTCCAGGTCTGTTCAGATAGCACAGAAGCCTCAAACTCTGGAGTTAGAAGATCTGAGCAGGAAATCATATAAGCAGAGAGAAAAAAGAGAGAAGGTTGACCTTGGCATGCCTTATGATGAGAACAACTCTAGCTCACGTAAACCGCTGACACCTGCTGGTTCTGGCCTGGAAAATAATGACCAGATAGAGGGTCCAGTTTTGCAGCTTCCTGGGCATCCTACGGCATCAGGGGAGGATTTGTCACTCATTTTGGATGCAGACATGTTCGAGTATCTGAAAAAACACTGCCGAAAGGAATACCAACATATCCTTAGTCAGTATAGTGTTGATGTAGTGGATATGACAAATCATGGGTTGACAACTCTGTTTTTGAAAGTTGCATCAGGAGTGGAGGAGGGTGGTGAAGATCAGAAATGCCTAAAATTGGCAAGACAGGCAATAAGTAGTCTTTACCAGGAGAATGAGAAGAAGATCCGGCGAGGCCAGCTCTCCAAGAATATCCTGTCTCTCAGGGGCGGACTGCAAAAGGCCATGGAGATCTTAAGTGTCAGATTTCCTAAGCTTCTTCTGAACGAAGATGACCAAAATATTTACCTTATTGGGAGTAGTAGTGATGTTTCTGAGGCCAAGCAGTTTCTTCTCCTTGACCCCGTCGAAGTGATAGGTAAAAAAGAGAATGTAGCCAGTCTTCTTAAATATCCTTCATATTCAGGTTCATCAACTCATGCAGATGAGTTTAAAGTTCCCCTGACGGTGTCCTCCTCTCTGGATGACAGGATAGAGGAGGATGGGTGGAAAGCTGAAGGAGCCAGAAAGTATAAACTAGCCGCTCGCTTTAAGGACTCAGGGCTTGCTGCATTAGGCCGTCGACCCACTGACTTCACCTTACGAGGGCTCTCATCTCCTAGTAGACAACCACGCCTGGGGCCAATTTTAGGGCAAAATGTGCTGTCAGAAACAGCAGGGGTTTCTGGTGAGAGTGTCCCCAGAGCATTAGCCCAAAACACTGGAGGCGACATCTTGTTTAGGAGTGGAGATGCTTTGCCTTCAACTTCTTCCATGCAGAATAAAACCTCCTTAAACTCGCATTCAGTTGATACTCGACCAAAGTCTTTAACATCCCCCCTTAGCACCACCAGTTTGTCAGGAGGCCCTCCGCTTCCACCTGCTGGGTCTGGTTCCACCTTGAAGAGAGCCAGTAGTTTCTCAGGATCGCCGCAGCAGCAGAAGGCGCAAGTTATGAGTCAGAAGAGTCAAGACGACTCTGGCAAGCCTACAGTAAGAGCAAGGGGCAGGTCCTCAAGCTTCAGTAACCAAACAGGGAGGGACAAGCTGGAAGTCTACAATGCAGAGATTACAGTTTCCCTTGTGATGTGGAAGTATATAAAAGAGGCTTTCAGGACCCGAGTGGAAGACCTGACTTCTGATGTCCAGATGAAAGAGATTGGCTCAGGGGGCATTAGTAATCTGACTGTCACCTTAAGAGGGGCAAACTCATCCAAAGTGAGTTCATGTCTGCTAGGTTTACAGAAGCTGGTTGATTCAGTTAGTGTAGACTTTTATGTTCAGCAGCTGCGTTTGTCAGAGTTGGGTATCACTGACACAGCAGATGAAACCTTGGAGGCTTGTTGTGCTGAGGTGCGGAGCCGCTTCAAAAAGGTTCAGTTGCAGATTGTAAAAGAGAGCTTATTTCTTCTCGGCCCAGAAACGTTGTGTTCTCAGGTAGCTGCGTCTTTGCTTGAGGTATTTACTGGAGATTCGGCCCAGATACCTGAACAACACGACTTCTCTGGCCCCTCTACCTTTAACGGTAATCCATCCACTTTTTTACAAATGAACGAGGACCAAAATACGAATCTGCGCTGTTACAGTTATCCTCAGGTGATGCTAAACAACCCAACAGGCAAAGCAAATGGAACTGACAGTCAGGAAAGAACAGCAAACCACAGAAGTGACATTTTTGAGACAGATATTATGAATGGAGCTATTAGTCAGCCGTCAGTGAGGAAAGACCCTGTTATAAAAGAGAAAGTGAAAATTGTAAACACATTGGAGATAGATGGACAGAGGACTGAGACATTTGTCAACCACTCTAAAGCAGGAAATGATAGACCTGTGAGTCATGTGAATGATGTTGAGTCAACAACAACCCCTGCTGATGAAGACCTCCATAAGCAGGAGAGAACTGTACATTCTAAACAGGAGGACAGTGTGCAGCAAAGACAAACCAAGATCCCAGACACAGAGGAATCCAGATCAAATCCAGAAGGGTGCGTCTGTGTGTGTGGTGAGAGTGAGATGCTGATGAAAACTAAGTGTGGTGCTGCCTTCTGCTCCAAGTGCCTAGACGTTGTACATGCCCACTGCAGAGTTTGTCATAAGCAGACATCGCAGGGCATCCAGGGGGAAATGACCATCTGTAGAAAAAATATCAGCGTGCCAGGTCACACAAAAGACTCTGCGATCAAGATCACTTACGTCATTCCTGATGGTATCCAAGGGGTGAGTGGCTTATTTTAAACTCACTGATAATTGTCGTATCTGATAGAGGACTTCCTGGAGTTGAAAAAAACAGCTAATTATATTGTTATTGTACCTCAGTTTCAGTTAACCATATATATATGCTTTTAGATGTTAAGATATAGTATTTTACTAGACACTCAACAATTAAGCCAAGATAGGCCTATAATTGCTTTTTGACATACACTGAAAAATAGACTGTGATATTGTGCATAAGAAGTTACCGTTCTGTACGAGTTTCTTGTTAATGGTGTGTGCTATGTATCACATATACCCCTTTCACACCAACGCGGTTCCAGGGCCGGTTCGGAGCTGGAGCTTGAAAAGCACCGTTTTTTCCTGTTCACACCGCAGCGGAGCCGCCTCTAAGCTCCGGAATCTGGTTCGTTTCGAGCACCAAAAAGTTGTCCGTCTAGAAGCAAGAACCGCATACGTCACGCTTACGTCGGAGGGGGGCGAGATTAACCTGAGCTAACAGTTAAGGCGAGTAGGGCAAATACAAGTTGTAACAAGCAGTAGTGCTGAGCAAAGTGACTAGAACGCAACCACACACTTATAACAAAGAAAACACACTTTATAAAGTCAGGCAACACTAACCAGGCTTCTTGTGATTTTGTTTATTTGTACCTTACTTTGACCATCCGTTCGCTGTTATTGATCATTGTGGAGAGCAGGCAGACGTTTTGTTTTGTATTATAGCATGCTATCGGATGGAATCAATACATGGGCTTCACAGGTTGTCATGTCCGACTATCACAAGTAGAATCATAATGAAAAATACGCCGGTAAAATGTGCCTGTAGAAAACGGCTTATGCCACAATAGGATAGCAACAAGTAGTCAAGTTATAGTCAGTTTAACTTTGGTTGCTATGCTAACATCACCCATTTTATATCAGAGACACTTTCATAACAGCGTTGTGATGCCAAACAGCGTAAATTCAGACTGACACACATTCACTTATGGGGAACTGGGGATATGTATCAGCTGCTTGTGTGACAGTCAGACAGTGAATACTTTAGAGCCGTGTGAGCTAACCCGGAGCTAACGGGAGAATAAACTCCCGTGGAAGAGCAGCCAGCACTGCAGCGGTCGGTAAATGCCGCTGAAACACATTAATAAACAATGAACCACGGCACTCTGGAGAAAAGTATAAGGTTGGAGAAGTCGTTATTTTATTTAATCTGGCTTCGTATGATTAAAAGCAACACGGTCATCGACCCGACGCAGTCCCCGGGCCGTTGTTGTTGTGAGCTCCGTTGGGGAGAAAATCAGCGACGTAAACTGTGACGTCATGACGCAGCAGCGACAGCACCAGTCGGGCTCTGAGCGGTGTGAACAGAGCGGGAGCTGAACCGAAGAACCGGTTCTGAACCAGAAAAGCTCTAGCACGGAGCTAGAACGGGAAAAGCCTTGGTGTGAAAGGGGTAATAGAGCTTTAATAACAATACTTAATATCTATAGACTTTGTTTACGACCATGGTCTTTGCTTTCCGCCTCACCAGGAGGATCACCCTTCTCCAGGAGAACCATTTCAAGGAGGTACCTTTCAAGCCTACCTTCCCGACAGCGAGAACACGAGGAAGCTGGTGCTCAGGCTGAGGAAAGCTTTTAAGCAAGGACTCACCTTCACAGTGACAGGCAAAGACACAGAGGCCAGGGTCGCTTGGGACGGCATCCCACACAAGACCACCGTACATGGAGGCAAATCAGCGTGAGTGTGGATGTCAAACAGAGAACAGAGCTGTAGAGTTTAGGCCACATTAGTCCATGTACTAATTTTTATTTTTGTCTCTTTCAGGAACGGTTACCCAGATTCCACATATTTGACTCGTTTGTCTGAGGTCTTGGCCTCAAATGGGATTGAGGAGCAACCAGCCAAGTCTTAGGAACAAGAGCTATCTTCATAAATAATTGTATCATTAAAAAAAGGTTTGATCACAGCCATTTGCACTATTTGTGTGTGTTGAGTAGTTCACATTTTTTGAACAAGTTCCTGATGTTTGATTATGTACATACTGTAGAGATTGAAATATTTTAAAGCTTTTATAGCTCTCGCTGCAGATGTTTTTGAACCCTTGTATACAATTGCTTTTTTAATATAGATGATTAAAGTTATAATTTGTCAAACTGACTGTGATGACAAATGGGACCAACCACCATTCCAAAAATTATTCCATACCGCATTCCTGAAAAAAGAATCTCCATATCTCAATTTTATTTTGTAAAACAAATTGCATACTGTTCTGTGTAGTGTGCTCGTACTTTAGTGTAGATATACATTTTGTACTACCATTTTAAGGATCATTTAATTAAGAAAATAAACTAGATATTCATGGTAAATTGGAGTAAAGAGTACAATTAATGACTTAAAAACCTGTATGTGTCTCTTCAACTTGTTAACAATGTTAAACAGAAATAAAAAAGCACATCTGAAGTTTTTGTTATGCTTTTTTTATTAGTCCTGGAAAACATGTAAGGCATATGGTAACATTACACACTGAAGCGTTACAAGCTCTAGAGGCAGGCCATGTGGACAACATGGCACCACGCAGTAAACCCAGAGTCAAGCACAGAAGCAGCATCAATTCAAAGGGTTTAAAAAACAAAGTTGAGAGTGTTTGCAACAAGGAAAAACAACATATGGAAGGACAGAGTAGAGGAGAACTAACATAGAAATCAACCTGTTGGAAATGACCATTGGTGACTGAACTCTTAACGGGTTAGGGTTGGTGGGATGTGACGTAAAGTTAGTTTCTGAAACATTCCCAGAGAAAGGTTAAGGTGTGTCATGAATGGACCAGCTGGCCATAACAGTGCCAATGCTTAAGGTGAGGACAGGGGGGGTCGGGGGGCAGTGGATTGGCTTCAGTTGGCAACTTGATACGACTGGAAAGGCCTTCTGCCTCACACCATGCCACTACATGACTACTTAACTATCATGGAAAGAGACGGTGAGCTGTACATAAAAACATGCCTTATTTTCTGGTTGACTAAACATGCATCCTAGTACTGTACATGAAAAGTCCAGCGCGGTTGTACTTCCGTAGCAACTGCAATGGAGGTGTGATGTAAAAAAATACTGCTAAAGAAACAATAGCCGCAGGTTGATGTGGTTGTTTGGGTTTTCAGTGTGGATGAGTGAACAAAGTGAGAGAGCCTCGCACTTTGACTCTAAATACTAAAGCTTAAAGAACATGGATGGCCAGACAGTTTGTGCAGTGATATAGAACAATGTGTGTGTTAATAAATGCTAAATGTAGTGGTTTTCTACATGAATAAATCTGCTGTTTGGAATGACCTGAGAAACCATATAAAACATAACGAAGTTCACCTCAAATCTAAACGGTGGGTGCCTGTGAGGGGCTTATCAGAAATACTACACTTATTGTCTCAGTGCATTAAATAGTAATACCAAATCTAAAACAGCAAATGTGTAGAAACTTACCACGTTGTTTATTTTGACTTTAAAACACAGTTTTTCTCCTGTGCATCTCTGAGTTGCTAAGCACTCTTGCATAAGTGTCTGGAATGACTGGGAAACCATTTCAAGATGACGTTACACTGCAGCTTCCCCATGGTGGAAGTGCACTCAGGCAACAGGCCAGCCCCAAACTGATTGAGTTCATCTCAAAGGCATTTTTAGCTCAGATATTATAATAGTTTTTCCACATGGTTGAATGCATGCAGTTTTAAATTCCAGATGTCAAACTGATGTTTTATCTGCTATGATTGTGTAGGGAGAGAGAAGGGGGCGATATAGAGAGGAATGTTGGACTGCGCCTGTTGCACCGGCCAAGAGGCTCTGCAGATGCGGCGCAGGAAAAGAGGAACGTCCCTTATAGTCTTTGAGCGAACTGGGATCAGCTGTGAAGCGGAAATGTTGTGTCTGGTGCAGGCCAGAGCTGAGCTATGATCAGCCAATAAGCCGGGTTTTTGTGCAGCTGTGTTACAGTAATGGCATCCCTGCACAGCTGTGTGAAAACATCTGCTCCCTCCCTTGCTACACAAGCCATTTGGAAAGAAACTGAAAGACATTGAAATCCATAGAGAATTATCATGGGGCTTTGGGCTTGGAGGAGTTTTGTGTTGATCTATATGTCTTTTGGTGGAGTTTTGAACCCTAGATGCACCGCGCCCAGTCCCTTTTCACTGTGATACTAATACTATGGTTGTAAACGCTTCAACCTGTTGTGGTTGAAATGATGTGAGAGCTGGTAAAACACAGTCAAAAGGTTAAAAATACATAGGTAGGTGCCTCGGGTTGAAGTAAACTGTGCAAGGAGAGAGGCGCAGTGCAGGCCTATACTGGAGCAACACACACTGTGACTGATCAAAAACTACAAATTGTGTTAAACCTTTTGTAAACTGCAGCAGAATACTGTCAGCACCCATGGCATTGGGATAGAAATCTGACATGCTGTGACGACTCTTTTGTATTTTCACTTTTCTTCAAGGCTGCATCCAAAAACAGAATTTCCTTAATATTGTTTTTATGCACTATATGCAAGGCATTGACAGAGGAATATACATACAATTTGGCACATATGGTTCAGACCAACAGAACGTTTTCATCACATTTAAAAGGAGTGCAGGTTGGCAGGTCCCCACATTAGAGAATGATCTTTGAACTTTAAACCCTTGGATAACAAAATAGACAAACAAACGGAAATATAAAGGTAAATTAAAATAAAACAAGTAAAACATTTGTTTTGTTTTTTACTGAAGCGTTTGTTTCTCACATGGCACTCAGAACAGAAGCACCGTCCACAGGTTCACAAAGGGAGCCCAGCAGATTAGAACAGAACACTAACCAGAGGCTGACAGGACACAGTCACTCCCCACACCAGCGTGGCTGTCGCACTCCGGCCCGGTGCACCCCACCCTGCTCCATATCTTACCTCCCACAGTCAAGGATGGATGAATGCTTTGATTTTAGCTGCCACCCAGGAGAAGTTGGCCCAGGCAGGGACAGGCTGAGAAATTAGAGGACCTGCGTGACTGTTTATATGTGTGTGTGTGACACCTGTGCTTTCACTGAGCCTCAGCAGATGCACTGGGAGTGGATGATGGGAAACAGGCTGTAAACCTGGAGCAGAATGAAAGCCTGCGTGGGACTGGAGTGCGACTGCCATGCTTGTAAGTGCATTAAGATCAGCGAGCAGAGTGCAAAAATACTAATACCAACTGTCCTCATAACACAGGCCTCTTATCAGACAGGAGGGGGAGATAGAGTGAGAGGGGAGTGTTTGAGCTACATTACACTGTAGCAGAGTAGTGTGAGGGTGAAATGGGGCAAGGGTAAGGTGGGTGCTTTTAAAACCTGACAAACGACCTGAGGACACACACACACATCTTCACACACAATGGCACACCACACACAGCACACGAGGGAGGCCACTCATGCTAACACAACAACTTTTTTTCTTTTCTTTTTTTTTTTAAACATTTTGTTTTGTGTTTTTTACAAAGTCACTAGTCACCATCTGAGTCTCATACACTGAGGCCGGGCTCACAGACAGGCAGGTAGATATATTTCTAAGGTTTGAAGTTGATATCGTTCTACGTGAAATATCTAGAATCCACCCAGTGGGATTTATGGAGAGATTCAAAGGATTTACATTAATGACATTACACCAGGGAGACCAAATGCATACTAGCCATTAGGGGGAGTGGTGCACTGTTTTTGCAAGCACACCGCTAATTGCACAATCCTATTATTTCAATTTCACTGTTTTGAACAAACTGTTTTGGTGTGCCAGGTTTATAATCTTTAAACACGGCTCCAGCTATTAATTGTATCATCAGAAATGCCCCATACGTTCATCTTTTTTGGAATACTGGTCGAATATAGAGTTAGGGAGGCAGAAAAGAGAGACACAGGGAGAGGGAGTCAGATAGAAACCGACCACAGTGCCTTCTCTTACGAGTCTGACGCCTGTTGCTATGCCGACCATAGAGAGGGAAATGGAAAGAGGAGGGCGAGAGAGTAGAGACAAGCAGGGGAGGCGAAGTATGGACGCCAGCTTGAATTGAATTCTCCTCTCTCAGGTCAGGGTGATCGACAAGCGAGCGGTCGCTGTGAAAGGAGCAGAATGCCATGGAATGCCTCGAGGAGGATCAGGGAGGAAGAGAGCCCGATCCCGAGGAAAAAAGGACTGATATTCACCTTCTTAACTTGCTCATTTTGAAAGCTTCACTGTCTCAGCATGACAGTGCCTCTTTTCATCCCATTCAGTGTGTATGCCTGTGTGTGTATTTGTGGCTTGTTTGAGCAGAAACAAATTCTCTCTTAATTGGCACTGCGCACTTCTTGCCAACAGTTGGTCAGCTAGAAAAATCTGTAACTAAGGAGAAGGAAGCTGAGCAATGATTTTCTGCCTCCCTATTCAACACTGCACACAGAGGCTCATTATGAGGGGAATTCATATTCAGGCAAGTACAAAACTGCAGACACTATATTAAACTTCACTGAAATGTGGTGGGAACGCATGCGTTACTGAGCTTTCTCCCTCTCCACAGATAAAGATATATCAAAGCTAAAGCGATATACATAGGAAAATACTTGTGGGGAAATTCAAGAACGATAACCAATTAAAGGCCTTGCAACAATAACACTATTGTTCAAGCAATCAAAAATCACGATCGAAACCATGATGCAAATATCTGCAGGGGAGCCGGGATGCATCAGCCAATCACAGGCATCGCTGACTCATCCTCCGTGACATAACTAAGCGCTGGACACTAAGGGAGCGACGTGTGGGTGGGTGTGGTTCTCCCATTCTCTGCCTGTCTGCGGGTCCGGCCCGTGGATGGGTCGGGGGAGGGGGTGGACGGTGGGGGGTGCTGTGGGAGGTGGGGGAGGACTCGGCACAGAGAGGGGGAAGAGATGAGGTGGCAGGTGGAAGTCAGAGCAGAACAATTTAGCACAGTGGGAGTTGAGGTGCGGAGGGGATTTGGGGGGGTCGAGGGCGGGGCCGAAGTGCGAGCATTGATTACAGTCGTCAAGGAAACAGTAATACGCCCCAGGCCTGGAACATACCCACAATCCTCCACAGCTCTCTTGTCTTTGTCTGTCCCAACAGGAGACATCTTTTGAGTGTTACTTTTGACATCTCAATTTGACAAGGTAACACGCTTACAAGGTGTTACAAGTGATTGGACTTTTTATATGATTTTCTATAGATAAAGGCAAGAAAACGGGAAGGGAGGGGGGCGGGGGGAGCCAGGCCTGAGTAATAACTGCCATTGTAGTGAGGTGGGGGCAGGGGCTGGAAGAGATATACGATTGATAGTGGAGTGATCATTTTGTAATAATCTACCCTTCTAACGCCTTCTAATCTTCGCTTACACTACGCCCTTACCCTCCCACCCCATCCATCTCCCTCCTCCCCCCAACCCCACCCCCTGCTCCCAGGACACACACTCCCAGCTGGTCTGCTTGACTCTCCATCCCTCCCTCTCACTTCTCCTCCTTGCTGGGCTCTTCCTTCTTCTCCTCTTCCTTCTTCTCCTCCTTCTTGGGCTCCTCTTTCTTCTTGTCGTCCTTCTTCTCCTCCTTCTTGCCATCGTCCTTCTTCTTGTCGTCCTTCTTCTTGTCGTCCTTCTTCTTGTCCTCTTTCTTGTCCTCCTTCTTGGGCTCCTCCTTTTTCTCCTCCTCAGGCATGGGCTCTGTGGTGAGGATCACTTTGCCGATGTTGTTCCTCTCCTGCATCTTTCTCATGGCATCGCCCACCTGGAGGAGGGATAGAAGGAGGGGAACGAACGTTATATAAAGTGAGATCAAAGAGTGGAAGGAGGGCAAGGAAGATTTTAAATACCCCCATCATCGAGGAAAATCTATTCAGAGCACACAATATTAGCAAGTTTCTTTTCCACTATTGCATATGCACAGCAATAAGAGCCTCCTCGCACTCTGCGCCCCTAATCTTCTGTTTTGAAACCACAGAAACACATTTTCCAGACTCAAATATGACTTTAATATGCAGTATATGAGGAACTTCATTTGTCTAAAGGCGACTTTAATAATATTTGAGCGGAAATGAACGTGTTGCAGCAGGAAAAAACAAAGGAAAAAAGAATAGTAAGAAAAGAAAATGAGCGGAAGAACATACTGCAAATAGATATTATTTAATATAAGAATGTATGATGAATATAATGACATTTATATGAGAACAAATGGGCAGGAATAAAAAAAAGAATTTCCTCTGATCTCCCAATCGTATCAGGCAACACATGTATGTTAATTAGCAATGTATATCATCCCTGGATTTTAAGTAGAGGAAAGAAAGGCGGAGGATTTTTTGGTTGTCATTTTTAGTAGGTGCAGGAGAATAAAGATGATATATATATTTTCTTTTTGTAAAATTGGGTTGGGACCCACTGCAAATGAATCAATCAAACATTTGCTAACAGATGGTGCCCATTATTTAAGGAGAAGATTACAGTAGGATTTTTACACTGGAAATATTTTTGAATTAAACAAACAAGTCTTGAATCAGTGAATCAGATCATTAAGAGTTTAGGTGCCAATGTTCACTGTTCCAATCAGACTATTCAGATGAAGAGCACATGGGATAACAAATGTCACCTAGGTGTCATTAATAAGAGGACGCCTTGGAGAGTGTGAAAGGTCATTATTTTAATCGTTTATTTAAGATCTGCTCACTTTTGGCCCAGCCCCATGCCTTCCTCTCTGCTCCTGTTGGTTTGGAAGTGTGTGCACATGCGGGGTATGTGCTTGTTCATTACGAGTTACAAGTATGGTCATTTATGAGGTACTTCATCGGCCTATGGAAGATTTGTATACATAGTCAAACATTTCTTAAGTTAACTTGTAGAAAAAAATTTAGAATGTTGAATACTAACATGTTTCAGCTATGAGATAAAAGCTTATAATTATAGAATAAACCATTTCACATCTAGGGAGAGACACTGGGTTGACAGCTGATCCACTGAAACCTTATCCAATGATGGATCGACCACCTTGGCCCAACTGATAAATTGTCCTCAAAACACTGAGGAGACCAACCCCACCCTGCTGTTGACCACGAGCTCACTGTCGTTACCGTCTCCATCGCCTCGCCCTGCCTCCTTCCCTTCGATCCCCCTCTCCGTGCGAGGCAGGCAGACCACCTAACGACCAATGCCACGGCAACAGGGCCATCTCCTAGCAACGTAAAGCCTCAGCTCAACCGTGGCCCTGACGATTCAGACACATGGGAAAGAGGGGGGGGGGGGGGGGGGGGGGGGGGGGGGGGGGGGAGTGTGGGAGTTGGAAGTGGAAGGGAGGAGGGGAGCAACTGGTGTCCTTCGGATGAGAAACACGCCTTCATCGTTACTGAAGGGTGGGAGGGGTGAGTTCGGGGAATTATAAGAATCATCTTCAATGTGAATGAAAGTCACAGTAAGAGCCACTGATGCTCCTCCGACTGCTCCACCCACGTCCACCCTCCACTCTCTGAAATCTGTCGACCTCTCTGACTCCCAGGAATCTCGGACTGGAGTGTGCTATTTGCGGCTGCAGACGCGATGACCGCTATCCTCTTGGGTATCAGTGCGTATGTAGATGAGTAACCACAAGAAATCACACAACAGAGCAATAATGCTAATTTGTTAACATTGTCCAAGCGTGTTCATTGATTATTGGAGGAAAAAAACAGGGGTGACAACAAGATTGATGAAGGGCTGTGAGGGATTGGATCAGGGCGTGGCATTTTTTTCTCAGCTTGTAATAAAGATGTTTTTATCTGATAAATATCACAGTTATCTACGGTATAAGATTATTGTCTTTTACGCTGAGACTTGCACCCATTTGCCTTTAGCCAGACTGAAATATACATTTTCCCTCTTCTCCTCTGTGTTTCCACGGTCCTTCCATGTCTCTTTTTCATACATCAGGGCCCCTCCCAGAGACAGACCCACACACTGACTAAAGGATGTCACCATAGCAACACGAGAGAAAAAGCGAAAAAGATACACTGTGAGGAGGGAGAGGGAGAGGAACAGTGAGACTGAGAGAGACACAGAGGGAGTAAATAACCTAAAAAGAGAGAAAGAGTCTCATATAAAGACAGATGGAGAGGCAGAGAAAGAGCGTCAGATGGCGGAGAAAGACAGCGGGTGTTTCTCTCTGGCCAAAGTAATGCAGGCCAAAATACTGACCAGTAACGACTCAACAACAGAAGATGTCAGCCTCTGACACCCTCTTTTTCTCACACTCTCTCTATTCATATCTGTTGGCAGTGTTAATTTTGTCAGAAACAATCTGACTCTGTCTGGCTGAGTGAGTTATGAGACGCAGCGCTTCTTGTGGACAAACTACGCCTGTTGAATGTTGAGCGTTATTGAATCTGAGAGCCACACCCTGCTCCTGCAGATCGTGCTGCACAAACCCGCGCACAAACCCGCGCACAAACCCGCTTTCACTTGAATTCCAGGTCACTGTTTTGTCAGCACAAAATATAAACACAAATGAATGTCGTTCAGGTGTAAATGCACCCGTGTCACCATAAATCATCGAGTCATCCAGAATGAGCTGCACAGGAATGCATTTAGTTGCACAAACAACCAGGCATACATAAACCTGAAACTAAAAATAAAATGTGCAGAATATCTTTATACCCACAGCTATCAATGCAGGTAATGGTCATATACATCAATACCATTTTATTTTTCAACTATGAGCAGATAGAAGATTCACTTGATTGTAAACGGAAAAAAAAGAAAGTTGAATATTAACTACTTAAAAAAAAAAGCATTTTTGAATTCAAGGTTATTCCTTACCTTGAAAAAATAGTGGTTACAATTCATCATTTAAAAAAGCTTTTAAGACATTATGCAAACTGTGCTCTGTGGAAACATCTTTGAGTATGGAATCACCCAAAGAAGCAATTCAAATATTCACTACAGAACATAGACATTTTTTTATCAACTGCATTCGTTGTAAATTGGTTGGAAAATATGTTCTGCAATGTTATGAACATTTTTGTTATTGTGATAGAGATCAACTCCAAGGGTAAAGGCAACATCACCCACCTGCTCGAGGTGCCAAGTGGAGTCGATGTGGGGCTTGACCTTGCCCTGCTTGTAGAGATCCAGGATGGTGTTCATGACCTGGGTGATGAGCTCCGTCTCTCCGTCCAGGTAGCCCAGGTGGAAGCCGCACACAGACTTGTTCCCCTGGATCAGGCTGAGCGTGTGGATGGAGAACTGATGGTACCAGTTCTTGGCCACGGCAATCAGGTTCTTCTTTTGGCCCGCTAGCATGTTAGCCGCACCTGATGGAGAGAGGAGAGAAAGATCCTCAGTCTTTGTTACATGGAGAGAAAGGCTTCTGTGGTCCATTTCTAAATCTCTGTGTATAATTGATTTACTGATGATGAATTGTCCTGGTTCATTTTTCTATTAAATTATCTGCCCACACTCTTACTTTCTCTCTCTTCCTGTTTAGCTCACACTAACGGATCATCACATTCTCCCCTTTTAGCAATGAAACAATCTCTAAATTACTGAATAAAAATCAATACATTTTTACTCATTTATCAAAGATTAATGCCAAATATCCATTAGCTCCTGCTTTAGAAATTTGACAATTTACCACTTTCTGTTTAATGCAATATTTTTATTTTTCCATTATATTTTGGGATGTTGGACAAGAATATGTCAAAGACACAATCTTAGGTTTTGTTGATGTCCCCCCTTTTTTATTTTGTCCAATTTTATGACATGTTATAGGCCAAACAATTGTTGACATTAATAAGAGACTGGTTCATCATTTGGCAGCTGGTCAGTTCTGTTTCTTTACCTTCCCCCCACCTCTCTCACACTCTCACCTACACCTTCTACCCTGAAAACCACTTCTAGCACTTCACTGTCACCACATCCCCTTCCTGTCCCCTCACACTGTCCCTGTCTCTTTCAGGGGAAACAGGGGACACAAAGCATTCTCTGAGAGAACAGAGGGGATCGGCCTGCTACATTCAGACACATTCCAGGTTTCGTGTGGATAGAACGCCCCATTGTTCCACCATGCATACTTCTAATAAGCTGGAAGAGAAGCAACCGGCACGGAGGGACCGGGAGGGTGGACCCAGAGAGGGTGAATGGGCGAGGGTGGGGGGCACCATGCTGGGTAGTGGGTTTTTGTGCAGCATGCAAAGGCAAGGCCCTGTTCTTCATGGATGCCGACCCCGCCCACTGTTGCATGCATGCTGGTTCCAGATTGGCATCGGCACAGAGCAGCAAGCGTAAAGACCCTCCCACAGATGACACACAGCACACTGAGGACATGGACCTCTACTGAGAGGTCACACAGCCCACCAGGAAGCAGCTTTATTCTCTCTCTGTGGAAACCCACAAGTATTTCATGTACTTTGCTTTACAATAACACTCCAAGATCTTGTGGAGTTTTTTATAAATATCAAGAAGTCCAAAATGGCCGAATTTCAAGCTACTTTTTCAAATATATCTGTCAGGATAACAGAATGTTACTGCATGATTTTTATGGCCAAAAACATTCACTGTAACACTATTATAAGAATAAAACTAATCTTTACTTTGTTTATTGTGGGTTGTGTCTCTTTCTCTGCAAATTAATTATACTGAACATATGAATGTAGGAACCTTTTTTTAAATTACACACATAGATTGTAAAGAGGCAATCAGATAAACCAACGAACAAAAAATCCCCAAGGACTAATATTAGCCAACAGTATCTGTTAATGTGAAAATCCCAATTTGCAATAAAGTTGAGTTATACTAAAAAATAAAGCTATAGTTCTTGCAGGTAACTAGTAATGAAGTTAATCTAAAAGGAAACCTCTGTGCTTCCTACCAGGCTTTGCAGCGCTGACAACGATTGGTCAAACACTTAGAGATGTCCCGCCCCTTAGCCTATCGCGTACAATGTATTGGAGCGCTAGCCAATATAATTTAGATAGTTACGTAGTGATGTCTATGTCACAGAAATAAACAAAGGACTAGGATCTAGGTGTTTCAGGCAGGTGTGTGGGAGAGAAAATCCCTCTGGCGTGAACTAAGGGATTTTAGCCTTTGCAGACCATTGACATGCACTAAAGGGAAAACCTAAGCATAATAGGTCCCCTTTAATACACAACATATGTTGTATCAGGCATTACACAAGAAGCACCTGGAAACATCAAAACATTAAAAATACGGTTAGAGGGAAACATTGGTTGGAAGAATGGTAAAATTGGTAAGGGTTGTTCCAGATTGACTATTTTACCCAAATCTAATAGCATGAACTCTTGGAGGGGCTGTGTTGTGTTACTGATGATTCAAATAGAGCTGCTCCAAACATGCCTCTAGTTTATACTAATCTAAATTGATTCATACAACTTACCATAGGTGATGAGTTTCCCCATAGGCTTCAGCAGGTTGTAGGCCTTATGGGTGTCTGATCCTCCGAGAGGGTCCAGTATGATGTCCAGCCCTGGTGCAGGAGAGAGAAGAAGGGACAGTTATCACGGGTGTGAATTCAGCAGGAGCAGCCTGCCAAGTCTCCTCGGCAGCCTCCTCCGCATGCCAGCGTTCACTAGGAGTAGCGATTGTAGCCAAGTTGTGCCATGTTTACACGAATAAGAAACCATACGTATGCCAGAGAGGAGAGGAGGAGAGTGGGATAAGAGCCTACTTGTTTTATGTTTTCTCATCTTTGTCACTGATAAGACAAGAGGGATTAAATGTCTCTCCGTCATTGTCCATTCCATTCCTAGGTGGAGAGAAAATCCAACCAACCAACCTCTGGACAGATGGCAAGGAATGGCAACCTAACTATGTCTTTGTGGCTTATTACTGTCTGGCCATGTAGTAGCCTCGGCCTTAATGATGTTCCTCTGTGCCAGAGGGGACTCCTCAAATTGGGCTACCCCTCCTTGCTCTGTTAAACCTTGGTTCTATTGATCGTGGGAGGCTCACAGCAGGACTCTGCCTTGACCCACGCCCAGTTTAATTGACAGAGACCCAAAGACGGATGGAAAGGTAGCGAGCAGGGCTGCACATTGATCCAGGCTTCTAATTAGATACATTCTGTCCAAAGTGTCAGCTCTCGCTTGCTTCCTATCCGTCTCTGTAATGTCTGTCTGTCTCGCTCCATGCTACAAAGAACAGAGACGGGTTGGAGTGGGGACTATAAAATGAGCATCATAACCATCTCCATCCTGCTAGGAACACAGCAGTCAGCGAAACAAAAAAACAAACAGCTCATGTGGTTTTATTTTTGGAGTCTAGGGCCACATTACCATAAAACGCTGCAGATACTTTATTGACGACAGTAAGAATCTAAACAGTTGTTTAGCAGTTCAGCAAAGTGAGTTTACTTGATAGGAAAAAATAGACTCCGTACATGCTGTCAGTGTAGTGTGCATGGCAGCCAGCTCATCTAACGTTGTGTTGTGAGAAAGTGTACAATACAATATATCATCTCACTGACAGCCTGCAGTTTGTTCAACACGCATCTCGCTTTGTTCAGCAATTGCTGCAACCTCACAGTAAGCTATTGCTTTGTGCCTGTTGGGAAATATATCGATCTGGACTATTTGCTTTACGAACCAATTTCAGTCATAAGCATGCATATCACTGTGAGGCAGAAATGTGTCTTTAGGGTGACTTACAAAATCTGTCCAGGGACTACAGATGAAAAATATCCTTTTGGCAAACTCTGGCATATTTACAGAAATGTTGATTCATGTGCACTGTCCCTGTTAAATAAATAAATAAAATCTCAACTTGCATTCCCTGTGGGCCACTTCTGCAAAACAACAAAGAACAGGGGCCAATGAGGATGATCTGGGCTTCACCTGGACTTCTTTTTGTTTTAACAAACATCCTATTCAGATTTAAAGTACGACAAGTTTCCGTTGAGAATCAATTCGTTTTTATTTGAAATTACAAAATGGTTGGCGATTTTGCTCACGGGTTGTAAATAGATTTTCACAGCTGTAAACTTTGATTATAGATGGGTTACTCTGGTACATTGTTTACAATCCTTTTGCATACAAATTCCAAATTTAGATCATTATTCCCAGTGCTGATGCTCAAGTTTCTCACCTTTCGGACTGATCTTGCGGACTTCCTCCACATAGTCCTTGGTGCGATAGTCGATGGGATGTGTGACTCCACCCTGGCTGATTGTCTCGTGCTTGCTGGCGGAGGCCGTGCCGAACACAGTCACGTCCTTCACTGTGTTGCACAGCTGTGTGGCTGCAATACCCACACCACCTAAAGAAAAAGAGGCAAAACATTTTCAATTTTGTGAAAAACTCAGGACATGAACAGAACAGAACGCGCCCAAGAAATCTCATTCCTTGTGTATTTTGTACTGCAGTTAAATGTCATTTCCATCATTTATGGTCCCAAACAAGCCAGTCAATAACAGCTTGGATGTGTTTTCCTCAAGGGTATGTAAAGAGCGCGTTAAACAGAATCACATTACCCCAACTGGCCTGGGGAGAATAGATGCACACACACAGAAATCCAACTCAGGAGAAGGTAGCCATTGTAGCTAAAATGACACATCTAATTTTTTTGGGTTCCCTAATTCAAGAAAGAATTCCACAGGACAAAAACATTTAGCTGTGGTATCTATTTTGTTAGGGAAAGAGAGCTGGATGACGTTCTTTTGCAAATTACATAAACACACGACTCCTCAAAAACTGTGCCAGCTGAAAACAGAATGTGCTACATTTTGTTGTCCAAGATCACTTTTAAAGACAAAACGCTGTGAGACTGTGTGCTTCAGTGGATTTTTGGGATATCTGTGTTTGTCTGCTGTATTTGGAAGTGTGTGCAAATGCCTCTGCCAATGTTTGTTAAGGCTGCCAGAGCAAGAAGTAATAGGTTACTGATAAGCAGTGGCTTGTTGGAAATGGAGTCTGACATGAGGACTTGAACCAAAAGGTCATTTATGCCCGACCAAGTAAAGAGCACGTCTAATCTGATACGGGAGAATAAAGCAACACAAAACAAGCTCATTTACATCCATTTTTAATGACATAGCTGTGCTGCCAGACTGGACAGGTTTGGATTAAATGAATGAAGAAACCATGAGCTGCTGGCTTACATAGGCAACTAAACCCAACATTTAGGAAGCACACCTAGTGAGGTAAAGACAAACAGAAAGAGAGGCACGTGCACAAGAAGGCATTTGCATGTTTGATTAGAATTGTGCAGAAATAACCAAAGAGGAAGATATCTTTTTTTCCTAGTATATTTCTGATTCTTTGACATTAATTTAAACGTTTATAGTTGTATTCTTATAAACTAATTAAAAACACAAAAAAGACAAGATAGGAAAATCTACCCTGCTTTAAGCTCTGGGACAATGCATTTTGGGGAAATCATTTTGGTTTGTTAATGGTTGATAGAGCCTTTTCTCTACCTATGAAGACACACTTTTAACAAAATCAGACATTCTTTTTATCTCTGCATAAATATGATTGTTATACTGAAGCATGGAACTCGTCGAATAGCTCAATTTCCAACGACATCCTGGTAGTTAGTCCCTGAGGCTGCACTAATACACATAACAGCAGCACTGAAACTGGCCAAAAACAAATGAAATGAGATGTACCGATAAGATTAATGCCATATTAAACTATCCTCTTCATTAATCTCTGACCAGGAAATGCTCATCGTGAAAATAAACAAGGTTTATTTCAGGACAACCAAGTGTATTGTTACGGAAATAGTGCCTTGATGAAGCAATATACAAGGCAAGACAAATCATTTGAATACGTGTAAAGGGCAAAAAACATTATTATTTTTTGTTTTCATCCGTGCTCCTACGCCCATGTGAGATGAATAGAGCTCTCTGCATTAGTATAATCACACCTGCTGACACTGAGCGGAGAACTGATGAGAAAACAAAAATCAAGGCTGTTACTGTTGGATGCGAGTGTTGTTGCTGCTGCGTTGTAACAGCACCATCTCTCCTCGTCCTCAGTGAGAAACCAAGTTTGCGTTGCCAAGGAAACCTCGGCCAAATTGCCGGCAATGACTGAGCAAAGGGAGCCATTTTGTTTCCTTGACTGCTCCTCCTTTAGGGCATAAAGAGTAATTTGATGCTAATCATCATGTTTGTCATCAGTTTATATTTGACAGACTGGGTCATATCTCTTTTTAGTAGCTTTGTGAAACATGCCACTTTGCAAGTATGTGTCAACGTTTTTACATGTCCAGGAGTAAATTACAGACACATTAAAGGTTATATCTGATAACAAATGTACTTTATAAAGACTTCAAGCAAATGTGCATCTGACACACAGGTTTTTAAATATACGAGCAACTGTTTATGTGCGGTGGAAGGGAAGATTGCTTAATAAAAAATGTGAGACACTTTTGAATATGCATTGAATGAGTGGGGGTTTAGAGCTGTTACCACTAAACGGCTCTGTCGCATAGTAGCAACCCTCGAATGCAGGTGTGAAAATGTGTCCAACAGGATGAGGAATCCATTAATCCCACAAACTAATAGCAGGCACTTGCATATTAATATTTAACTAACACTGCTGTCATAAACAGTGATTCCCCTCTGTTTCTGCCTTATGAAGTCGGTCAGCGATGGGAAAACAACCTCTGACGAAACCATTATTTATTCATAAGAAGGGTTTCTTATTTCCGATCAGGCCTATTCAGTAAAGTAAACTATTACTTAGATGAATATCACAAAATCATTTACTTGAATAATCAGATCATTTTGGGTGTGTAAAAACAAATGTCCAGTCAAAAACACATAGTATGCAGGGAGGAAGAAGGTACCTGTTTTTTAATACCCTGAGAACAAACTCCTGATCTCCCATCACAAGACTGCCGAGCTGTGCCAAGAACCCCTTTCCACCCCCACCTCACTTTACAAATACACACCCACACAACCATACATCCAGCCACAGATCACAAGGCAGAGGCGCGGGCTGTGGCCTTGAACAGTCCTGCTCGTATCAGCTAATCTTCAAAAATATGCACAGAGATTAAAATGTAACCTTTCATTAATCCAGTGCTTCAGTTCCCATTGTTTTCTTAGTTTCCCCATGTCTAGTTGCTTCCAAATGTATCTACTTTTGTATACCATAATCACCTCTTAGGACCCTCCACAGACACTTGCCTATTACTTGGGGAAAAAGATAGAAGCTTAAGCAAATTCTTGCTGCTAATTGCATTTGTTTTCTCCAAGATTCCATAGATTTGTTTAGACTCGTATATTTTGTCAAAAAGCACGTATCTATTTAGTTTGTCTCTCTCTCTGGAGGAACAGGACACACAGTAGGGGTTTTGTCTTCCCCTGAAACCTTACATACTCATATTTTGGCACAAATTGCACTTGGCTTCCATAACATGACTGTTAGGACCGAAGAGGAATTTTTCCCCAAAACACAGTGGAATCCAGACGGACACTATTATTGCTCCACACCCAGAGTTCAACAGCAAGGGTGGGTGGGGACATCAGAAATATTTTTCAGATTTATGAAAACATATCTGAAAGGACATTGCTTCTGCCTCGTCCTAAAAATTCATTTCTAATTGACAGCTCATGTTTCTTGTCAAAATAAAAAAGAAGATCTCACATCACAGCATGCCTTCTTTGTGTGAGGCGGGCTATGATCTCAGGTGTCATAAACCTCCTAACCTATCAGCCTCTCCTCTCCTCTTTCTCTTCTTCGATCTCTCAGGCAAAAAGCACTTTCTTTCAAGATAAGATCCATTCTTCCTATTCCAATCCCCCAAAACCATTTTTTATCTTCTCCACCCTCCTCGAACCCCTCCTCCCTTCTGCAAAGCGACTTTGTTAACTACTTTGGAAAAAAGGTTGATGATATTCACTCTTCTTTTTCCGACTCACCTTTACTCACCACTGGGTCACCAGACCTACCTTTCACCCACACACTAACCTCCTTTCCCCCTCTCTCTCCAAGTGAGGTTCTTACCCTCATTACCTCTGCCCGTCCTACCACCTGTCCTCTGGACCCTATCCCCTCAAACCTCCTTCAGACTATCGCTCCTAATATTCTACCGTTTCTCTCCCATTTCATCAACACTTCTCTAACTTCTGGTCACTTTCCAAACAGTCTCAAGGAGGCAAGAGTAAACCCTCTCCTAAAGAAACCCACTCTCAACCCGTCCGATGTTATAAACTACAGGCCTGTCTCTCTCCTCCCGTTCCTGTCTAAAACACTTGAACGCGCTGTCTTTAAACAACTCTCCTGTTATCTCCATCAGAACAACCTTCTTGATCCACACCAGTCTGGTTTCAAGGCAGGTCACTCCACAGAAACTGCTCTCTTCGCTGTCTCTGAGGAACTGCACACTGCTAAAGCAGCCTCCCTCTCCTCTGTCATAATCCTTTTGGACCTGTCTGCTGCATTCGACACGGTGAACCATCAGATCCTCCTTCGCACTCTCCAAGAACTTGGAGTTTCAGGCTCTGCACTTTCCCTCCTCACCTTCTACCTCAAAGACCGCACCTACAGGGTAACTTGGAGAGGGTCCGAGTCCGACCCTTGTCAATTAACTACAGGGGTCCCTCAGGGCTCTGTCCTTGGTCCCCTCCTCTTCTCTCTGTACACAAACTCGCTCGTATCGGTCATTAGCCTGCATGGTTTTTCATACCACTGCTACGCTGACGACACCCAATTAATTCTGTCCTTTCCCCGCTCAGAGACCCAGGTCGTCGCACGCATCTCTGCTTGTCTAGCAGACATCTCTCAGTTGATGTCTGCTCACCACCTCAAGCTCAACCTTGACAAGACTGAACTGCTTTTTCTTCCTGGAAAAGATTGTCCTACTCTTGACCTAACAATCAACATCGGCCCCTCTGTTGTTTCCCCGACTCAGACTGCAAGGAATCTGGGTGTGACCCTAGATAACAACCTGTCCTTCACTGCAAACATTGCTGCAACAACCCGCTGCTGCAGAAACACTCTTTACAACATCAGGAGGATACGTCCCCTCCTGACCCAGAAAGTGACACAACTTCTGGTCCAGGCTCTCGTCATCTCACGCCTAGACTACTGCAACTCCCTCCTGGCTGGTCTACCTGCATGTGCCATCCGACCTCTGCAGCTCATCCAGAATGCAGCGGCTCGTCTGGTCTTCAACCTTCCAAAATGTTCCCACACCACACCGCTCCTCCGCTCACTTCACTGGCTTCCAGTAACTGCTAGAATCCACTTGAAGACACTGGTACTTGCGTACCATGCTGTGAATGGATCTGGCCCTTCCTACATCCAAGACATGGTTAAGCCATACACCCCAGCACGTGCACTCCGCTCTGCATCGGCCAAACGGCTCGCTGCACCTGCACTGCCAGGGGGACCCAAGTTCCCATCAGCAAAAACACGTGGGTTTGCTATCCTGGCTCCAAAATGGTGGAATGAGCTCCCCATTGACATCAGGACAGCAGAAAGCCTACACATCTTCCGGCGCAGACTGAAAACTCATCTCCTTCGACTCCACTTCGAGCAATACAATTACTAACAAAGCACTTATATACTAATAAAGGACTGGCTTATCTAAAGCCAGTTGAGTAGCACTTGAAATGTTTTGGCTCTATGAAACCTGATGTACTTATATGATTCTGTTTTCTTCAAGTTTGTATCTTCCTGGTCGAATGCACTTATTGTAAGTCGCTTTGGATAAAAGTGTCAGCTAAATGCAATGTAATGTAATGTAATGTAATGTGTTAGTCAGGGGACGGATGGTGGCCATATGTCTACTGTCAACACCAGAGTGACGACTGGTCCCTTGTCTCTGAGCTACGTGTTGTTTTGTGGGATTTCTTCTGCTTTTATTTCCACATTTCCTCAAGGACTCTCGTCTTTTCCTAACCTATCATTAGGCTGCAGTGGTAGCGGCTGACAAAGAATGAAATACAAACGTGGACCCAAGCATCTATTTCTCCCTAAACTTGCCGTGGGCTCTGTTACAACATCAACTCGCTGAACCAAATAAATGAATGTGGTATTGCTATATAGCTCTGCATTACAGTTTAGCTAGTCCTGTAATGGCAGTGGAACTGTGGTTGGCTCTTTGTGAATGTTTACTCCTGAGGTATTACTCTGCATTATGTAACCTCTGTGTTTTTCTGGGATGACTGTGGAAGTGTGTTCTCTCTGTGCAGCAAAGAGGAAGCCCATTTTTAGTTGGGAGAGTGAATTAAAAAGAAGTTGCTCCCTGTGATTTCCTTACCACGCAAACTTACACAAACATAACAAATGCACATAACACATAATCTGTATGTGTGACTAGTGCTACCAGAATATAGAAACAGACAGAGAAAAACAAACTCTAATTACTCTGATATTTTCATCTCATATCATATGAAACATTTCAGATTTGGAATGTCAAAACGAGACATTACAGACAGGATGAACATTTTTCACTGTTTTCTGACATTTTATAGACCAGGAAATAAACTTATATCCTAAATGACACTCACAATGGTGCACACTCATCTAGCTTTACCCAAACAGGTGTCCTGACACAGGTTTCACATACACCTGCGACTGTCTGCTGTGGTTAGGGTGGGGGTGGGTGGAAAGAGCCATTTGTCAACGGCTGCACTGATGAGAACAAATGCGAGCAAAGTGATTGGTGGGTTAGGTTGGAGGTTGCCCTGGTTTCCCTCTCCTATCAGTGCAGCTGATCTGCCGCTGGCGATGCCAGGCCGGGGAACACAGAGACGGTTCAACCACGCAGCCCAGACTCCCGTTTAGTGGTCAGACTGAATTAGCATTCTCTAAAGTAGGGTAAGACCTCCCAAACAGACACACCGGGAGGAGAGAAGAGGAAACCAATTTCAAGGCACTTCAGACTTATATCCTGGCTTACAGGAACAATAAAACGAGAGAAATATTTGTAACTTCACTTGAGCTACTGCTTGAATGGCAAGGGCCTTGTTCAGCTTGTATATAATGAATGAGAACTATATGTAACTGAAGGAGTCCTGAAAGCATTACAATACATTTAAACCTGTATTTTTACCTTATAGCAAAATGTTCTTGCAATCATCCAACCTCGAAAGAAATAGTTTTGCTTCTCATGTTTCAATCCCATTTGCAATCAACTCATATGCCCGAGGCCCTGCCTGCAGGTCTGACAGCAGCTATGAAGATCTACACCAGAATGGGTCTCTCATTCCCCCAAACCCAAGAGATCTAGCCACCTGTTCCTCTTGCTCTAAAGTGGATATATTATGAAAAACATCAACCAACCCACAACTGTGAAATAAGACAAACCAGTCATTTTCTTTTACCTAGTAGCAGAAAATATGGGCATCAACTGGCTATTCGGCTATGGCTCCCCTTCCTGCATATCTCATGCAGGCTCATTAGAATAAACCCTCATCTGAGTAGCCCTGGTTTGAAATACTTTACTACTAGACTTTTTCGGGGAAAGAGAGGTTATAGAGAGAGACATTGAAACAGGGTCTTTCACACAAAAGTGCTTTTCCCCCCCGAATTGTAATAGTGAAGAATTAGAAATGTACCGCCACTGTGACCTGCACCTCCAACTGGCTTCATTACAGTATTTAAAGTAACCATGTTACGAAAAAACTTCTAAGAAACAAAGTTAAAATCAATTGAACCTGGCATTAACATAAGAATGTAATATCTTCAAATGATCCAGTAGAGTATCTTGTTTAAATGCTGAACAACAAACAGGATTTGACATAGTTAAAAATGACTCCCAGAACCTGCAGCTCAACTCAACAGATTACATGGATTACTCTTTGGCTTTGACTGCTGTCCCCCATCAATCTCATGGGTATATTGGGAAGCCACTAACATCACGTGTTTCCAGTTAATCCTCAGCGTAACACTGTGTAATAGACACTCCAGCACAAAGCAGCTGCAAAAGTATGGAATCCACCATAATTGGCTAGTGGAAAATAAAAAGTGTAATAACTGTCAGCCTGAAAAGCGATCAGGATGTGTGGAACCGACAAGACAAGAGACCTCAAACTGGAACTTTACAGGAGGAGATGATTGATAACTTGTGTTATTTAGTATGACAATGCACCTACAGTGCTGATAGTGAGCAGGTCTTTCTATAAGAATATCCAGTTGGAATCTACATAATCAGGCAGCATTTGTGCCAAAATATCTTGCAGTGGGAGTGGCTGAGGCAAAAACGATCAGATAAATTGATGACACAGGCACCAGTTAATTTACATTATACATTCCACATCTGCAACACAATATGTGACACTTGACGTTGGCCTGCAGTCACTTCAGAGCTCATAAATAAAACAGAGGTGGACGTCATCTTTGGAAGCAGCGGGGCCCCATATGTATATGCAGGAATGTGTAGTGTGGGTGGGGCGTTGGGGTGGCTGGCCAGGGCTCATACACATTAGGACCAGTTCAGGGAGAGGTCAGAGGAAAGGCTGTTGGCCGGGCACAGTGGAAGACCCACGAGATACAGCCAAATGTCACTGAACTTCCCCTCGCCCTAGCCCTCAGGGGAAACAAAGAGGAGAAACGTGCACACATTCCCCAACGACGAGGACTCGAGCACGGATATGGCGAGGTCACGCAGAGGGAGCGGAGGTTACGGAGGGCTGAGGGGGGGGGGGGGGGAGGAGAACGGAGGATGCAGATGTGCGGTGCGTTGGAGAAGGGAGGCACGATGGGAAATACAACAAGCTATTGTTTGGAGAGAGAGGACAGGAGTGGAGCCACGAGAGAGGCAGCTGAGGACGATTCACCAGAGTTTATTATATAAACACACACATACACAAATATATACACACACACAATTACACATACAAGCATAACAGTCCACGCACCATCCCCTGATCGTGATGGGTAAAGGTCACCATGCTTTTGAGGAAATGTTCTTCATGGAGAGCTCTTCATGAGTTGACATGGCAACATCAGTTACAACAGGTTATTTGCCTCATGTCGTTTTGGTTCTGCACCAGAAAAATTAAAACCCAAGAGATTAATGCGTATCATTCAATGTGGCCAGTCGCAAAGTTATGTTGTCATTTATGTTTTTTTTCCACTTTACATTTGACAGTGCACCTGAAAATCATCACACTTGATTTGACAATTTGGGATGTTTGCTAAAAATACTAACACTTCACACCTACTCTGTTGTTATGCCTCTGGTTTCTACCTTTTCTCATACACAGTGAACTCGTTTTTTGCTTGATATATTGTGCACATATTTCAATACCTGTTGAGGATGAGGATGTTTCATTAGTATGTATACATGTTGTAATCATTTAGATTTAATTGTCTTTGTTGTTTTGGGGGCTTTTGAGACAAAGTAATCAAAAATGAATTGAACAGAGGATGATTGTTTTCCTAATGAGATTAAATCATTGAATAACAATGTTATAATGAAAACATTAATTTCAACCGTGAGACAAAACAAGTGAGAAAGAACCTCTCAAGCATTTACATAGAAAAACGCTTTGATGAAGAGATGCATGAAAGTATAAGGAGAAAATTGCTCCTCAACCCAGATTCTCATCAGCCATGCTTGGTAATAATGATCACCAAAATGTTCTCTGTAAGGGTGAAAACAAATCCCTCCATGTCTTTTATACAACTGCGATTCCTTGTTTGCACAAATGGACCAAGTGAATCTCCTGTAAAAGCTCACAATTTGATCTTTACACAATAAAGACTGATCTGGCAGGAATGCAGTGTCACGTAGGCATGACTGCCACACACAATCACTGCTGTTTAATGTGATACACATCTTTAAAATGCAATCGTCAGTTGCAAAATCTTGTGAGACAAAAAGAGAAGCCATCACACCACACACTAATACTGTGTGTGGTTGAGGAGCGATTTAACTGTAGCTGTGGGCAGGGTTTAGTATCCGACAGAGTACTTGTTAATTACTGTTTCACAATCAAAATACAAAGCATGCTCTGTGTTCTGATGTTTTACTGAGAAGTCAAAATATTTCAGGAAAAAAGATATCTATTCTTTGATCGAAATGTTAATTACTGAAACAAGGAATTTGAATTGAAGCCACAGTGGTGGTGTTCCACATTTTTATGTGACGCATTCGAGTCAAAAAAAAAAAAAAAGGGTTACTTTGAAAGTTGCTAGTAATCTCAAACTAAGTGTAAGTAATCAGAGTATATTGCCATGGATAGATCATATATTTATGATCTAGTCCATGAGAAATCCATGAAAAATAACACATTTCACTCAAAATGTGTGTAATACTGGAAGATTTCACCTCCTAAGGCCACTAGAAGATATTCATGCTAGATAATCATAAAACTCTCTTTGATCAGCTCTATGAACTGATGATCAACGATGGATATTAGGTGAACCACACCCTTAAATTACAAAACTGCAGTGTTGAAATGACTTGGTTATTTTAGAAGTTGATCAGATTGAGAATGATTGTTCATAAAAAGAAATGCCTCTTTAAACTTGACTTCAAACCAATGAGACGATGTAAAACAGATCTTAAAATTGGAGAAAACAGAGCGATGTTCGTTATTTCTTCTTTACGAGATTATAAGAATTGTTGTAAATTAGCTTTCTAATGACTTATGGTGCGTTCACACCGGACGCGATGCGATTTTTTCGGGGCGGCGCTATTACATGTAAAGTCAATGCAGAGATGCGGACAGACGCGAATTCGCTCCGACGGCGCACATTAAGCGGTTGATGTGATTGCCGCGGCGTGATTGAGACAACTGCTCGAGTTCAATTTTTTCAACTCGAGTGTCAAATTCGCGTGACACAATCTCGCGGTAGCCAATCAGCGGTGAGGATCTCAGCCTGCCGTCACTGACGTTGAACCAGAAAACCAAAACATCAGCCGTTAGCTGTTAGCACTCAGAGCTCACAGCTTCTCATATCTGTTCAGAAACTAGACAAAAGTTAAAGAAGTACAAACCACAGACTGTCTGTGTCATGGCGAATACAGTCGCTGGTTTATTTATGTCTGGAGGCCGTTGTTGTGAGTGTGGATGGAGCATATACAACGTTAGCTTAGCCTGATCGATCCGATCTCCATTCAGAAAACACGCATTTTAAGGTTTTTCGCCTGCCGTCTTGTCTGCAGACTTGTCAAAGCATTAATTCATGGTTTTTACTAAACGGTATCAGTATGTTGTTACTTCGGCATCATTTTGAAACGTGTATTACAATTAAATCACGATAAAATATGTTCATTTTGTTGTAGTTGTAGCCCCCTGGCCAGCGTGTCTTGTTTGAATGATGTGAGTAAACACAGCTGACAGCCGCGGTGAAACTCGAGCGTTTAGAGCGATGCGATAAGAGCGATTAGAGCGAAGCGAATATTCGCATCGCGTCCGGTGTGAACGCACCATTAGTCTAGAATATTGCTAAAATAACCAGTTTCATAGGGAAGAGACACAATCACAAATTCATGTTCTCTTTCTCTCTAGTCCTGTCACAGCAGATACCTGTATGTTCTTTAATAAAAGAATATCAGGAAGAATTTTTGACAGCTTCAGGGGTGGGATCCCACTCACCTCCAGCACCAAGTGAGCCATGCAGCCCCACAACATCTGTCACACTGGTAACACCTTTTCCATAAAATGTAATAATATCATGTTCACCGCATTTAACAAGTAAGCTTTAGAGGTCTCAATGGAGCGGCATTGTGGATTCATACAGTATGATAATGATTTGCACATGCAAAGAATGGCAGAGTGCAGTGAAGCAGACTGTTAAGCAAATATTTTTGTCATAGCCTCCGTCATGAGTTTTTTCAATCCTGATGTCCTGGACAGCTGGTGAGCCAATACTGGCAGCCTGCCCCGAAAAACCAGAGACGCCGCCTGGATCAAACCTGCGGGGAGAAGTGTCTTACACCACACTTCCTCAGCATTCCTCTTATAGCAAACATACTTTCTGGCAAGATGTGTGTTCACATGGATGAGTGACATCAGCCGGATGAACGTGAACACTTGGGATTCCTCTGCAAACCACCAATCCCACAACTATGAGTCTGGGGGAAACTGCAACGTTTAATGATAATCATACACATGTTTTATTTTTCAGTTCTGTGTGTGAATACCAAGGGATACATCATCCACCTGGCAGTTCCCCAAAGCTTTTTTTCATTTTTTTTGTCTCACAGAGAATAAACGGGCTCAGGTATCACTATGTGCTTACTTCTCTTCTGAGCCATCTACGCCCACATAATCTCCCAAATGCAGAGGGATCCCATTCTGACTCCCTTTGCACAGTCAGAGTGAGAACGAGAGGAAAAGTAAAATCTGTAATACCGGCAGACAGCGGCAGAGAAAAGGGGAGAGAACATTTTATGGCTAATGCACTCCCCATTCTCACCAGCTGGCCTGATTGTGTAAACACAGCCAAATCAAATGCTCTCAGGCTTGATGCATCCCACCCCAAAACAGATGCTTTTACTCCCTCAATCCTCATCTTTCTCCACCCACTCACTCACTCTGAACTTCGACCTTGCAGCCCAGGTGGCAGGTGCTCCAGTATCAATGAAGTCCTAAAGAGTGGGAAACACTGAGCCATTTCGCACACTAACGAACAGTGGGACCTTCTCCAACAGCAATCATTCATTTAGAAAGGAAATGCATAAACTGAAGGTGCAGAGAAGGAAGAAGTCTGGTACTGTATGCTCTTAGGGGCGTTTCCTCAGGGACACTTCTAGGCTGATACGTCCTGAGGTGATTACATTATTTTAATGAATTGATTGCATGGGGTTTTCAGTTGCAACATACATGTAAAATACTACAGCCAACAGGGTAAACAACGTTTGCTTTAATTTTGAGCATGAATCCTTAATCACGATTCAATAATTTAAAGACCCTTTGAGTGATCGTGCATCCATTCCCAACCTAAGATGTATATAACTTAAAGGTCACCTATTATGGCTTGTATACATAAACATGTGTTTTCATGTCCCCCCTCTTTATGATGTCATACCGATTTTTTGGCTTGTATAACCATTAGCCAATAGCCAACCAAGGTAACACCACCTTATCACCTGAATCTCCTCCTAGAGCACCATTGTGTTCTTTTTAACCAAATATCTCCCAGAGGGGCGTGGGGAGTGGCTCCTTATTTTCATCTAAAGTAACAGACAGAGAATCAGCACTTTTGAAACAGGGCTGAAACAGAGGGGATTATGGGATGCTACAATGATCTGTTGGGTATTTCAAGCCAAACACTTCAGAGACATGTTTTTAATATATCTGAGACCTATAATAAAGTAATGAAAAACAGGATAATAGGGGACCTTTAAAGGAGTTTATGTGTGCCCTATGCGTTTGTATGCTGTGCATCCCTCTCTGTATTTGTGTTCTTACCTGCAGCAGCATGAACGAGGACGCTCTGGTTGGGCCGCAGGTTGCCAAAGTCAAACAGCATCATATAGGCGGTGATGTAGTTCACAGGCAGGGCTGCTGCCTCCTCGAAGCTCATGCCCTCTGGGATGAGGAAGGTGTGGGTTGCTGGCACCACCGCCACCTCCTGCCACAGCCCGAAGCGGTTCAGAGCCATCACCTTATCACCAACCTGGAACACAAGGCACAGGAAGACAGAGGATAAGAAGAAGTTCTTTCTGTACCTATTTCCAATCACTGAAAAAAATGGGACCTAATCCCAATTCTACCCTGATCAAAAAGATAGTGTAGTAGTCCAATAAAACTAAAAATAGGTCCCCATATTGAGTCAATTATACCACCTGAACACTGCAGGTAAATAAGACTACGTTTATCCGGCAGGGCCTCATGGTTTCTTTGGCACAGTGGGAATGATATGAGCCGTGCAGCATGAGCAGTTAAGAGTGTGGTTTACAACAATGGCAGACATGCAAACATGCAGCCATCTCGTCCAACCAAACCTCAAAATGTAGGCAAACAAGGGAAGCAATAAACCAAAGCAGAGCAGTAGTAACTGTATTGACGTTATTGATGGAAAATTGGTAGCAGCAGAGGAATCAGGCACCATTTTCCTTTTGTTTATCATGTTAGATCTTCCTGGATTGGTCCCAAAGGATTCTAACTGTTTTTGTACATAATAATATTTAACTATAGTTTCTATAAAAGGTCTATGGGGCAGGAGTCACAGATGGATTCAACGTGCTGCATGCCACAATCGCCATCTTGTGATTTTCTACTTCTATCTATCGTCATCAAAGCAGAATCCTCAAATTCAAAACTGTCTCTTTCCAAAGCGACATGCCTGGATGTAAACTTAACCCCGCCCCTCAGCACCCTAACTAACCAATCAGGAGCGCCCAGTCGAGGGACACAGGAAACACAGATGACTGCAGCATTATAACTCTCTTCCTGTTTTCTTCCTCACCCTTATTCACCCTTCCTTGACACAGCTCTCCCCCCCCCCCCCGCCCAGTTTCCAGTCTCCTCACTTTTTCTCTTCCCTTCTTTCTCTTTCACTTCCTGACTCCCTTTCCCCTTACAACTTTAGAACGTCTTCCTTCCCCTTCTTCAGTCGCTTGTCTCGTCCTGTCTGTGTCTGGGGTCTCTGTTTCCTCACTCTGTCTTTATCCTCCACTGTCTCATTTTGTTCTCTAATACTACTTTTATTTTATTTTGCGAGGAGCGTCCCTGTATTGCCGCTTCCTCATCAGCGGGACAGGACAATGGGGCCCATCTTCTCCCCTGGCATCCCTCCCCTCATCAGAGTCCCTGCCAGATTCTTCCCCATGGCTGAGCATAAGACAAGCTCTCTCCTCCTGGGAACAAACCCTCTCCACCCGGGCCTCTCTAATGGTCTGGAGGGAGCCATGCGCCTTGCTGTCTATCCACTCCAATTAGAGAGATCTCCCTCTTTCTCTCCCGTTTCATACGCACATCTTTCTCTCTGAAGTCAATTGGTGTATTTTCAAACTCTACTTTCACTCTTTCACTGTGTGCTACTTCTCATTCCTCCCTTGTTGTTCATACTGACTGAATACTAATCTCAGTTTTCCCTTTCTTAAAACTCATTTGCCATACAAGAAACACACACAAATATGACTCACACATCAAATTCAAATGCATCTGTAGCTATTGTTCCGCGCCCACGTAGAGCATGTGAGTTAGTGTCAATCACACAGAATCTAGATAGGAACATTCAAGGCCAAGCGAGCGAGCCTTGTGACAGTTCTGTTACACATCTTCACAATGTGACATACACACACACATTTCCTTTCTCAGCCTACTGCATCAAATGTAGTCACAGTTGGGGTCAGGAGTGCGGGGGCACTGAACAAAGACACTTCCAGTTAACTGTACATGAATGGAATTAATCAGATGGTGATTCAATTTCGGGGTATGCGGGCCCCTATAGTCAGCTGTTTGGTGGCTTGTATCTTTGATGAGCTCAGCAAAAAATTATCAGAAAAAGAACGGATGAACCAGATTTATGATAGTGTCCCTGAGTCAGGTTGAGGCAAGATATAAAGGTTACATGTAAACCTGCACGACCTGCATGGCTCCTGGAAATGTGATTAAAAGGAAACACAATATGTCCCTGCTGGTGAATAAAGCAGAGAATAGGCATTATTGTGCCCTGATACAGTTTGAATGATGTTCGGATGAAGGCCACGCCCTGCTCACATACAGCAAAATGCTGCTTCTGCACTTGACTGCACCTCTGATTATGCAAATAAGCATGTCATGTTAACTAAATAAATGTTTCTTTATTTCGTTTTTGCAGCAGCTTTTGCAGCTTCTTCAGATTTTATCAAGAAATGTTATCTCCTATGGTTGAGGGTAATAGACAAAAACACAATAGACACAACTCAAGCATCTAGATTTTAGTTTTTTGTTATCAGGGTGAAAAGGACATACAGGATGAAAGCGGAAAGCATGTATGTCCGGAAAGGAGAGAAGGAGTGCAGCATGATAGAAGGATTTACTTACAGTATGATCGAGAGAGGAAGAATCAAGAGATTATGCGAAATGAGGAGAGATAGTTAGAGCGAGGGATGGAGGAAATACCAGACTGACAATGTGGGCCAGAGGGAGGTAATTGAGAACATATGGGTCAGATCTGACCAAAACTCACGAGGGAGACCATGAATAAGACAAAAAAAATTGGGCCATGAGAAAAAAGTGCTGATGTTTGATGTCAAGGGAGCTTCGGTGTACTTTCTAATATTTCCCCTCTTCCACCTCAATGACTAACTGCTACAGTTCTCCCTGCACTCACTCTTAGGTCATTTCGGGTGATACCACTGTAGGATTGATTAATTCAACTTGATTGTCCCCCTAGAAGGATGCTTATCTTGCAGAAGAAGAATATATATTGGGAGGCATGCAGGGGATAATAAATACATATAAAAACACAAGCAAGCAGCAAGAGGCAAAATAAATGGACACTACAGAAAACAATAGTACTGGTGCCTTCATCAACGACAATGGATAATGAGAACATGAGAAAGAGAATTTAATCAAATGATATCCATGAATTTGTGTTTTCTGAGTCTTAACCGATTTGATATAAATATTTTTTTTTAAATTTCATTTAACAAATGAAAAATAAGAAAATCACACCATGTTAGAAATAAGAAATCAGAATTGAGACAAAGTGTTTATGTTGCATTATGTAATCAAATGGCGTGAAAGTGTGCATTGTTTTGTGTGCACTGTATGTTGAGCAAACTATCTGACACACCCATTATTGTATGTCTTTGTGTGTGTGTGTGTGTGTGTGTGTGTGTGTGTGTGTGTGTGTGTGTGTGTGTGTGTGTGTGTGTGTGTGTGTGTGTGTGTGTGTGTGTGTGTGTGTGTGTGTGTGTGTGTGTGTGGTGTGTGTGTGTGTGATAGAGAAAGAGAGAGTGAAACAGAGGTTGATAGGCAGACAGATAGAGCTTCATTGAGTGAAAAGCCTCCCAAAAGAAATGCTATGCCATCAGGGTCAGCACATTCCCTCTGAGTTGGCTGCCAAAATATCTCAGAGATCTCCATCCATTAGGAAGATTGGCTCTTAATTCTATAAGCTAACGGCTGCCAGGCGATGTGGGAGAGTGAGGCCTTGATGACAAGCCGTGTGTTTGTGCATGTGTGTAATGTGTGACCTTTAAAGCCAATCTACATTACTGGCAATGTGGAAAGAAGCTATTAGGTATTTTGGAAACACAAGGGTCTTAACCTTCTATGATGTCTGGCTGATATTGGCTGACCTGTCACCAATCACATTCCTATTACTCTGCATAGTCTCCCCATCCATAAGGACTTGGCATATGTGCCACTCCCAGCCAGATGCACTGATTCTGCATATGTAAAACACATCTGATCTGCCTGCTGTTCTCCACAGATATTAACTGGCTCTTACAGCAAATGGTGTGAGTCATCACGTGTAACATTTAAGCTTTGTACTTAAATTGCCTTACAAAGGCGTTACCGTGGTGATGCCATGCAGCCAGGAGACAGACATATAGGCCTGTGACTCATCATGCAATGTAAGATAGCGTCTAATAATTATCTTTCAATCACCACTTAATTCCTTGTGGCTGAACAATAAAGAAAATCAGTTTTTTATTAGGATTGTTAAATTGACTTGGCTTCATTGTCTATTTGAACTTTAATTGTGATATATTTATGACTGTTGGATAAATATTTCCTGAACACAACAGAGGCGATAGGCTCAGCTGTTGACAAAGAGGGCGAGTGATCATATATTTCACACATCATCATGCTGTGTGTTGTGTCGCGCCTCGCCCTTTCCACTCTGTGAGTGTGTGCGCCACCGTCGCTCCCGGTAACAAAAGGCGTCGGTGACTCCAGTCTCCAGCACCGGTGTCAAGTCAGCCATATTAATAACGGTGGCAAAAATAAAACCCCTTAGTTTTTGCAAGCAAACAGTGAACAGCAAATTGGAACAATGCGGGCTGTCATTGTCTGTATAAATACCGTTTTGATGGTTGCATTAAGGAACTGCACACCTGGAGCCTACATGTGCACTGAGTATGACCAATGATCGACATTATAACATACTCAGAATTCATTCTAGATTTACATATCTTTAACATAATTTCATTTAGATTTGTCAACGACTAAAAAGCCCCCATGTAAGTGTTCAAAGCTTTAATTTTGAAGGGACAGCATTCTAATTTCCGTTCTTATTGTGGCTATATGATGCTGACTTGACGCAGATCTCCTCGCCTTGGCAAAGATCAAAGCGCAGAACAGAGTGCTGCAACAAGGATGGAACGCATCCCTCGGATTGACATGTGCTTATTTAGACTGTAGACTTAGAAAACAAATGGTGCTTTTAAAATGAAATCCCTGTCTCAGCAACTAATGGGTACTCGAAGTTGCTAAAGCTAACTGCGCACACACTTCAGCGCAATTTGAAAACCGGGGAGACAAGAGGGGCGACGCCTTCTGCTGACTTCATTGTACTCAACTCGTGTCATTTCAACTCTTTGTGCTTATGTCTCAGAGATAAAATACATTATCACCCTAACAGACTTTATGCTTTACACTTTTGGATGCCAAGTAGGATACCGTGTCATTACGCACGAGTGATGATTACCACGACATGTCAAACAAAAACTACACATCAATATTTCGATATGGCTCTCGTGTTAATGATTTGACTGAATATAGTATTTGCATTTCATTCATTGAGCCATGACACTGCATAGTAGTGCCTCCACTATCTCAGCAGCGATCAAAGCCTGCACGCCCATATCCAGATGTAGCGGTTCATCCCCAAAATTGAACCAAGGCAAACATTCATCACTCAAACAATAAAACACACCGTAAAATGATACTTAAAGTGGCATGTGATAAAAGCTGAGAGACATGTGTGCTTACTTTTCTGTCCGTGACTTCTTCCCCTACAGCTTCCACCACCCCGGAGCACTCCATTCCCGGGGTGACCGGCGGGGATGGCAGCCGGTCGTAAAGCCCCTGCCGGGCCATCAGGTCTGCGAAGTTCAGCCCGCAAGCCTTGACCCGAACCAGGACCTCGCCAGCTTTGAGCACCGGCTTTCCCTTCTTCACCTGGAGCTTCACTTTATCATAGCCCCCATAACCGGTGAGCACCAGCGCGCGGTAGGTGAACGTGTCCTCTTCGGGGACCTTCTCGGTGGTCGCCGCGGGGGACGCCTCAGCAGCTGCGGGTGCAGGCTCCGTCTTGGGCTCCTCGGCTTTGGGCTCCTCGGCGGGTTTGGTCTCCTGCTTCTGATCCACGGCGTTTTGCTGCTCGGCAGGTGCGTCCTCTCCAGACATTGTGCAGGGAGCTGTGAGACAGTGATGAGTGTAGAAAAATATTTAAATGCTTTTTTTCTTCACTACTTGTGCTTTTGTAGCCGTGGATGGGTTTGTTTTTTAGGCTTTTGCTTGCCTTGCGATTAAAAGAAAATGTGAAAGTCTAAGCTCCTTTTCAGCAGTCTTGCATGGAGACACAAACCCCGACAAAGTGTGCTGATCAGTGGCCAGTGGCTTTCAACGCTGCGCTCTGACAGAGTGTGAGTGGGACGAGACAGAGGCAGGCTGGAAAACACGGAGAGCTGGTAAATCCAGGGATTGGCTCCTGTGATTTGTGGGTTTGGCTGTCTGTGACACGGAAAGCCTATATGGCATAAAGCAAAGAGGTGATTTGCAGAAATGCTCATTATAGCTAAAAGGCAAATAAAGTGGAAGCCAACCAGCAAATTAGTCTGATTCCTTGCAAGGCTCCATAGACATTAACATTCAAATATTGTGATAAAATAAGAGCAAAAGGATGTCAAATAAGGAAGTCACAAATGAAGATTTACTATTCACCAATCAACTTTACACTGAATATTGATTTTTGAGCTTCTGTTACACATCTCAATTCAATTAACTTCCGCCCCATCAGATGTCATGAAATAGAAAACACATTAAATGAATGTGCATTTTTATGAAAGTATTTGCACATTTCTGTCCATTTAACAGTGAGGTGTGCGGTGCTGGAGAAGTAGGAGCCGGAGGAAATGTCTGTTTATGTTTCCTATTCTACGGTAGGATTTGCAGGAACTTTGGGCCTGCGTATGGCTCATTGTTGTAACTTCCCCATGCAGGCAGCTCAGATAAATATGAGTTTGTGTTGAGGTCATGCCAGTTTTTGATTAAACAATACAACCCGCTTTGTGTTATTCAGCTATGACTGAAGGGAGGCAGAGCTATAGGGCAAGATGACCTCTCAATCAAAAGCTAGTACACATGAGACAGGGCCACTCCTGAAATACTATATCTATAGCAGATAGTGAGAAGGTCTTGGTGGTTGTGTGACACATACAACTGTCAGTGTTTTTTGTTTCTGTCACATTAAGAAAATATAGTCTTTTCATATGTTCCAGCTCTCTGCCTTTAGCTGAGAGAGCAGCCAAGTGTCAATTCAGAGAGATGTGGCCACAAGAGGAGTGGTGTGACACCTTGTGGCCGTAAAGTGCCACTCAGCACTTCTGGGGCTAAAGTCAGCAGAGTCCCAATCAATAGCCCACAGGGGCTTAATGGTGTAGAATGGAGGCATTATTGATTGGCCACGTTGACACAGGCAAATGTTACAAGGCATATTGTCTGTTCTTTCTTACCAACCGCACTGAGCCACTCTGAATACACATAAGTATGCTGTGGGTGCTCGCAGAGATGGCTCTTCTCCTCATTAGCTCTGACACGGCCAGCATGGTTATGTTCTAGCAAAGCTCAGTCAGGAAAATGTCTTGGACTGCAAGTTGGAGTCTGGAAAAAGGATTAGAAGAGAATCATAATGCAAAGGCCTCCTGTAATAGTTTCACTGCGAGTTCAAGTAGAACATTCATGCTCCAGCAAACAAACAGTTTTTGAAAAATGTGTCCATCATAAAATGTCTGTGGTTAAAGAAGCACGGGAATAGGATGCAGGAACATAGATGTACTGCTTTGTACACCTGGCATAGTTTAGATACTGTCTTTACTGTTTAGGTAGGTTACTGGATGCATAATGTTGCACAGTGGTGTAATTTGACCTGGATAAAGGACTGTGTCACCACTCTGCCAGGCAAACAAGGCTTCAGGGAGTCTGGACTCTCTCTGAGGACATGTGTGCCTGAAATACAAACATGTATATGTTCGCTTTTTCCATTAAACCTGGGCAAATACCAAGGATTTACAACAGATCATGCAAATCCTGTGCATGCTGCCTGCATTAATTATTACTACGGATGTAAAAAAAAATAAATTCATATTCTGTGACTGACCTGCATATTACCGAAAGCAGGGGTCAACAACCTTCAACTATCAAGAGCCATTTTGCCCCCTTTGCCACTCATTTAAATATGTCTGGAGCCACAAAACATATTTGATAACACAGCTCTAATTGTAAGTTTTATATATAGTTCTAAACAAACAATAGTGTGTTGCATCTGTGAACTTATAGATCGACAATAAAGAAAACATTTGAATGTCTATGTGTATTTTTACCTGTTAGAAAATAATAAGCAGCAAATGCTGTGTGCTTGTTCTGGAATGTCTTCCACAATTCTATTTTTACTGGTTTGCTAATTTCTCACAATTTCTCAAGGATAAAGGTAAGCCTACTAGGTAAGTAACTCTCTATTTCATTTGTGATTTTTCTTTTTTGGATTTATCCTTTGTTAGTTTGCAAAGGCCGGGAAATAGACGTAGTACGATGTAAGGCATATATTAGCTGATGAAATATAAAACCTCTTTTTATTTCATTGTCACAATATCATCTCAAAATCCAAGATAACAAATGTTCTTTTCCTAAAATTGCCCTCGTTGCAAAAAAAAAAAGGACTTATTTATTTCAATGTTATTTTTTGTCAAAGCTACTGGGAGCCTGCAGAGCCGCGGGTTGCCTCTCCATGACCTAAAGTATTAAGTTGCCCAAATGTATTATTGGTCTTTTAAGCTTAGTTAACTTCTTGGTGTACACAGGTAAGTGTTATTCTTTCATGCAATATTAAAATATCCCAGAGTAAGATGCTGAATCTTTTTTCATTGCTGCTGTTTGGTCCCCAATAATTTGGTTCATGACCCCCATTAAATACGTAGTATGTAGTATTATGTCCTGGCATTCTCAAAAGGTCAAACACAATATGCAGTTGCCTTCTGAGATTGCTTCATTTTTAGTAGTATTTAGAGGCGTGCAGAAGGTAACAGAACAGTAGGCATACTAATATATGGGAACAGAACACTACACCCAATTGCTGGCAGATGCAGCACAATATGTTGAATAGCCAGCCATGAGATTGAGTGTAATTCACCTACTGTACCGTTAACTGTATTTATGCAAACATAAATGCTTTTTAAAATATCAAGAGTGTAATTACCATGTGAGGCATCTTTCCCCCTCACATTTTGTTATAAAACAGCACACGATGAAAGTAATAAAGGTTATTGCAGGCATTAAGTGAAATTAATTTAAATGTGTTTGGGATATATTTCATATAGGTCCATTTAAAACGAGAGGATTAGATATTTGTCTGTGTCCTAAAAAGTCGAAGCTAAAATGATCTAAAAGCCTGCTCTAGTAAAGAATACACACTGCCACCTGCTGTTCTATTGGGACTGAATACAGTCAGTTCCCAGGTTTGCAGATATATGCCTCTAAAATGTGTACCAGCCTTTTAATGAGGAGCTTTGAAAATGTAACTTAAAAAACAAGCATGCAATAAAGCCTCCAGAAACAAGCAGGGAAAGAAAGAATACAACAATATTATACTCAAGAAAAGTAGTCCTTCTTGTGTAAAAAGGAGATAAAAAAGGGAAAAAGTAGATAAGTTATACAAACCTCTTCTTCTTTATAGTCTTACATTAATTAACCAGAAAAGAGGACACAATGCAGACAAATTAAACAGAAATGAGAGACATTATAGAAAAAAGGACTATGGAAAATGCATTGGAAATATTAAGCCACATCAATTAAATAACCTTAGACTTTATATATAGCAACAGCAGTAGAAGAAAACATTACGAATGCAACAACAAATAAAAAGTTTTACTGCTAAATGAGGACTTTTACATGTACATGTAATGGAGTGTTTTTACATTGCTATATTAGCACTTTTACTCGACTAAATTAGTACTTTTGCGACCACTGAAAGAGAAACCCTCCTTACAATCCAAGATAACAATGTATCTTGGCCTTGAGGTAGTTTGGTCAAACCAATCGGAAGGTGGTTCGATCCCAGCCCCTGCAGTCAAAATGCTGATGTATCCATGGGCAAGATACTTAACCCCAAGTTGCTCCCAATAGCCATCATCTGCGTGTGAATGTTAGTTTCCCCAAGAAAATGGCACCTTTTATGGCCCGATGTAAATTAGCTACAAATGCAGTCAATCACAAGCCACCGTATATAACAAATAGTTTAATCGTTTTCTGGTCTGGTGTATTGTAGATTTATTGTGGTTTCCTACAATGTGTTTCCTTTATAGGGCTTTCTTGTGCCACTTGCAAATGTAATATAGTGTAAGTATAGTCTTTGTCCAGAAGGTGGCAGTGTCGCTCTGCAGAGGAGAAAACATGACTCAAAAGTGCTGACCTGTCCTGGCACGTGGTGGCCTGTTATTTAATCATCTCATTCACAAAAAAACAATAACTCATCAGTAATGCTTACAAGGAACATCAAATAAATGCAATGCGATGAGAACCATAAAGACAGCCCAGTCAACTTTAACTACTTAATTTGATGGACTATTTTATCTATATACTCTGCAATTATTGGATCTCCATTAAGAGGTCATGCTGGCACTAAATCAAGAGGCATAATGTGCAGAACATTAATGCTGCTTTCCCAACAGTGATGATGAGTAATAGGTTGTTAGTCAGTAATCATTATATGAAAATATAGACACAATACATTTGCAAGCAATGAGGAAGAAACTCTGACTATTAAAGCTATACTTAAAAGCATATTTTCAGCATTTTAAGAGTTCTTTGCTAGTCAAAAGGGGAGAACACTGAATCTAAATGTATTATCTCTTAATAAGAACTTAAGTAAAGCCATACAATTGAAATAGAAATCTACCCAGTATGGCAGTAACTGGTTTCAGTATGACATAACCCCCACCAGAGTTCATTGTTGAGTTGTTTGGTCAACAGAATCTACAGAAATACTACTTATTATGAAGAATCAGTTCAAGACTATGTGTCTCTCTGTCGTGTGCAACTCTTATGGGAATTAAAGAGCCTAAAAGTAGTTTAAAAAAACAGAATATAAATAAAGTAGCATCCATGTGGTCCCAATGGGCTCTGCTGAGCACAAAATACCACCTTAATGTTACAGTTTATAGCAATATCACCTGATGTTTAACCTGGAGGTCAAACATAAAGTGTGTTAAAGTCACATTGTTATAGGCTATTTTTAGATCCAATATTTCAAGGGACTCTTTATTCTGTGCTTTCAATTTTATATTTATTTAAATCTGATGTTTCAAATGTAACGTTCCTATATCCAATATAGACTTTTAGGGATAGAACAGGAGGGGAAATTATCTCCATAAACTCTTTAAGTCAAACTTTATCATGAAGATATTAGAGGAATACCATAGGAGACCAAAACACACAAGATCAGCTCACTACAAACTATTTGTCCCACAGACCCTTTATTTCCCATAGTTGAGTGATGTGACTCAGGCGTGAATACCAGGGAGGCGTGGCCAGTGATCAAACCTCCGGAGTTCTAGGGAGGCTGTGCGCTCCTGCCCAAGGTTCCTGTAGCAGTTAGACAGAGCAGCGGCACGCGGAGCTGCGCGAGGACACAAGGAGCTGGATAACGCGCACCGGGTCGGCGCTTGTATTTGTTCATTATTCTTTCCCGTCTTTTATTCCGCTGCATCTCCTATGCTGGGTGCACTCCATCCCCGCGTCAACAACACACCTCTCACGGACAAAACATGGACAGTCTAGGCAGCCGCTGTAAGATTGTGGTGGTCGGGGATACGCAATGTGGGAAAACTGCACTCCTGCACGTTTTTGCCAAAGACTCCTATCCAGAGGTAGGTCTGTCAAAAGTCTGAATTCAAGTGTTTTTAATTCTCTCATAACTGAGATCAGGAGTGAACGAGAAAGCCATTAAAACGCTAAACTGAGCGAGTCAACTTCAGCACTTGTTCAGCAGGTTACATCCACCTGTCTTATGAGATATGTTCCATTAGATAGAGAGGAAGCGCTGAGAGATCTGTAATAAACGCCTGTAAAACCACAGTAATGGTCCTTTAACGTGTAAATTGACTTTTATTGTGTCTGCAGTACAGCCCAAAAAAACTTTAAGGCGTTGTCTTCATCTGTTAACTCACTATATTTCTCAAATACAGTACTAGCTTTGCCATGTGAATCAGTCTATATGTATTTGCTGTATCATCTCTACAATATTCTTTCCCCACTACACTCTTGTGAAGCCTGATCTGTAAACACCAGCTTATCATGTAAAACTTAAGAGGAAAACTAAAATACATCTCCTTTTTACAGAACTACGTGCCCACTGTGTTCGAAAACTACACAGCCAGTTTTGAGATTGAGAAGCACCGGATAGAGCTGAATATGTGGGACACATCAGGTAAGAACATTTTACATCTCTGTCTGCACTTTCTCCTGAAGACTTTAAATAAATCCACTCCCAGCCCTGCCATGGGAGGCCTGCCTGCCTCAAACTCCTCTCTCCAACTTTTCCAGCAGTCAACTCTTTTATTGATTGCTTAAACCTTGCCAACTTCAGATGTCTTTCGTTTTAAAACACTTTTTTTTTTTAGCTCAGTGCATCGGCTATTTATGATTGTTGTCTTTGCTAGAAACCTTACCCATGTCTCCTTGTGTTTGCATTCCTCTCTGTACTGTGCCGTCCACTGTATGTGGCTCTTCCCATGCTCCGGCCGGGGTCAGGAGACTGTCTGGGGGGAGTAAGGGGTGAGGGCGTGGGTAATTGAGACAGGATGGGCCTGAAGGGTTAAGTAACTACCCTTACTGTTTAAGTGTTTTCATCAGACTGATGTATGCTTTGCTGAAATATCAGCCAGATATGATAAATGTTGACAGCTGAGTTTCTTCCTTTACCATTTTCAGACGCATAAACAGCCCATCTGATTTACGTTTTATTTGCATTACACATCAATATATAGAGAGTGTTTTAAGTTTTTACACATCTGTCCACCACACTTTAACTCCCTTTAACCATGAGTGCCAATTCACAATTGCTACAAAATATGCATACATCTACGTGTTCATGCATTCACATACAAACACAACCCCGAAAACACTCGACATCCATGCCAAATTTCATTCTTCTTGGATGAAAACTGTACCAATCAATGCTTGGGTAACATCTTTGTTTGACCGACTGACAGAGAAAGCTACAGAGCTGCTACTTGCAGCATAAAATGTCAAATTTCACAGGCAAATTTGGTTAAAATTGCTGGTGACATCAGTGTCAAACAATGTCGTTCCACATGAAGGAGTCCCTGTCAGCAGTGTTGTTTCTCTGACAAAAATATATCCACACTATGTCTAGTAAATCACTTTCTATGTATTTGAGCTCCAGTGTATGAATATGATTCCTGCTAAGACAGTAGTTATGACCACCAGGCAGTGAGCCTCCTCCACAGAAAGCCATGGTCTACTTTCCCATTCTTGTCAGCATGGGTGGATTAACGGCTGTGAGCTAGCGGGAGATCTGCATCTCATCATGGTCATCTCAGGCTCGAGGCTCTTGTCAGCCATCTGACCAGTGACATGCCTGGCCAGTCACACGACGGAAGAGGGGATTTTCCCAGTGGGAAGTCTTTCTTTTACCATAAACATTCCCAAACCCAAGACTATAGGAGAGATGATGACAGTATTCCTGTCACATGGTCAGTCAGTGAAAGAATGTTGTTTTTCTTTGGACCTCTGGTCAACCCGGGAGTAAATCTGATTGAGCCTGTCAGTCAGGGGCCGGGGTCCTCTGAGGCCCTGGGCCACAACTTAGAAGAGCTCCTTATCTCTGGGCTTTAAGAGCCTAATGATGTAGTGGGAATGTTGTGCTTCTGTCCATCTTTAAAACCCTGAATCACCTTTGGCAGTGTGAGTCTTTAACCTTCCGGCAGGAGTGGCCCAACCTACAGGGCAAAAAAGAGTGTGTGTGTGTGTGTGTGTGTGTGTGTGTGTGTGTGTGTGTGTGTGTGTGTGTGTGTGTGTGTGTGTGTGTGTGTGTGTGTGTGTGTGTGTGTGTGTGTGTGTGTGTGTGTGTGTGTGTGTGTGTGTGTGTGTGTGTGTGTGTGTGTGTGTGTGTGTGTGTGTGTGTGTGTGTGTGTGTGTGTGTGTGTGTGTGTGTGTGTGTGTGTGTGTGTGTGTGTGCGTGCGTGCTTCTGCATGTGCTTTCAGAGGTCCTTGTGTGGTATGCCATTATTCACTGATTCACAGCAAACACAGATGTTCACATTTTCGCTCAACAAGAAAAAATAATTGGCTCACACTTAGATGAAAAAGGCTTTCATCAAAAGGAAATAGTCTCCCTTCGGTTCTCTTTCACATTCTTTGTATTGCCCTTCTCCCCCTTCAGCTGCCCTTTTCTAGCTTAGTTTATTTTAATATAATTTGTCTCATGTACACTAGCACCAGCTCAAGTTCAGTGGCATGGTCACTCCATCATAACACAGTGAAATGCTCTAGATGTACTCACCGAGGGGAAGTACATTTGTGACGTGCTTTGGCCTAGATTTAAACTTTAACCGTGACCTGTGAATTCAGTCTGTTGGCCGCTTGCAAACCGTCTTGACAGTGCTGACCTTTGGGGGAACCAAAGGGAGTCCAAAGCAGAGTAAGGAGCTATACCAACAGAGCTTCACACCCAATTCACTGTTATAAAACCAGCCACAACATCATGCATCCAGTAACTGCTATTTTGAAAATAAATGAATTGTTTTGTGCCACTTTCTGCTGGCTACAGTGCGTCGGACAGTTTAATTTCAACCTGACATTTACCTCAGTCAATCCTCCACATGCTCTTCTGAAGCATTATCCTATTTCCCATACAGTTATTTTTACCACAAGCTTTCAGCCTCTTCACATAATTATTATTATTATAAGTATTGTCTCCCTTTTAATTGCTGCCGAAGTCTGCCTCTTGTGGTGAGGTTCTGTTCACAAAGCATTATTGATCTCTACCCAAGGCATGGCTATTCAAACAGCTTGCGTCTTGCCTGGCTCACATTTCTCCGGGATGGTTAGGTGTGCATTGTCATTGAAATGCTCCGGGCATTTGTTGTTGCTCCATTGATTGGTTTGTTCTCATTATTTCCGGTTCTTCCATAAGGTCTTGTCCTTGCCGTTTGGGTGAAAACAATGGTGAGGTGTTTATCTAACTGAGGTCATTACTGAGTCTGTATGTCTGTGTTTGTGCGTTTGTTTTGCAGCTCCAAATGAATGGGTATTTTTAGAAACATTTAACAGAAACATGGAGGTCATGTGGCTTCAAAGACTCAGAGGGCAATTTTGTGCTGTGTTTTGTATTCTGCTCCACACTATTTGGAGAATAAGGTCAATTAGAAAGTCAGTGAATGGAATTCCAATGAGAAAAAACATTGTATGACTGTATTTACATGAAGCCACATTATAGATGGAGTAGTCTGTTTAACCATTGCCTGTATCTGTTAAGTGGTCAAAATGTCAATGTGGCTCTTGATAACTTGTCTGAGAGCCATTAGTGATTATTATCGATGCTCATCGGCCTCATTGGTATTCAGCCAGTCCGTTTTCTCTACTGAGCCCGAGGCATTAGTGCACTTTTCCTCTCTTCCCAATATGGTAAGGATGCCTGGGAAAGATTCCCTCTAGCCTTGGCCTAAGAGTAAAATCCTGCTAAGAGATGTGCGTGTGTTTCTGACAAGCTGGGTTTCCCCAAACTTCCCACAGCAGTACACTCACGTATCTTTCTGTTTCTCCTCTTCACTGCCACTAATGCCTGACCTGATTCTCACATGAAAACCACACCTCTTACTTTCTGTTTAGTCACGCTGGAGTGTGCTTTCAAGTGGCAATCCACAGGAATCTTGTTTTTCTTTCTTCTTTTGCTGACATCACTGCTACTAATCACTCACACTGTTTTTCCCCCACTGTATTTCCCCCAATCTTATCCCTTGTCAATGACATTTGAGTTTCTGTTGAGTTTTTTTGACTGATGTTGGATATATTTTTTCCTTACAAAACCACCCAGTTTTTCCTCTATTTATTTCTAAACAAAGTACTGTTGCTGCTGCTGGGAACATGAAAGGCATCACTTGCTGGGCAGTGAAGGCTTTTCTTTTGCAATAGAACTGCCTAAACCCAAATGTTCACAGTTTGACACACTATTGTACTGAACTGTCAGTGGAAGAGAGCAGAAAACATTTATTTATCCAAACATTTCAGATGTATAGAAGATTCGTAAATAAATGCCACTCACATACATTTCAGAGCCTCTTTTTACTTTTGAGTCTTGGTCTGATAAATTCATGTTTAATGTTTTTTTGTGGCTCACTTCTCATGACACAGCTTTCTTGACTTTTCACCGTAGGAGGTGGGATTGTTTTGACTCGTGAGATGGTAACAAGACACTGCAGGTGTGATACAACACTCAGCGCCAGCGCTCGAACAAAGTCACAGTCTGACTGTCTCCCTCCTCTCATACTGACTTTCCAACATTCCTGGAGTCTCTATGCTCTACAAACTCCACATTCTCAGCGCACTGGACCAGTAGGGCCTCCAGAGGCTTGTAAAAACATGCTGCATTCAGTGGGCTTTCTCTTACTCATCACTTTACACTTGATCAATCTTTAATAGACAATGAGTGAACTACAAACACAATGTAGAGAACAAAAAAGAATCAACAGAAACCTCTTTGCCCTCAATTCTACAGCCCACTGGAGGCAGAGGATGCACAGTAAGTGCCGTCCGACCCAAGGAGAGCGCATTAGGATCACAGGAGATACCATCAACTGCTCTGGTCTCAAACAGTTGGTCTATTTGGTCTCTCTGAATCACTACTGTAATTTTACACGCAAGATTAAATAATGAATGGCAACATTTCCTTCTATTCTATCTGAACAAGTTTCAATTGGAGAATGAGATTGTGTTTATTCACCTGCTGGAAAGGGAGCTGCCTATTTAACCACAGACAGTAAATACACCTTTTCGTTTATTTTTGTCAGTATCCTTAAGAGCTTTACAACATCCTTTTAACTCCTGTATACACAAAGTCTAAACCCTTAAAGTAGTTCCCTGTCTTTGCCTAATCAGCCCAGGGCAATAACTGCCTTAACAAAACCTGTTTTGATGATACATAGCAGGCTGGAAGGCACTCCCAAAAGAATGACTGCATGACAGTTTCGGGTAACTAGTAAACACAAGATATTGAGATGTTGTTGAAATACTGTAGTACTGAAGTAACCATTTTTACCCACCATGTTGGGTAATTAGCATTTTCCCAATGACCAATTGTCAGAAACCCAAAGACATTTGGTTTACAATAATATGGAAAGGAAAAAGCAGCCAATCCTCACAATTGGGCAGTTGAAACAGTGAATGTTAAACATATTTGCGTGGAAAATGTCATTTTGTCTTATAATGACTGCCTATGCTTTTTGTAGGCATGCTAACAGTATGGCTTTAGTGATGGCAATGTTGGTCTTCTGGTTGATGTAAGACTTGGCTCCAAAATGAAATACCTCAACAGACACTGGAAGAGTGCCTTACAATATGGTGAAGTCATTTGTGTTCCCCAGAGCATGAGTCATAATGACTTTGGAGATTGTATGACTTCATCTAGCACCACCATCAGGTCAAAACTTAAAATCTGCAACACTAATGTTATTTCCATCAGCCTCAGTGGTTGTTTGTGTGTTAGTAATTGGTCACATTCCTTAAAGGTCCCCTATTATACTGTTTTTCATCAATATATTATAGGTCTCAGATATATACAAAACATGTCTCTGAAGTGTCAACAGATCATTGTAGCATCCCATAATCCCCTCTGTTTCAGCCCTGTTTCAAAAGTGCTGATTCTCTGTCTGTTACTTTAAATGAAAATAAGGAGCCACTCCCAACTTCCCTCTGTGAGTTAAAAAAACACAATAGTGCTCTAGGAGGAGATTCAGGTGATAAGGTGGGTTATTGGCCAATGGTTACACAAGCCAAAAAATCGTTATGACATCATAAAGTGGCCAAAATGTGATCAGCTCATTTTCAGACAGGTTTTTATATAAATGGATAAAAGAGAGAAAATCTTTTTTCCTGAAACTTTCAGAATCTCTTTACACAGAGGGGACGCATGTTTATGTATAAAAGACATGAAAAAGTGTATTTTACATAATAGGTGACCTTTAATTCTTACCCAAGATGGTAAACATTATACCTGCCTAACATCAGGATTTTAACATTGTCATGGTGAGCGTGTTATCATGACGACGTGACGTTAGCTAAATGCACTGCTAGCATGGCTGTTGACTCTGACTCTTGTTGAAGCATGACACGTCCTGTCAGGTGCAGTCTGACTCACAGGATGCAGCCTGTACTCATAAGCCTGCCATTGGCCACCTATTTCAAACTAAATTCTCCTCCCCTTTTGCCATATCTGCTGTATGTTTTTGCAAGGTCCCCGTTGTTGTGTCCTGGGCACAGCGCTGCCAAGATGGTTGTTATTGTACGAATACAAACAACCCAGAACTTTGTTTTTCTTCTGTGTAGAATTATGATTAGTTTAACTAGGCATTTCTCCAGAGCTGTCAGTGTGGTGATAAGCCTGGCTATGGGAGAGTACTTCAGGTGTAGCATTTTGTATTGTGTTTGTTAAAACAACCCACTGTAAACATGTTAATGGAAGTTTCCTTTTTCAATAAGGTGGCCGAGCACAGAGTTAAGTTGTTAAAATGTCATTTGAGTTGTGATTATCTTGATGTTTCAAAGGGCTAGAAATAAACTTGGGCTTTTGTTCCATGTGTCTAATCTCCAGACAGTTACTGGAAAAGCCTGTGGAGCTATTTTGGACAAAGGGGGTACCGTTCTGTCCTCCAGGCCCTTATGAGCTCAACAGCAAAATCACAAAGAACAAATTCCGGCCCCTCCATGACCCTCATCCCCTTGGGGTCAGGCTTGGGATGAGCCTGCAGCCCACAGAGACATTTTACATATAAGAAATCAAGAGGGGAGAGATGAGTGTGGGGAAGTGGATGTGCAGACTCTTTTGATACTTTAATGTAGATTATACACACCACCTGATATTTCATAGTCAATGACTTAAGTGACTTCTGGACTGATTTCTCCTTTGATCAGGAATAAGGGGGCTCACTAATACATGCCAATACATGCATTTTAACTTCATATGGGAAAGAAAATGTAAATGTAGTATGCCTGTAGTGAGTAGTTGTACTTGAACAGCCACCAAAGCTGTTGAGGGGCTGTTGAGGGCATTATATATCCAGGTTCTCCATTTCACCAAAGTCACACATGAGTGTTTATAACTTAAACGGCACAGAAATATAGAAACATGCACGCCTCATATTTTAAATGAATCTAAAATACCTCTGCGTGTCACATTCCCTTCTTGTTTCCCTTTATGCAAATAATAAACTTCCTAAATAGTGATGGTCCCATGCACAGTGCTGCACCTCATTGCACCCTGACCTTTGAGAGGTTTGTGTGACGTTATGGAAACTCTGACGGAAAGCCAGCAGGCTGAGCTGCTGGGCTGGATGTTTGAGTTTTTGGGCAGGCGAGCAGCTGTGCTCCATCCATGGAGCTTAGCACTCCGTGAATCATATTCTTAGATCGTTACACAAAGGGTCAACAAGCTTAGGGAGGAAGTGGCTGCCTGTATGTTACCTTAGCTTTAAGAGAAGATGAAGAAACAAAGAACAGAAGAATTGTTTGTGTGCAGGAGAGCAGATAGCAACTTCTCTTGAGGGCGATTTTCAGTTATCTTTCATCTGTGCCATTTATTTATCCTCCACTATTTTCTTTAACTCAAGATGTTCTTCATCTCCGATAGCCCATTAGTGAAGGCAGTTTCTGAAGCGCTGTGTTAAGGTCACCAGCAGTCAGGGGCAGTGTTAAGCAGAGAGTGGGCAGAAGCGCTGCATGAAAGCCAGCCAGCTGCACTGACAGGAACACAGGCTGTAATTTCCACACAGAATATCTGATCTCCTCGGTGACACAGTGAAACACACAAGCACAGACACCTATATTCACACACAGAAGTGCATCATGTCCCTGCACCACACAGGCATGTACACCCCCCCCCCTTTCTGTCCTGCTTTTACATGCATAAAAAACATCCTGAGCATCCCACATGTCAACCCGACCGTAAACATTCAAACAAGGACTTCTTGAAGGCCCCAGAGGAGACATACTCCCATCCCTTCTGATCTCTTATCTCTGTCTGAGGAGCCTGTAAATGTGACCATGGATACAGCATGAGCTGAGAGCCACCACACATTCCTCCACCACATCTCAGCCACTGTGCACTCAGCTTTATGCCGAGCACCAGGCAAAAGTGTAAAATCTGCTTAAATAGCATGTCTGCTGAACCGCACTGCACGCTGCTGATAGGCTGTACGGATTTTACTTTGTTAATGTGCCAATGGAATAATAAGAGTGAATGAACACTAACTGGGTAGAATTAAGAGGGGTCTTTTGGTACAAGGTGAATACAAAGCTCACTTAAGGCTTTTCATGAGCTCACACTGACTCAGATTACATGCCCTGTTTTAAGCTGTGCCATGCCCTGCTACTAACAGAGGAGAATGGAGCTAAATAATGATATTAAATATTAAAAAGGGAAAAATGAAGATATGAAATTGTATTGTTAGCAAGAATACAAAAGGGCAGATTTGAGAAAAGATTGTAATTAAAGGTAACCTCACCCCCAAATGGATCACTTGTATATCAATTACTCATGCTGTCTTTGCTTAAAGACATGCTCACTACTTCTCATTACATGCATTTCCACTAAAACCTTCAGATTTAAAACAATTTGTGAGAGGGAAAATTACGTAAACAATATTATAGATATGATTCGGAAAAGTTTCTTGGAGTAAACTTCGGAATTTCTTCAAAAGCACAATGCTAACATTGTAAACATTATTTAATATTATCCAATTTATTTTTCTAGGTCAATTTGGCCAATACATCTTACTTTTTCATACATTTAAAAAAATAAAATAAATCACACCCGTTTTATACTACAGAAAAAGATACGTGTCTGTGTGTGATGGATACGAGTGAGTGCATGTAAACATGTGTGTAGGCATGTGTGTGATGTACAATGGGTCTGTGTATGTGAATTCCAACAGCTCTGACCCGGCGACCTCTCCTATTGTTTCCCAGCTGACCAGAGGCGTAATGGGGGGCTGATAGGGGCACTGGGGTAGGGGCTGGGACACAATGAGGCTGGAAAGCACAGCAGCTGCTCCGCCCAATAGGCAAAGGGATAGGGGGAGTGAAGGGTTGACGTGAGTAAAAAGCATGGGGGGTGGGGGCCCTCAGAGCATGTTATAAGAGCAGCAAGTGTTCACTAGATTGAAAAGTGGAAAAAGGGGACAGAAGGAGTAGACAGAAGGAGAAGTGTACATCTGTGCTTTTCCCACCCCCCACTCTTCAAGGCTTTTTGTTGTGAGTTCGTTGTGTTGGTGGCACCCTTGGGACCTGGCCCTCTGTGGTCCTTGGGGATGGAGACACACAAACGCCAACTGTGTCACACTCTTAAACCTCTGCAGCACTCGTGTTACAAGATTAATACACAGCTTTGGACATATAAATAGTCTGGTAGATAATTGAATGCAGTGCTTTTGTCTGTTATATTAGGAGATGGAGGAAGCGCGTTTTGTGCAACCTCTTTCTTCATTGACCTGTAACATGATATATGGCACGATGCAAATGAATCCTTTGACGCAGCCGGACGTTATTGATCCTACATGTTGTCACTTCAAGGGAACATGGACTTGACCTGACAAACGAGAAGTATTAAAATGATAAATGAAAGACTAACACTAACAACCACCAGTTTGATGCTGGTATGTTTTCAGTTTAAGAGCTTGTGTGTGGGCCTGTCTGCTTCTATTTGGATAATAGCAGTAATCCTTAATTATACTCAATAGATATACAGACTTGAAATCAATGTGTCATAACATTCTCATGAAATCCATCATGAAACACAAGGAAAACTGTTTTCAGCAGGACAGTAACTCAATTGTAATGACTAAAAACCAAACTTCTGTGTAGTATGGAGATAACAGTAGCATGTCTTGCTACCCCAGCACCGTTCATGTGATTGGAAGATAGTATTTAACAAGAGAAAAGACACAAACGAATGCACCCCGACACTAAACCAGGCATTTGTTACTATTTGAACAGCAGCAGCGAAGGCCTCAGTCATTCAGGCAGACAGGAAACCCACCCAGGGAACTTTTGCTCTGTGAGATTTCTGCCGGTCCACTCCCTGTGCCGAGTGAAACAAAACCAGAGGCAGAGCCAGCTTTGATCAGTACACTTCAAACAGCCCCACTGACTGGTTCTGCTGCTCCCGAAGCTAACGCTCAGTCTCTCTCGCCCCCTACCTCCACCGGAGCAACAACCCTCTCAGCATCCGTCTGCAACCCATCCGAGCGTAAGGGGATACAGGGAGGGAGGCCGTCTTTCACCTCCACCCTCCACTCCCCACCTGCAACCCGCTCACACACACTCGACAGATCCCATCATTTATGGATGACTTTATTTATAAACAAGATCCAATGCGTTCTCTTTCTCGCTACTGCTGCTTTTGTGGAAGTGAAATTGCACTTGAAGTAGTGCCGTGTCTCTCTTGCAGTCTCCCTGGGGGGGTTCAGAGTGGGCTGCGGGATGGATAGCACCATGATAGGGATGTGTTTGGATGGTTATGCACTGGAGGAAGTGGAGTCGATAGAGCAGAGGATGTCCTTTTCCACTCACAAGCTTTTCTTTCATACGCCTGTGTAGCTACTGCCTGAATATTCTCAAGTTTTCCTTCATAACAGACTGACAGCTGTGGACAGAGAAGCTGCAGTCAGTGTTATTACAAGTTTTAATGTAAATCCGGAGATCGAAAGATATGTAGGAGAGGAAATAAAGGATTTGATCTCTGCTGTTTAACAGGTAAAAAAAGGAATCGAAAGAGATGAATAAATAGTGTGTGTGTGTGTGTGTGTGTGTGTGTGTGTGTGTGTGTGTGTGTGTGTGTGTGTGTGTGTGTGTTTTGAGGAAGGCTGTGAGCTTTTCAGAGCAGAATTCATTGTGCCTAATGTTGGCAGTAAACTCCAAACATTATTGCATTAGCTCAAAGACTTTTGAAAATTCCCATAAATGTTTGATATGAATTGATTTAGGATTTATTGTCAATATTGGTGATCAACGCATCTACAATCTGGATGTAGCTGTGTAGAGCATTGGCTCCCCCATGGTACCGATCTGATTATCTCTTAAGGAGTCAAACTGGATACTCCAGCTAGCCCGCTTTATTTTGAAAATGTCTGAAATCTTCTGCTTTAACATGTACAAGTTGAGTAACCAAAATGAAATACAGCCCAAAACCCTTGCAGTCTGTGTTGGGGATATTGGAACCAGCTGGGGTCCAACACTGAACACTTAAAGAGGTTGTGCAAAGAATAAATAATCCTAGAGTCAGCATCTGGTGTGCTTAACTGGCTCTTGTCTGTTTTTATAAAAACGGTGTTATAGGGTGGATCTTGTACTAACAGTCTGCTATTACAACTATGACAAGACCCAGCGGTTCTGGTGCTTGAGGAAACACAGAAACAGATAAAGAGATGTTCTGCGTGCACTCCCTGTCCACAGCCCGCAGTCCTTCACAGCTTCTTAACTTCCTCACAAACAAACCTGGGTACTGTTTATATTGTAACATCAAAACACATGAACATCCTCAAGAAAATTAAGAGTCATCGACGGGTGAACCAGATTGCCACACCAAATCTACAGTCATGTCATCAAACATTAGGAAGGGTGAAATCAAAGCAGAGAAAAGAGTGGTGTGGGTATTTTTCAAGCGAGGCAGGGAATATATAAATCGACAGAAGAATTGAGCGACAAAAGAAGCTTAGTGATCTTTAAAAGCAAAGTGCAGCATGAACCAGAGCCTTAGACAAGACGCAGAGATCAAACAACAGGAGATGAAATTCAAAGCTAGTTCTCCGGCAGAATGAGACTCTGTGTGTCTGTGATTATAAAAAAGGGACTGGGGGTGAGAAGAAACTGAAAGCGGACACACTACTTCATCTCCATACCCCTGGGGCCCAGAGCAGGAAGCAGACAGTATTGCTTCTCTGTCCCCTTGCTTTCAGCGCTGTGGCCAGCTCCGCTTTTCATCCTGTGTTTCGACGACAGACACAGGCATTAACTCCTCGGCAGCAGAGCTCAGAGCAGATCCGTGGAAGGTGCTTGATGCTCTTCAAAGGCTGCACTTCCTCCACAGGGAAAGCGCAGGGAGCTTTGATCAATATCCCCGGTGTGAAGGCTGCAGACATGGAAGGTTAATGGCCATTTAACCCAGTGTCACCTCCACTGTCCCGGCTCTGTGCTAATGCCTTTGAAAACCTGACACAGCTATCTCTTTTACAGACCAACAGCTTCACGCTGTGTTTGTGTGAGTGTGAGTGTGTGTGTGTGTGTGTGTGTGGTATGTACACTTGTATGGCCCATAGGTCAAACCATGATCAACCAAATATATTAGCCCAGTGCACTAGAGTGCAGGCCAGCTGAGGTTGCTTCATCACAGCCTTTTTAATGGTTTGTTGGAGTAGATTTTCCGCACATACAATGGAGAGGAACATAGTGGTGTCTCTGTGGCTCCTGCATGTTGCACAGAAACTGGCAAACATTTCCTGTGATTGTTTAATTGAAAAACTGCAATATTAACCCAAAGGTTCAATATTTCAGGCAAATGTTCAAGGTGTGCGTGAACTGTACATTTAAAAAAATCATGGATCCTAAAGAGATTAGGGTATATAATCAGTTGTTGTTGATTTGTTGATTTAAAGAGAAACAATTGCTTTTTTTTATGTGTTAACAAAGCACATATCAGAGAGGGAAACAACTCAAAATGTTTTCATATTTGGTGGTGTCAAACCTTTATTTTTCTGTTTTCTATTCTTCCTGGCAGACATTGTTTATTAAATTCCTTAATTTTATGAAAATGAATTAATAGATTCTTCAATCACGCTTGAGTTCTGTAATACATTACGGTGAACATTTAATATTTGTCAAACTGTTGTAATAACTTGTTGCAAGTCAATCTTCACTTAAGCTGCATCACCAGTGACAGCATAACATTAATGCACAATTTATCTTCACTGTGATAGATTACACAACTCAAAGTTTCATGGGTCTTGTAATAGATTTTTCATATAATGTGCAATTGAATAGAAACCAGTGGTTGCCTTGAAGAGTTTGAGAACACAGTTGAAAACTTTGAAACGGTAGAATTTGCATTTGAAAGCCCTAAGCTAATGTAACCAGCTGAAAGTTTGAGTGTAACATTTGTGTCCCTTTTCATAGATGAAGCACTAGTTTTATGCCAGTCTTTCAGCTAGTTTTTTCATCCGGAGCATGAGTTCACAATTTCTGCCTTTGGAATAAGGTCTTCAAGTGGCATCATTTGCAGTAGACTATTTTGGATTCTGGATTCTAAAAGAAGTCTTTGTGAAGGCTTACATTCACATAATATAACTCACGCCATCTTGTACAGGAAAGTGGTACACCGGGTCAAACTAACTACTGTATGCCTCCTTTCTAATGGTGTCTTGGCAGCAGTCTCTATTTATCCCTAAGTAAGAAACAACAGTTTACAACACAGACCGGACCTTCGGCAATGAAAAGCATGCTCAACCTCTTCAAGATTGAATGCCAACCCTCTTATTCTATACTTCTTTCAGTCACCTCAATCATCAATGCACCTGAGCCATTAGCCTCGGCAATCCCTTCGCTCTCCTGCTCTCTTCCTCCTTACTTCCTTTCAGGGCCTCACAATGAAGCCATTTGCATCCTTCCAGGTTGCTACGATACTCGACCAACCCAACTTGAAATGTTTTGCCTTCGCTTTGAAGGTGAATTTCAAGAGGAAAACAGCTGCAGGAGACATAAAAGACGCAGGGTATGTTGTGCTGAATGGGTTTTGTTTCTAAAGTTGAAACTAACTCAATCACACAAACAGTTTTCATCTATTTGGCGACATTTGAGAGAGCGTTTGTTTCCTTACACCCTGCCTTTGTTTGTGTGCACGGGTGTTTTTCCCAGTGTCTAGTGGCCTAATGAGGCTGTTAGTTGCTGTTGACTCCCTGCCATATGTGCATGAACACATCGGAGAGCCTTGAGGCAAAGACTATTCTTTTACTCTCACTCCATCCAAAAGGTTTGCTTTTAAGTTGTGTCTGCAATGAGCATGCAACAAACAGAGAGAAAGAGAAAAATCCTGCTGTGATGGTACGGATTAACGCACTGAAGCCTGGAAGGCATTGTTGGATGTTGATGCACAATAAATTAAACATGGTTTCCTGAAGAATCCTCTGTGTCAAACTGCAGCGATTGTGTTTTTCTGTTACATTGATTTCATAGTTTTTGCTGGTAAAATGGAAGCTCTTACAGAGGAGGGTTTGAATGAGCAGATAGTGAGCTGTCATGCTCCAGACAGATTGTCCCTACGGGGGAGTCGATGTGTCAGGGGACAGGCGGTATAAATGAAGTCATACCACAAACCCTCTAGCCCTATTACTGTACATCCACTACATTTGTGTCCGCCTCAACATCCTTTGGGATATTTCTAGCCTTTGATGAAGCTCGACTGACGGCTGGTGAGGAACGCTTTCCTCCCACCTCTGTCACCTATGCCCGGCTAAGCCCCCATCGTGGCACTGCAGCGTGGCTTAGTGCTAATTAGCCCTGTGGAAATAAAGACAGAAATCCACTTCCCAGTGTGAGAGATCGCCTCTGCTAAATCCAGCTAATGCTAATCCTCCAGGAGGTTTTGTGAGGGGTGTTTAAAGCCTGTCCTTGGCACAGGGTCCCACTCCTTGCCAGGCGTGATGGTTTTTCGGGGTTCCTGCCAGGTTGTGCACCCCTCCCTCACCCGTCTGCTCCATCCATCTCTCCCTGCTCCGTCTGAAATTCAATTGACCTTTTGTTCCACCTCACAGTGAATGGGCATAGGCTAGCTCCACCAATAGCCAACTCAGAGCTCTCATACCTATTTATTTGATCTGTCCTGCCGAGTCCAGTGCTTTCATGACTCACCCAAACATCCACTACACACCCCCTCTCCTCCACTCGCTACAGATTTATTTTAAATCTCTGGTCGTGTCTGTTGGCTGGAAGGGGGACAAGTGGCTTTAGGCGGTGCAGGGGATATTTCACAATCAGGAAAAAAACCCTCCTTCTTGTCATGTTCTTGATCGTTATGGTGATTGGCTTTTATTTGTGCCAGCTCGGCTCGTTTTAAACACAGCACTTTTCTCTCCCTCAGAGGACTTTTTTTCGACTTTGCGAAAGTGCTGAGGTAGCATCCCTGTTGCTCAGAACAGAAGTGAATTGCTGCGCTGTGACAAGGCCTGTCGTGACCGTGACCTGCCAATCATTCGGATCTATGGGATTGACAAATTGATCCCATTGGCCTCCTTCCAGCTTCTAATTACATCTTAAGCCAAACAAGCTCCATTGTCTCAACTTTCCTTCATCTGACATCGCTTCCCCTTCATCCGGATTCCCAGGGTGCTTCTCTCGTCATCTCATGCTTCTGCACCTTGCCCTCACCTCTGCATCAAAGTCATTAAATCTTTTACCGCCAACTCTCCTCCCCCACATGCTCTGTCTCTTTTCTTCTTCAGCTGTAACCTGAGTACAGGTCTATACTGTGATACATACTAAGGCTGCCTTTACACGGGAACGTTTGCGTTTATGCACAGTATGCGTTTTTTTAAAAGTCTTCCGTTCACACGCATTCGTTTAATTTAACGTGTCTGTTCACACGAGACCGCTGGAAACGCTGTAGTATATATGCCGGGACTGTAAGTGGCGCTGTAACTTCCGCCACAAAATACACCAAAAGCAGCGAAGAAGACCCCGGAGCATGGTAGCCCTTCTGTTTATGCCCCGCGGTGGATTTAGCAACATGTAGTAGTTAATGTAATTCTCCATGTCCACTTGTTGCTGATGGTTGTGGTAGAGGAGCTGTAGATTTTGCACTAACATCTGTAGCATGGTCAGTAGCAGTAGCACTAGCAGTAGCTACTGACAGTAGCTACTGACCGTAGCTACTGACCATGCTACAGCAGTGAGCAGCAGAGGTGGGGAGAGGCGGGGCTATGGCTTCATCTATCGGGAAATGATCGTATAGAGGCGATTACACGGAGCCGTTTGACCCCCCAGAGCGTTTCGTTTGCAAATCTATCCACCTTGGGACCCGTTATCGTTTGCGGGGTCCGTTTCTATCGTTTTGTTACGGCCTCGTGTAAATTGAAGGGCTATACACAAGAGAAACAATGCGGATACAACCCGTTTCGTTCTCGTGTAAAGGGGGGCTTTTGTGTGTGTGTGTGTGTGTGTGTGTGTGTGTGTGTGTGTGTGTGTGTGTGTGTGTGTGTGTGTGTGTGTGTGTGTGTGTGTGTGTGTGTGTGTGTGTGTGGTGTTCATTTGTGCAAATCCTGCCCTTTCAGCAGTACACAACAGTTGCAATCTTGTGTTAAAAAAGGTGGCAGGGGGGGGGGGTTTAAATCCCTGAAATCTGACAGCGTTTTTTTTTGGCATTTCTTTCTCACAAATAATATATGATCACTGGAAAAACAAGCTTGTCAACAGTTTTAAAGATTGTCAAAGATTATAAACAACCCTCTTTTGGCTTTTACGGTGTTAAAAAGGCACCATTTTGTGTAATTTTTCAATTAAAGCAATGATTTGTATAGATGACAGAAGGGCTCGAGGGGCTCAGAAACAATTTTCCCAATAACCAATCATTACAAACAAGGCAAATTATTATGTTGAGACAAAATGTGTCACCACAATTTTAGCCATTAAGGACTATAGGAAACAAAGTTGCAAAGAGCTGTATTAGGATAATATTCTCCTGCCCCTTTATGTGTGCAGATTCAGCCAGAGGAGGCCTTTTATGCACCTCCTCTTTATCACCAAAAAAGGCAGACTGAAGAATGACTCATTCGTTTGAATAGAGCACCATTTAGGAATATGGTCTCCAGTTAGCTTTTAACATCCATGATCAAGGGATCTTGGGCTCTAGCGATGCTGACTGCACGGTAATGCAAAATGAGAACGGTATGCCACAACAGGAGAAAATAAGGAGACTGCGAGTTGACATAAATCATGCATATTTCAAAGCATTGTTGTTTTCAGTCTTGAGAGATTGGAGTGACATTTAACATTTTTCTAAGCCATTGGTAGCAATGTCAATTTTGGTGAGAAACAAAATGTAAACATAGCTGTTCCTCTCACTTGGAGGCACAAAACGCATCAATCTTTAATGTGCAGGCTGTTGCATTGTTCTCAGTGGGGAGGGAGCAGGGCACTATGGACAGCCGGCTGAATAAGTGGGGCTACGGGCCACGTGCATCACTTGTCATTCTATCATCAACAAGAGAACATAGTGATGCTAAAACAGGCTGTAGTGCCATTGTGCAGACTCCATTTACCCCGGCTGACAAAGACTGCTCTTCAACACGCTGACTGTGTATTGTGTCAGGTCTGGTATGAAGCCCGTTAACAGCAAGTAAAGACTATCTTTATTTATCATAGAAACAGTTTGTCTGACCTTAAGGGATTAAATAATTAATGAGTTGTTTTATATACCAAGTTTGCAACATTCATTTTCTAGAGTATGTGGTTCACAGCTTTTTGTACTTTTCTGTGTGAAATGGGGTGATTTGTCTCAAAACTTATGAGTTTTCAGGACGCAAAATGTATGCAGCCAGGGTGCTGCTTCTATCAAAATGTAGGAGTTCAGGTCTGTACAAATTCCCAGGATGGAGGTTGCCCACAGCCGCAGCCACATTTTCAGAGAGAGAGCCCAGATATTTTTACAAGCCTCCTAATGAGAGCTGTAAGAGAGCAGGACCCGTGTAACTGAGCGAGTTGTGAAAGTACAGAGGCAGCGCGCTTCCTTCAAATTTGATCAAGGTACAGAAATGAAAATGAGAGTGGGGAGAGGCGTGTGAGTGCATGGCAATTTCATATAGTCAGGAAGAAATGGAAGATGTTAAAACAAGTAGCATTTGCAAGAGAGTCAGGAAGAAGGATGAATTAAAGCGTTCAACCTTTAGTTTGGCCTTTGTGCTGGCATTTACTGTTGTTTCAAGACGATTATGGATTGTGTGGAAAAGTCCTCTGGTCCTCAACCCAATATAATTCAATTTGGAGTGTGTGTGCTTCTCTGAGTAACCTCTTGACATTCCTCAGGAGGAGAGGACACAGCTGTGTGGAAGCCCAAGAGACACAAATACTCAAAACATGCACACACAACTGTTAAGATAAAGACTCATTTGCATATACAGAGTGCATACAAGCTGCAGCGTGCCCAAGTTTATGTCACAGCCTCCATCCATGACCTTTAGATCACCTTCCAGGGATGTGCAGTGTGTTTCTAGTTGATATAATAAGCCATATGGCTGGGAGGAAATACCGTGTGGGGTTTAAAACAAGTACACAGAAATGCATGACCTTATGCCATATGTTATTGTGTGTCCACAGGTTCCTCTTATTATGACAACGTGAGGCCATTGGCGTATCCTGACTCAGACGCGGTTCTCATCTGTTTCGACATCAGCCGCCCAGAGACTTTGGACAGTGTCATAAAGAAGGTTAGTGTTTATTTTGTATTTCATCTCTTTTTCCCACCCCCTTGGATCAGCATTTATCATCTGCTGTGACACAGGAGAACTAACCGGAAAAAATCCAGTTTTTCCTGATCAGCATCTTGTTTCCTCTCAGCAGCAGCAGCTTGCATTTTCATGGCTCAACAATAGAGCAAATCAGCACCGAGGTTAGAGCCTGCCTTTCCTTTATCTCATCAAAACGTCCATGGATACTTGACCCTCGTTCTTCTGAGGAATGGAAGGTCAGAGTAAAGAATGAGAAGAGAGTCTTAGCACCCGGGTGGGTTCGAGAGGAATAGCAGATACGCAAATTAGCCACATCAGCCATATCAAAGAGGAGATGTTGCAGAGCATGATGAAGAGGACTAAAATGGCCCTTCTCATCCTACATTTAAAATCTGAGTTGTATGCAGAACAGTTCCAGATGGCAGCACTTAACATGTGTGAGGTAGCCTAAGGTTCAGATGTGCTGCTGCAGCTGACATTGATGTGATACTGGCCAGACGGGGTTGTTGTCATGGACGTGTTTTTACAGCTGCTGGCAATACCTATTGTACATGTAGAGACACCCTACTTAATGGCTGTGTTTATGTGAATGTGTGTCATGTAAAATAGGACTGTGCCTTTTAGTGGTTTCTCGTCTTGGAGCCATGTGTGTGTTTGTCTTTGAACTGTGCTCCTTGTGGGCCAGAGACTGTTCCCACGGCTGGCCTGTTGACGTGTTTAGTGGTCTGAGGGGAGCCGCAAAAATGCCCCTGCAGACTTTGTAGATCTAACCCGAGACACCTTTTTTTAACTCAGGAATATCTCCCAAGCCTCAGTGCTCTCTGTCAACAGGGGGAGGCAGAGCTGCCGTCAAGCTTTTGGTTTTCCCATGAATCCCTTGGCAGGGGGTTGCCATGACCCCTGACCCCGGGCTGTCGCCCTGGTAATCTCTGAAACTGAGGGGCACATGGAAACCTGTTGCACAATCACCATCCCAAATTAGACTCTTGACCTCTGGAAACAAGCAGGTCACCAAAGTTTCTGGATGACAGCTGGGGGAGAAGAGAGGGTTGAACAATCAAAGCTTTTGATTGGGTGTTATTGGCAAAATAGGGGTGGGTTTAAAAGGTCAAAGGCCGCGTTCAACGTGGTAGATGAATGGACATCCTGACATTCTGCACACGGCATGGTGAATATTTCAAGGCTGTCTGTCGGCTGCCGTTGTGTATTAACCTGAGGGACTGTGTTGGTTCAGCTGAGTTTCAGAAGTGACATTTAATCTCAGAGAGATTTTAGGAAAAGGACCTGTCAAGCTTTCTGTGTAAACCCTGCATTAGATCTGTTTACGGAGGTTAAATAAGGAAAGTACGACACACATCAGATACAGCAGATAACTGAACCAAGATGGCATGAATACATATATAACATTTTCACCTGGTTTCTCAGTTAGTTACTGTAGTGGAATGGCCTTTTAATTTGACAATGAAAGAGTTCTTGGATTAAAACAATAGGAACATTTAGGACAGGCTTTTATTAACAATACTTGGTGTTGTTGGTTTAACTGAATGGTTAGTTTGATTGGTTGTTTGACAAAAGATTATGCCAATCATGCTCTTTTTGTAATTTTTCAGTTGCAAGGATTTATTGTGTTTCTTTATTTCATGTGAAAATAAATCTAATAGGGGTCTTTAATATGGGTCTTGGAGTGGTCAAACAAAATGTGAAGATGTGTTTCAGGAAATTATGACATTGCATTGACTATTAAGACGTTTTTCGAGCTAAATTACCACCAGATTAATCATATTGAAAATAATTGTTAGTTAAAGAGCTACTGTTTTTGTAAATGGATGAATTAATGTCTAATAGAGCTGCAACTCAACACTTGCTTTAATTCATCTTTGGATTTTTTTTGTCAATTAAATTATTAATTGTTTCGTACCATGATAAGACATAGTGAATATGCCTTTCACAATATCGCAGATTCTAAGATGATGTCTTCCAATTATATATTATCACAAATGTTGATTAGTTTTTTGGTGATTGATTATGATTTTTGCTATTTTCTTTTTCGAACAAAATAAGGAATTTAACTTCTTTAAATCACAGGAACGCTCATATTGATATATTCAAAATAAACGTTTTAATTTCCCTTTGACTCCTTAGCTGAACAGATGCTTTAATCTCCCTGGAGCTCAGGTATCCAGTGTCAGTGAGCCCAAAGGTCATCACTGTCTGTCAGTGCCTCACCAGTCAGTACAGGCATCTCTCCTCTCATATTTGGCACATTCAGTGATTTATATCTGTTTCTCTGTCGGTTCATGTCTCAACAGTGGCAAGGAGAGACGCAGGAGTTTTGTCCCAACGCCAAAGTGGTGCTGGTGGGCTGCAAGCTGGACATGAGGACAGACGTCAGCACCCTGAGGGAGCTCTCCAAGCAGCGCCTCATCCCTGTCACCCACGAGCAGGTGAGAACAAGCAGATGATGAATATGTGAGAAGAAAGGAGTGGAATGGGTAATGAGTGAGGGACTTGCTTTGTGCCCTGGGAAAAAAAGACTTGGAGAATAACAACGGTGGAGATATTGGAAAGCAATCCAGCATCTATATACAATTTTTTCATCTTAGATCAGCAGTGGCATTCTCTCTGGTCCCATAGGAAGGGACTGTGAAAGGGGCTCAAGTTAACACAATCAACCACTGCAGAATAAGAGCTGTGTGAAACCCCCCTGGGACATGTTGCTGGGGTTGGCGTTTTGACCATATTTGCTGACAAGTGATGTAAGGTTGGCGAGGGCTGAGGAAGAGACTCGGGCTGTTATTGGAGTTTATGTCTAGGGACACGTTTTTCCCTGAAATGAAATATTCATGCAGATTTAGGGGTTTTGAAAATGCAAGATGAATAGAAAAACGGACATTGATGAATGACTGAGCCCTTTTATCGCATGCCACCATGACCTCTAAGCCAAGGGGATGGGGAGAAGCAGGAGGGGATGATAAACTGTTGTGTATATCGGTGAATTTTAATCAGCTTTCAGCGTGTTCATTTTGTGCTCTCCTGTGTTGGACATACACAAAAGGGGAGGGGTGCAACCACACAAAAGCCCTCAGAACAAAGGAGTCTTTTATTTTCCACCGCTCTCTGAGAGCTTGCCGGAAGCTTAAAACACGCAGCCTCCAAAAAAATAAACAACTGAAAACAACGGACAGTTCATGTAAATAAGACGCATAAGCAAAAGATGGAGTGGCTTACCACAGAGATAATGTAAAATAGCTAGGAACAGTTTGTGGCCAGACACACATTTAGCTATTGTTCTGCTTACACTCACTATTTACATTTGAAGCTACTACTGTTTTTTCCTCTAACATACCCAGAAAATGTGTGTCACATAGCAGATGCAAAAGCTAAGCACAATAACCTTTTGGTGTTCTAATCCAATAGCCTGCGTTTTTATCCCGTTGTTGATCTTAAATTGAATTCCAACACAGCTGAGGAGCTGCCAGCAAGTGACCACTGGGTGAACTCCAGACATTTCCGCACTAATCTAAGATTCGATCAAGGTTTCCCCGCTTGTCACGACAATCTGTACCTTGTCCCCCTCCTGCCGCCACCCCTGCATCTGAATCTGCCGTTCCACCTAATGAGGACTTCATTGCTTCTTAAACGCGGCTCAGTGCACAGCCGCGATAAGAATCAAACCACATCCCCTTGGGAATGAAAGCTCTCTGTGTTGGAGAGCATGCGATTTTAGGGTCATGGGAAATGCAGTACTGTCTCATATGTTACAACCTTTACTTTAGACTACAACCTTTGTCTTGATGTCTCGATCCTGCGTGAATCTTTTTGGACGTGTAATTAGCTAAAGCTTTGTTGTTTATTGTTTATTGATATCAGACAATGATACTACAGATTATTCAATTATTAATTAAATGTTTCGTTTTGTTATTGCATTCATTTGTATAGTACTGTATCATGTCTGTATCACCTTTTGTTTCATTTGTATTTTCTTTGGTTTTACACGCTCGAAAAAAATAAATAAACTAAACTAAACTAAACTAAAATGTAGGTTTAAAGTCTTGATCAAGCAACAAGAGACGAGGCTGTACTGTAGCGAAGAGAGAGGCCAAGGGGCTCTAAAATTAAATTTGTCTTTGATTTGATCCCGAGCAAACAATTTAGGGTCTCAATTAACTGGGTATATTGTAACATTTCTCAGGAGTGAGCTTGAGTGCAGGTTAGGGTTCTGCTAGAGTTTAGTCTCTCCTCTCTAAATAGCTGCATAGACCATGTCAACAGCGGCCCAGTGGGCTCTGTTCCCTCTCTCTTATCAAAGACTGAGGAGTCAGAGCATCTACATTATTCATGCCTCAGATAGAGGAGCTTCATTTGTCTCCAGGATCATTGGCATTCTGTCTACAGCTTGGATCGTCATCTTTGTCTTGGATCTGCTGGTTCTTCCAGGCACATTTAGTCTTCCACAGTTGAGATATAGTGCCTGCTTATGCAAAGGTACAAAGATGGATAGGGTGTATGTTGTAAAATGTCATTATCTTGTGAAGCACTCACACAGCACCTTGAAGTGGAGTAAACTCCTATCTTACACAGCCTCTAAAAGCAAAACCCAGAGAAGACATTGGAGATCTAGTAGGAGAAAGGAAGGACAAATGGCTAAAAGCTGATATTGTCAATGGCACCAGATAGAATGTTGCATGTAGTCTCCCATTTCCCCTTTTATGTTTGAACGGTTTTGAAATCTCTAATTGCTTGTTGCCTTGCCTGTCTCCGTGTTTCAGGGCAGCACAATAGCTCGACAGATGGGGGCGGTGGCCTACGTTGAGTGCACCTCCAAGGTTTCGGAGAACAGCGTTCGGGACGTGTTCCACATCACAACGGTTGCATCGGTGCAACGGGCGCACAAGCCGCAGCTCAAACGCAGCAGTTCCCGCAGAGGCCTGAAGCGGGTGTCACAGCTCCCCCTGCCCCCTCTGCCGGGCCGGACTGAACAAATGGACGAGGCCCCCACCATGAGGAAGGACCGGGCCAAGAGCTGTGTGCTCATGTAGAGACACATCACTATGAAAAATATATATATGTATATAGATAAACACAGAAATATATGACAGAGGAGGTCTATTTATTGTTTTTTTTCTTTGCACTGCAGAGGAATGAGGATACAGGAAACACTGCGCGGTGGAACAAAATGCTTTGGATGTTTTTCTTTTTGTTGTGTGTGCATATTTCCTAAGCTGTTTACATATTTGTGTTGTTTTGAAATCATGGCAAATTGGACTAAACCTCTGGACAAGAGGAAGCTGTGGTAGTGGAAATGCCTACTAGTCCCGGGTATTAAGGAGGAATTCATTTCCTGAAGCCGCTCTAAAAGAAGGATGGCACTGCGGCGAAGGAGGTGAAGAGCGTGTGAGGAGGACCATGTTGAAAGATATTGTCTGCGGATGAAGCGTCTTGTTTTCAAAGACAGTGCTGCTCAGCGACCATGAGGACTAATTCTCTAGCTGCACTGTCTGAAATTGCTTCCTGTTGCAATCTTGAGAGAAAAATGTACAATGATTCTAAAAAAAAAAAAAAAGGGATTCTAGTGACTAGATGAATGGTGGCTCAAACCATACCTTAGGAGCTGGAAATGAGATTATGTAACACTGAAATATTGAGACGGTGTGCATTACCACCACAAGTGCATTTAAGAAGTCACAAATATCTAATTTTATGTTGGTCATTTAACACATTTGTTCTCATCCACTCTTAATTGTTTCAGTCTGATTCACTGAAGTTAATGCTGTTGTATCTATTTGAAAGATGTTTCTTTGTGAAAAATAAAGTGGTTAAATGTTAGGCTATTTGGTTTCCTTTCACTGAAATAAAGCAACAGCTTGTCTGTACAAGAAAAGAACCATTTCTGGCAATTCAGAATTTCATTCCTTTTTTTCATTACATTGCCATGGAAATGTAAATCCAGTGATTTTTACTACAAGTGTCTCATAATGCTCAGACTGAGGACTAATTCTACTCAACAAGCTCAAATGTTCCTCTACAACTTCCGATCAATGTACATTCCTCTACTGGCCTTCAAAAGCCATATCTGTAAATAATAACAGTCCATTTCCTGTTTGAGTGTCATTACCCTCATGCAGCACTGCAACCCGATGAATGAGTCAGTCTTTCAGTGTAATGTGAACACTGTGCATATCCCTCTGCTGGCAACAACACAATTGAACTGCAATGCAGCAGCATCCAAGCACTTGTGTATTGTTTTTTAAATGACAGACTACAGTAGCTTCAAGACAATTCAGTACGACAGATGGCATGACATGTGAGCTCTATCATCCACAGATAACAATTTTGCCATCCCGTTGATTCTGGGATAGCAAAGCTTCAAAAGTTGATTTTTCCCCTAAGCTGTGTCTGTAAAAAAAATCCATTGGTCACCCTAAATTTGAACAGTTTCTCTAAGGCAACAGGACTTGTTGTCTGCAGTGTTTTCAAATTGGCAAGATGTTGTTTCTTGACAGCACTGAGGCAGAGGTGAGAGTGGACAGGCTTGAAGTCGTAGTGCTCTGGCAGCAACAAAAAGATTTACCTTTACAACTGTCATTGTTTTCTGAAAACTAAGCTGCCCCCTCATCCCTGCCAGACATTAAACCATTGACAACATGAGCTGAAATGTCAGAGAAAATGGGATAGATGAAGAGAAAGAAAATAAACAAAATGGGAAGAGACAGCGTGTAGCTGGTGGGAAGTTTTAAAAGTAATAATACATCAAACCAACTGCAGGCTTGAAATGAAGCTCTGAAAGCTGTCTTGTTCCTTTGCTGAAGTCAGAAGTTGTAGAATGAGATTGGATTTACAGCTCTTACATTAAATTCACAATAGACTCACAGCAAAAAAGGACGGCCAATATGTATTAAAACATCCAAGGAAAGTTCTAAAGCCACTCCTGCAGCATAATAATCTTCTCCGCATTGATGTGTTTGGCCCAACCCGGTATCACGGCAAGACGTGAACATGTGACGATCTACCATGCTGGGAGACGTGAATATGTCACGGTTTCGTCCCTTCAAACGTGACAGTTACACGGTATTGTTAACATGGCCCAACCAGTGGAGAAATACCCAGAAGTGCCAAGCAAATGGTCTACCGCGCCTATTGGTCGGTTTTTATTGTCAAAATGAGATGTTTTTAATTTATTTTTTAATCGTCACACTCGATTTCGTCGATTTTCTTGTTGCCCTAGCTGGTCGACACCTCTTTTAGCAGAAACAAAGGCTACATTAATGTATTAAATCGATGTTAATCCATGTGTGTGGATCATAGGGTGTTTCTCAATCGCGAGTAAAGCTGCTTCAGAGCCACTATTTCAAGCATACTAAGTCATCGAGTGCCGCCGAAGTACTGTTCCAATCTCCAGCATACTTGGAAATCTACCGAGCCCGGCGTACTCCGTTTGGAGAAATATCGAGGCTGCACATGAGTAGACTCCGCGGTCTTAAAATCCCCACAATGCTTTGCGCACGGACCAATTTCCCCAAATCTGTGGCGGAAGATGTAAGGCGGGGCCTCTCATATGACGCACACCTGCACACTTGCTAGCCTGTTCCACTCTTTGGGTGTTTCTCAATCGCGAGTACGCTTGCTTGGTAGCACATGTCTGCCGAGCATCTTGCTTCAGAAGCGAGTCAAGAATACTTCCTGGCATTCGGAAAACGAAGAGTGGAAGACGCTAGCAAGTGTGCAGGTGTGCGTCATATGAGAGGCCTTACATCTTCCGCACAGATTTGGGGAAATTGGTCCGTGCGCAAAGCATTGTGGGGATTTTAAGACCGCGGAGTCTACTCATGTGCAGCCTCAATATTTCTCCAAACGGAGTACGCCGGGCTCGGTAGATTTCCAAGTATGCTGGAGATTGGAACAGTACTTCGGCGGCACTCGATGACGTAGTATGCTTGAGATAGTGGCTCTGAAGCAGCTTTACTCGCGATTGAGAAACACCCTGCGTTTTCCGAATGGCAGGAAGTATTCTTGCCTCGCTTCTGAAGCAAGATGCTCGGCAGACATGTGCTACCAAGCAAGCGTACTCGGGATTGAGAAACACCCATAGACTGGTGTGGATGTGGAATTAAAGGACGTGACGTTGTGCGATTGCGTTGCCAGGCAACGCAATTTACAAACTCTTCAACTACAACCCTAATTATATTTAAAAACATTTTAGAAGGCCTCACGAAATACTTTAATGTAAATTAAAATGTAAATGTGAAGGGATGTGTGTAATGTATGTGGTGATTGACATTATTCACCCACGGATCTATGGGTTGGGGGTATTGTTCCGCACGGACATTTTAGTTAACCGGACTTACTGTTGATGTGAAATCCGAAAAAAAATTATACACCATAACGGTGCACAGCTGATATAAAAGGACTTGTCGTTTTTAAAGATATTACTGATTTTCTTTGAATATAAGAATGTAAATACTGAGTTGAGAGAATAGTCAGGGGATTTGGGTGATGGGAGACACATCTATGGATTCAGAATTTCAATAGCTTACTGTTAAATGACGGATATACCTTTCTGTCTGTGATGTTTTACAAATCAGATATTATAAGTAAAACATGTGAAATAATATAGCAATATCCTGTACAATTATGTGAAAACATGAATAAAACTACACATCTTCAGATGTTATACATACACAAGTGTCCTACACTAATAATACAAAGTTATTATGGCTGTGTGTACCTTGTGTGCACCGCCTAGTGGTTAAAGCACGTTATTGAATTAGTTGTGTATATGATATGTCAATGATCCTTAGAAAATCTTGAAATCTTGAAAGGGATATGCAAAATAGCCATTATATACAGTCTTTAATTAACTATTAGTAGAGAATAACGAGTAATGAATATACTTTATAGGGATCTGCAGATAAATGTTTAGTCTTCTCAAGCAGCAACTATCAAATATCTCTCCTGATTGTTGGCACTTGACAATCACCTTTCCCTGAATTTTACTCAGGTGTAACTAAAGCCTGATTTAAGGGTTGTTTATATTTCACATCATTAATCAGAATCTGCAAAGTAACTAAAATAAATGTAGTGGAGTAAAAATACCAGGTTAACCTCTGAATTGTAGTGGAGTAGAATTGCTGTTTTGTTTAGTAATGGATATTGAATATGTAATAAAGGTTTTGACAAGACCTGGTGTAACAATAATCAAAAAGGACATTAAAAGAGCTCCAGATGTCAATGATCTAAACAAAACAGCGCACCTGAAATGTATATTTAAATACTTTATTAAGGGCAGTGAATTAGTTTTTTCTGTATGTTTTTCAAATCAGTGTTATACAGTAAGTGTCATAGACAGTGTTACATTGCTATTATTATCCTTAAAATATATATAAAACAAAACCATTTATGATCTTTTTTTTTGGGTGGTTTACTAATGACAGTTAATTCTGTTTTTGCTATTGATGGTTTCATTTTTGTGAAAAATAATAAAATAATCAAATTCAATAACGTGCTTTAACCACTAGATGTGCCTTTCTATCAGCTGTGCACCGTTATGGTGTAAATACAGCCTATCTACCAATTGGATCAAATATAAAAGTCAGCCGAATTAGTATTGATATTGCAAGGAGACGTATTGTGTGAAAAGAAATGTAAGATGTTGTTTAATTGCTGATATATTTATGATCCACGTCACGTTTTCAGTTTTGGCGGCAGTGCTTCCTGTTTGTCCAGAAGTCTTCTCATCAGGGCTCTATAAATACAGAACTACGGCAGATATGTAATATTTAATGCAGCCGAACCGTGTATTACAATGCCGTTATGTGATGACCTCCAAAGAGAAAAGCAAGCAAACTCGGAATAAAGTATTATTTTATTTTTAATTGTTTTTTCGGATTTCACATCAACAGTAAGTCCGGTTAACTAAAATGTCCGTGCGGAACAATACCCCCAACCCATAGATCCGTGGGTGAATAATGTCAATCACCACATTACACCATAAACTGTATATATAAAGCATTACACACACCCCTTCACATTTACATTTGAATTTACATTAAAGTATTTTGTGAGGCCTTCTGAAATGTTTTAAAATATAATTAGGGTTGTAGTTGAAGAGTTTGTAAATTGCGTTGCCTGGCAACGCAATCGCACAACGTCACGTCCGTTAATTCCACATCCACACCAGTCTATGGTTGCGGTCGAATAGTCCATTTAGCTTAGGAACCTTCCTAACGGAGTGAAATGACCCGGAAGTCCCTCAGTGGCAGCCATGATAAGTGCCGTTCGAATTCTCTAAATGAAAGGAAAGGAGGTTTCAAACTTCCTTTATAACCTCCTTTAGCCGAGGAACCACTGGACCTCCCTAACCTAAAGGAGAGGAGAAAATGCTGCCCCACAATGCCTTGCGGCCGCGGCATTTGCCGTCACACAACAGTCGGCCGTTCACGGAAACAACCGATTATGAACGAGAAATAATATCATGAAAGTTACGGTGCTTATTAAGCATTTTAAAACATATGTGGTAAGTTGCCAAAGTGCTTTGTTTTGAACGTTCATCAGTATTATAATCAAAAAGAGAAATATGAACGTTAGTTTTTACTGAAATGATCAAATAAAGTCAACATTTCACAGTCTTTACTGAGCTGTGTGGGGTTTGTTCAACTTTTAAAAGATGTTTGAATGGTGATATACACAGTGATAGATGTTAAGGACTAACGTTTATAATAAATACATTTGTATTGATTTTAAGATCTTTTCATACAATCATACATATTGGGATCATTTGTATTAATGTGGACCGGAGGGAGAGGGTGACGAGCATAAGTTTCACTTTCCTTTTTTATTTCAATTCCAACTTTGGTCATGAAGAAAATGTTTCTCTGTTGTCCCCGTTCATAAAGCATAAAGCAACAGCATCAGAGCACGGTGCAGAGTCTCTAGATGAGTTTACAGTAGTCCCTCGTTCTTATTAAACATCCATGTTGTAGTCCGCTGTATAGAAAACTGTAGTTTCCATAGTTTCCCCACAGCAGCAGACGCACATTTATGACCTCCGCTGGCGCATCATAAACACGTCGGATAGTGAAAGTGCAGTCGGATTCTCTAAAGTACCGCAGTCTCTTCTCCTAAATCCTTTTGAATTCTCCTATCCACTATCCCTTAACCCCGTGACGTTTCACTCAGAGGTCAAGGAATAGACGATAGTGTTAGAACTTAGGAGCTGATTTTTGGACTATTCGACCGCAACCTAGGATCCACACACATGGATTAACATCGATTTAATACATTAATGTAGCCTTTGTTTCTGCTAAAAGAGGTGTCGACTAGCTAGGGCAACAAGAAAATCGGCGAAATCAAGTGTGACGATTACATTTTTTATTAAAAACATCTCATTTTGACAAAATAAAACGACCAATAGGCGCGGTAGACCATTTGCTTGGCACTTCCGGGTATTTCTCCACTGGTTGGGCCATGTTAACAATACCGTGTAACTGTCACGTTTGAAGGGACGAAACCGTGACATATTCACGTCTCCCAGCATGGTAGATCGTCACATGTTCACGTCTTGCCGTGATACCGGGTTGGTTTGGTCAGTATACTACAGAGTTGGGGGTTGCAAGGTATTTTGAACAGTCCGGCAAGGCTGAAGTGGGTTTTTCTCAAATATTTTTTATAAAATACTAGAAAGGCTTACTTCTTCACACATACAAACTCTTTGGTCAAACTATTCACATTGCATGCACCCTGCAAACAGGGGTACTGGCTGACAATACCTGGCTAAAAAGTGTGACAAGGTGAAAAAGTTGGAAACCTGTGTTTTAGACAATTGTTGCTTTGCCAACAAATCACTGAGTTTCTACTGTTCCCACTGTTCTGGAGCTCTGTATCTCTGTGGTGGTGAAACTATTATAGTTTGAAACAAACTGAATACATGGATCAATGAGGATGCCATGGAGAGGTTTCTATACTCACATTTTCCTATCAATATAATGTAACTTACTGTGAGTTTAATCACTGTGAGTCTAAGCTACTCTGCAAATGATAATGCTTCAAACTTTGAGAGCCAGCTTTGAAGCCTACAATGAGGTGAATATTTGATTTTTTAAATGTTTTTGATTTGTATTCCATTTCAAGAAAAGAAGTAAGCAGGGCATATTTTTGGAGGATGTGTGTGTGTGTGTGTGTGTGTGTGTGTGTGTTTTTAACAGAGTGGGCATTGGGCAGCATCAACTCTGTTGCACTGGCCTGCATTTCCCCTTCAGCCTGCATATCCATCAAATAAAGTAGTCCCGATTACACTGATACACACATGTAAATCTCGCCAAGATGAATACAAATCAGTTGCTGTGTTTATCGTGACAATCTTCTAGGAAGGTTTATTTATGCAGGATGTCTAGCCTCAATTTTCAGCAATCTGATCAGCCTTTTGCCCTTTACCGCTGAGACAGCAGGAGGATTAGAATTAACTTTGCGGGTTCACTGTCTGATTCTGCATTCTTGACTTTCCCCTTCATACCCTGCTAATACAAGTTGCTCTGACAAGCACAGAGAGCCCAGTCATCCTATCCCTGAATGGTCGAGCTGACATCATGCGCACAGGAAGCATGCGATCGCAGACGTTCTTGGATAATTACTGCAATTTACAGATGGGGTTGTGTCCCCAGAGATGGCAGAAAAATAGGGAGAGACGGAGCGAGGGACAGAGACACATTGAGGAGGAGTGATGGACAGTGGCAGCGAGAAGCAGAGACAGCACTTGGCTTGCCTGCTGACAAAAGGCTACAGAGCATAACCACAAATTGCATACAGTCATGAGAGGATTTGTAATGAGAGGCGGTATGTTACTAGGCTGAAGTGACACACACACACACACACACACACACACACACACACACACACACACACACACACACACACACACACACACACACACACACACACACACACACACACACACACACACACCACACACACACACACACACACACACACACCACACACACACACACACACACACACACACACACACACACACACACACACACACACACACACACAACACACACACACACACACACACACACACACACACACACACACACACACACACACACACACACACAGATATTGTTGGCATTCCACATTCACAGTGCAGGAATTGACCACCAGTGTCCAGCACAATCAAATGCCTTCAACAGCATATTCATTTGACGACCCTTTTCTCCTGTTAATTGTCAAGATGTTCACCTTTATTGCTTCCTGTTTCCCTGCAGTTGAACTTCAAAAAAATAGAGAGCAACCTGCCCCCCCCTCCCCGAGGTGGTATAGCAGTGAACACACAGACTGTGGAGATAAATTATCCCACGGTGTAGGGCTTTTTGCACTAAAGTGCTGCTAATTAAAATGTGTGAGTGTGCTTTCATTTAGTTTGTCGTTGTGTGTGTATGTCTTTATCTGAATTTGTCTTGGTGTCTGTATTTACATCTGGGACTAGCATCTTACTGCAGACAAAATGTAATTGTATCTATTTTTAAATTAAAGCGTATAGCACAGAGAGATTGACTGATAGGAGGACTTATTGATATTTTAGAAGGCAGTGTTTTTTCCATCATGTGTTTTCAGGTGGATGCACACAATATTTCCCTGAGGAGTTAGAGGTTGTGTTCCAGCTGCTTGTATAACTGAGTGTGGAAGTCTGGTAAAACGAGAAAGATGGTGGTTTGGCAACACTATTCACCATCCAGATCTTCAGTTTTTGAATTTTTCCCACAGACTGGTAGACATCTGCGAGGGCATCCATGGAAAATAAACCAGCTTACTCTGTGATAGTGAGGGACACATTCAAGTATTTATCAAGAGCCTGTCTAGATAGGCTGTGTTTAGGCTTTTTCCCATGATATGGACTAAAAAGCTGTATTTTCAAATGATAAATGGTTGGTAGTTTTTGGTAGCTCATTGTTTTAGAGATGTCAACATTGGTTGGTTGATGTATTTTTTCGACCAACATGAATGGTGCCCATGAAAAGAATATTTAGGACATTGTGGATTCCCTGAACTGTCCACATTGGTCAAAGGCCCGTCAAAGTTTTCACTTATCTTGTTAAATATTTGAAAAAATACAAGATGAACTTGCGCCAAATTTTGACAAAAAGTTCCGATACGATTAATCCCATTGACCATGGTTACCCTCTGACTTTTCGTCCAGCACCACCATGAACTTGACATAATCGGCTTCGAGTCAAATGTTCAAACCCATTGGGGCAATTACTTTGAAATATAGTAAAAAAACCTGTTTCGGTGATTCTCTGAGTTTTCTTCTAGCACCATCCTCAGGTCACTCTGTCCAATACTTTGGTTAATGACCAAATACCTGCTGAATGAATGATATTCCAATCTGCCTTAGCTGTAATTGCTGTTGCAAATTAGTAAATGGAAACATGCTAACATGCTATGCTATAATTGTCATTGTGAGCATGTTAGTCATACTAATTTGCTACCGCTACAGATTCTACTACATGATATACATTTTCTGCCCCAATAACTGTCTGAATCTGATTTGTTTTCCGTCCATATGATGGAGCTGGCAAACTAACCACCCGTCAGCAGCTTATTATGTGGTGAATAACTACAGCAGAAATACTTTGTCACCTTGGAAGCAGGTGTTTTTATTTTGGGAATATTCAACAGACTGCTGAGTTTTCTTGTTAACTCAAATTCGAGGATAAGAGGTCATCAATCTGCAATACCACCTGCTGTATAACATCACCATGGAAACTGATCCGACTGCAGTGTGTATGTGTTGCTCGTTATGACATGTTGATTAAATAATAATAGTATACTTAATTCATACAGCAGCTTTGGATCAAAGGTCACAACGTGCTTAAAGCAGGTTTTAAAGATTAGACTCATTTTTCCACTCTCAGATCTGTAGATCGTAATCTTCTAGTAAATTGTTTAGAAAAACAGAGTTATCCTTTTTGGTCGCTAAATCCGAACATCAACAACCCACCCAACTCATATTTGCTGCAGGCGTTATCGATTTACATAGTCGCACATCAGGGAGATGCCCTTTTAGCTGTTCACAGTTTGGCCAGAGAGACGCCGTGCTGGAGCAGTCGGGTTTAGAACCTTAATGAAGGTCACATCACTGTCAACCACCAAGGGAAGGAGAGCATCATTTATTCACTGCTGCCAATAATAGTTTTAAATAATCTCACACGTCCCCGCTACAGTTTCACCTGTTGAGAGAGCTTCTTTCAAAATGCGTTTTCAAGAATATCTTGAAATATGTCAGGGACTAAAGGTAAATGTCATTTGGATATAAAAAATAAGATAAAGTTCATTTCCATTAGAAACTTGAGACGATTACCTTTAAGGGCAAAGAAAATGTTAGCAGGGGTCACTCCATTTTATTTTTGGTTGTGATACTGTAGCAAGAATGTTAAGATAATTACCTACTGTTAGTGATTCTTGAACCCCGAGAGCAGGAGAGACTGAAAAGAGTCAAGGCAAGCTTATAAAAGTTAACAGCATTTAATTACACAAAAGATGCGGTGGTATACAAATGAAATGTGCTCGTTGGTGGTTTGCCCCTGCCAGCTGTTTGGTCCCGTCCCTCCTGGGTCAGCTGGGGGCAAGGAGAGAGCGAGATCCTTCTTGTGTCTCCCCGGTAAGAACTGTAGTCTTCTCCCATTGGCCGGCGTCGACGGGGGCGTGTCCAATGCAAATCCTGTCGGTTTCTGCTGCTGAATTACATCACTCTGATGTCTGTGGTCATCTAAACATTCCCTAATAAACCTCATTCCAGCGTCAATAAATGAGTGTTAAACTCAGGGTGTTTAGTGTACAACATCACGTTATTTCACCTTCAATTCACGGTTTGAAAACGTAGCATTTCGCCACAAGCTAATGCTAACCGGAAATGACGAAATTCACCAGCGGAAACCGGAAGTCACTTGTGAATCTTCGGTTTTCAGAATAAAACAGATTTAAATTAAATACAGTGTATTTCATTCAAATTACGCCACATCAACATTGATTTTAATTTCTAACAATCCCTCCTTTCACACCTTTTAAGGTGTGAACACAATACTGAAATCAATGAGTTCTTCATAAGACTGCTTTTAAACTGATGGTATGTTTTAGACTAAATTATGCCATAAAACATTGATTTTAATTTCTAACACTACCTAAGAATAATCTAGATGCTTCAGTAATGAACAATTACAGGCCAATATCAAACCTGCCATTTCTAGGTAAAATCATTGAAAAAGTTGTTTTTCAACAGTTGAGTAACTTCTTGCATTTAAATAACTGTTTCGATGTGTTCCAGTCAGGATTTCGTCCAAACCACAGCACTGAGACTGCTCTTGTAAAGGTCTTCAATGACATCCACTTAAACACAGACAGTGGCAGAACTTCAGTGTTAGTATTATTAGATCTCAGTGCTGCGTTGACACTGTTGACCACAACATATTACTAGACCGACTGGAAAACCGGGTGGGACTTTCATCAACAGTTCTAAATTGGTTTGAATCCTACTTAAAGGACAGAAACAACTTTGTTTCTATAGGTAAATACACATCTGAGTTGACAAATATGACATGTGGGGTTCTCAAGGCTCCATCTTGGGGCCTCTTCTCTTTAACATCTACATGCTACCACTGGCTCAGATAATGAAAAACAACTAAATAAGTTACCATAGCTATGCGGATGACACACAAATTTACATAACCATTTCACCAGGAGACTATTCTCCAATTAAAACACTGAGTAAGTGCATTGAACAAATCAATGACTGGATGTGTCAGAACTTTCTCCAATTAAACAAAGACAAAACTGAGGTAATGGTTTTTGGAGCCAAGGCAGAGCGTATAAAAGTTAGCGCTGAGCTTCAGTCTGCAATGTTCAAAACAACAGATAAAGCCAGAAATCTAGGTGTAGTCATGGACTCTGACCTGAGTTTCAACAGTCACATTAAAACAATTACTAAATCAGCCTACTATCACCTTAAGAATATATCTAGGATTAAAAGATTAATGTCACAGCAGGATTTGGAAAAACTTGTCCATGCTTTCATCTTCAGTAGACTCGACTACTGTAATGGTGTCTTCACAGGTCTCACTAAAAAATCTATTAGAAAGCTGCAGCTGATTCAGAACGCTGCTGCTCGAGTCCTCACTAACACTAAGAAAGTGGATCACATCACTCCTGTTCTGAAGTCTTTACACTGGCTTCCTGTGTGTCAAAGAATAGATTTCAAAATACTGCTGCTGGTTTATAAAGCATTGAATGGTTTAAGCCCAAAATACATTTCTGACCTACTGCTAAATTATGAACCATCCAGAACTCTCAGGTCCTCTGGGACTGGTCAGCTTTCTGTCCCCAGAGTCAGAACTAAACATGGTAAAGCAGCGTTCAGTTATTATGCTCCAAATATCTGGAACAAACTCCCAGAAACCTGCAGGTCCGCTGCAACTCTGACTACTTTTAAATCCAGGCGAAAGACTTTTCTTTTTGTCGCTGCTTTTAATTGAACTATTCACATCTTAAACTGCACTGTAACTTTTATCCATGTATTTTTTCTTTTAATGTTTATTTTATTATCTTTTCTTTTTAATGACTGATTTTAAATGCCATTTTCTGAATGTCTTTCATTTTTTGTAAAGCACTTTGAATTGCCTTGTGTTGAAAGGTGCTATATAAATAAACTTGCCTTGCCTTACCTAATTTCCAGGCATTGCATTACAAAGCTATAAGGTCACTCTCTATTTTTGAATTCCACCAAGTGGTTTAGATAATTGGGTAAACTGAACTTTAAAACTTGGCTCCTAACAAAACAAATGCCTGTTTCTTTGCCAATAACATGTAATTATGATTGAGAGCAGCAATCATGTTGGAGGGTAAATATTATATGAAGGAAAGCTGAAAAGAAGCTCCTATATAAAAAGTTGTATCACTATTGAGTACAACAAAGACTGCAGAGAATCTAGAGTCGTGCTTATGACATCTCCATTATGATTTTAACTTGTTTGTCCTCAAGGAAATATTGGTCTTCCCTCCTTAATACTACTGAAAAACAATGGTGATAAAAGTATACATTAATTGCAGATTTTGTGATACAAAAGTAGGCTCACTGTATTTATTACGATTCTTTGGTTATTACCATCAGGGCCGTCCCTGGCCAACTTGAGGCCCCACGAAAAGTTAGATGATGAGGCCCTCTGTTTTGCCAGCATCGTCGACGGGGGGCGGGTTGGTGGAGCCTCGCAGCGCGCCACGGCCCTGATTACCATCGTCATCCAGAAGACAACAGGACACAGTAAAACTGTGTCCTGTTGGAACAAAAACTGACATAATTAAGGCTTGTTAACAATGAACAACTAATCATGCTGCTTTCGATGATGCAGTCACTCGGCTTGATATTGAACAGTACAGTATGTAATACCATGTACCATTTGTGTGAGGCCAACACTTGAGATAATTATAATCTTGCTGCATAGGAAAAAGCTACCCAGACAGTCCAAACATAATATCAGCAGGAAGACGGGCTCATCATCCATCTTCTCTCCGGGGAGAAAGTCTCTCATTCTCTCGCTGGCTCAGTGGAGGTGATTATAGAGTAATAAAACCATGTCCACCTGTGTATCTCAGAACAGGTTTGTCAGTTTGGCTAATCTGATGCCAAAATCCCTCCACCTGCTCACAGGAGCTTCCAGGCTTTCTGACACAATATGAGTCTGGTTTGGACGATTAAACCCACATTAGAGTCAGTCAGGTGTTTTGTCACCTGTTTTCCTTCACATACGTGTTCGCCTTGCAGACATTTCACACTGGTCGGCTCTTTATCTTAACATCCACAGCTCAGAATAACAATTAATTATGATGAGAAAGCAGAAAAATAAATCCAAACTAATTATTCAAAAGTGAGAACCTGACCGAATGAATAGTAATATGATTGTGGCAGGATGTGAATCTGAACCTTATCCTCGAATGAGTTTCCACAGAAACGTTGACGTCATGGCAACCGTGGCGGCGAAAGCTACAGAACGTTAATGAGCTCGCTGATGTCCAAGACATGTTGCCAGTTACCTGGTGGAGGTGAGTCACACTGAAGTACACTGAGCACAAACAGGGCAGCAAAACAAAAAGCAAAGCATGCTGGGAGGAAACGGCGGAAGGGAGAGGGAGCCAAACGAGAGGGGAAAGAGAGAGAGGTGGTTTATCAGTGGGCAAAAGCCACTGAGCCGTTCCTAATCAGACCTGTGGAGCCCTGAGCACACTCCAACGTGACGCAGAGGCTGGATCTCTCGCCGGCTGCCCACCTCCTCTCCCCTCATCCTGCTTTGTCTCACTCTGCATTATGAAGGGTCATTCATTTCTCCCAACTAATCAGGACTCTGGTGTTGTGATTGTACCCACCACACATCCTAAGAGTTAGCACAAAAAATGTACTTTGAGATGAAGCGTGTGCCATCGGCTGCATGCATACAGTACACACATAATTGTTTCTGTACATGACATTGGGCTTTGCATGGGCTTTGCAAGCACAGCTGTGTATTATTCGGTGAGCATGTAGCTTAAAGGGGGGGGTTACTGGCAGCTATCCAGACCCAGTTAAGCCATTATTGCCTGAATTGGATGGCATATCACCAAGTTGGCAACGGCTGCTTTTAGACTCAGAGGCCAGAGAAACCGTATGGCAACTTTGTCATGTTGACTGCTGCAGAGTCACTTGCTTTATGTTGTCTCCGCAGTTAAATGTCAGCAGTATAAATCTGTCTGGCTATGACTTGCATTTGGTAATTCAGAAGAGTAAAGTCAGAGAGATTGACATGTCAAAACCACCAATTTATGCGTGTTATTTATGCACTTTATCATGCATTTACATCCGTAGAGAAAACACTGTTTTTGCCGTTGTTCTCTGCCTTGTAATAAAGAAATGCATCTATCAATCTGTGTGTTTTGATAAGATAAAGAATATAGTCCTCATTAACTCAGAAAAGAAAACATTGTGGTGACAAACAATGTGCTAATAATTAAATCCAATTAGCTTATTTCATTTCAGCATACTGCACATATGTTTACTGGTTATTCTATAGACTTTGGGGCATTTTTGTTTGCTTGTGGAAGTATGTTAAAATATGCTTATTTACAGTCTGATCTGGTGTGTTTGTTTTGCATCACAAGTGTATGTGTGGGTCTTTGCCTGTGTGTGTGCCCATGTTTATTTATGCTCTGTGGCAATGCATACATTTCTTGCTGGGCAAAGAGGAACAGATGAACAAACAGTGAGTGAAGGAGGCCGGCCTGGAGGCTTTTGTGTGGATGTATGTAGGAGAGAGTGAAAGGCAATAAACAAAGCTTACTTTATGTCCTGTTTGGTCCACCTTCAGAGTTCTCTTTGTGTTTTTGGGTGGACATAACTCCTGTTGATGGCTGACTTGTTTCAGTAAAATGTGTAGCCTCCCTCCTGCATGACATAAATCACTGCCTCCCCCGCTGAGTGACTTTACACCCACAAACTACACGACCACTGCAAGAATCAGCCAACAAAAGTATCTTCTCACCTAAACTTTTTCCTGCTTCTTTGGGAACTTTAAAATTAATGAATATTCACAAAAACAAACTAAATCTACAGTGGGCATTTTCTTAACAAGTGGGGAAAATAGCAGTCATCTGATAGAATATTTTAGCTCTCTGAAGACGATAGATGGACCTTTACTCCTTAGATACTTTAACATCATATATATTTGGGGTTTATAGTATATTTTCCACGCTCATGCTATTCTTAGATCAATCATTTGATCCCTCCTCTCCTTTTTATTCTCAACCCGCAGATACACTTTTCTCTGTTCACATTCCTGTAACATCTAAACTGCAGCTGATGGTTTTTCTAATGAACATTTCAGACCAGTCTGAAACCAACCAAGCTGGTTATAAGAAGGCATCCAACACATGAATGTCTTCCTGGCTCATAGATGAGTCCTACGCCCCCAGGGCAGTCCTGGAGGGAGGTTAGCTCGGCGGAGTCAGGCGACCGCGCTGAATGCTCAGAGCTGCCTGCTGTAGCCACGCAGGCGGAAACGCATCTCACACTTGGGAGATTTCCTGCAGCAGGAACCAGAGAGTGTTTACGTTTCTTGACTGAGCTTGCAACCACAACGAAGTGAGATTCTGTTGGAAGTGCAGGTACACAGCTGACAACTGGCTGAAAGAAATACTCATGATGTTGAAACTTAGCGGTTTATTTCCCTTGATGCTTGCCATTTCCACAATCCATTTCTCTGTGAATGGCTTTCTTGTGCAGACTGAGGCTTTTAGTTCAATAATATTGAACACGTCTCCTCGAAAGCTACTTCGAGCAGCTAAATGCTTTTTATTTGATATTCTCTTGGGGCGAAGTAAAAGTGTGCAGTCATTCATTTAACTTTATCAGCACTTTTCTTCATAACATTTTTTTTATCAGATATAAGCCAACTGGCAGCTGATCATCAAGATGTTTTAACTTTGATTAATTAAGCAGGCACTTTATCTTGATAAATTATCTTTCAGTATTTGAACGGTGTGACATCTGCATATGGTAAAATAGTTCAATTGAACTGGATCAGAGCGAGAACAAACATGAAAGAGAGATAACAGAGATACAAATAATAGTTTTAAAGCTAACTAAAATCATTACCCTAAATCTAAGAAAGATTCACTTTGAGCCTCTCAGTAGCAGAACACAAAAACAACCGTATTGTTTTCAGTGTAATGTTTTCAAGTGCAGGTGTGTATGACTGACAAATCTTCAGGAATACATTACAGTAATGGCTTTAGTGCCTCAAGCACTCCCTAAAGTCTGAGCCAGGCAGCAAATGGCAGTGAAGAAAGAGCTCTCTTACCTCGGCACAAAAGGTGCTTGCAAAGGAAAATGTCAGTATTCAAAAATAGATTGCCTGTTTAACCAGCATGTTAAATTAAGCAGATTAAAAATGTATACTTCTAGCACTAGCATTCACAAAAGCCCCCTCTCAAGCTTTCTCTTCTTTCATTGTCTTTTCTACTATAATGCAGTCTTTATCTCTCGCACGCTGATTACTTCTTTTGCAAAGACAATGACACAGACTCACTCTAAATGGCCGGTTATGAGGAGAGATGTGGTCACCGTGCCATCACCAAGGAAATTAGCCTGTGTTTGTGATTTCATTTCAGATTCTCAGACTTAATTACTTGAGTGTGCGCATGTGTTTGTGTGTGGGTTGCTTGAATATGTTTGTATGTGCAACATTATGTGGCCCATCATTTTTGAACATAATCTAGCAGTACAGCATACGCTTGAGCAGCAATTATCATGTAACAGTAAGGTATGGCAGTGAAGCAATGTTTTTTAGCCATCTGGTCTTAAACGGTTAGAGAAAGATTGTGGTTATATCAAATAAACTATTCGGTTTGGGGCCGGCAATTAAAACAATTGCTTAACTACTGACAGTGGTTAGGGTTAATGAAATGCAAATGCTGGCTGCAGGTTTGAAAGACTAGCAAACTCTATTAATGTTTACAGTGGTAAACTTCACACAGCAAAAGAGCCCTGCTCACTTGGGAGGCAAAAAAGGCGGAGAGAGAAAGCGAAAATACTTTTGCAATACTGTAGATCAGCAAGAAGCTAAACCTGCCTACTGTTTAATTTGACCGAGTGTTATGCTCTGCCCTTTCTCAGCACTGAGTTTGGGGTTTCTACATCTTTGCTTTAGCTGACGCTTTTATTCAAAACAACTTACAATAAATGCAATCAGCCAAGAAGATACAAATTCAAAAGAGAAACCTATTTTTTTGCAATGGTGGAGTTAATATAAAATATTTAAATGGTCTTTTTTTTACACAATAACACAAACAAGCACACACAGACGCAGTTCCCACGACACGCACACAAATTCACAGCATTTACACACATTTCTATAACAAAAACAACAACAAATAACACACAAACACACACGCAAATACTGTATGTACATGCAGACTGTTCCAGAATTAGGATTAGTTCACTGAATTTAACGGAGGGGGTCACAGGTTTTCCAAGATCTCTATCTTCTTCTTCTGTCTTTCTAAGAAAAGCTAACACACAAAACAAAAAGACACAGCGACGCGCATCATTGCACAACTTTAAAATCACTTTTCAGAGAGGGAGAGAGATGACAAAGCAGACACGATACAAGTGAGCCTGGAGCTCAACATCAATATCTTCTATTGATTTCCCTTTTGTCCTGACACAGAAAAACGGGCAATTTCACAACAACAGACTGTCCGATTCAGTCTTCTGTTCTCTCCCCTGTTCTTATCTTTCTTCATTTTCTCTACAGGCATTTATTGCTGAGGCAGGAAATAATGACATAATAGCTGTAGTTTTTCTTTGCAAGCTGCACATGAGGGTCAGCGGGAGTCAGGGGTGGGGGGTTACCACTTCCTCTGAGTAATTTCATCTTCCTGGGTCACAGCCCTCCAGAGTCATGGGGCATTCAAGGTCAAGGAAAAAGTGCGACATAAGAAAAACCAAACCAAGAAGGAATCGCAGCATGGAGTAAATCATTCTGCACTGCCGATCTTGTCAGTTTTCTTTGGTAGGAAACATAAACATAACCACCATTAAATAAATAACATCATAACCTTGGATACATATTAATGAGAGAGTAATCTTACTGTGACCGCACGCATGTAGCTTCCATTAAGTATCTTGTAGGAACTGTGAGGTTAACCCTAATGTATACAGTCTATGGGTTGAACATGCTTTCTAAAAAGTCCAGGGAAAAATGACCATCAAATATACATTTGCACTTTAGCTATGCTTTGCTTGGGATATTTCTTGACGAATAAGGCCAGCTCTGTTATTTTGACAATACCAGCTTTTCAGTGGTCTAATACTTATCTACTTCTACCAATGCTCTATAATATACATTGTATTGGCAGCAGAAGTCATACTCCATGTCCAGATGGCTCTTCTGGTCTATGAGTGTATACTCTGTACACACAAGATGAGGAGGCGGCGGTCTTGGCTCGGGTTGGCGTTTACTCTGCCCTTGTGGGTGTTTGATTGGTGTTCTATTAGCAAAGGGGATGAACACTGACTTGCCCCCCCCCCCCCCCCTCTGCCGGTCACATCTATGGCGACCGGCAGAGTCACTCCCACTGGCTCTCCTGAGAGGAAGAACCGGGCCTTCACTCCCCATGTGGTCACAGCACAATCAAGACAGAACCAAGGACTTCAAAGCAGCCCCCCACAGACACACACAGGGTCTGTCTGAGACATCTCCGGTCATATGACTGCAGGCCAGGTGCACTCAGACTGGGGCCTTGGCAAAGCAACATGCTTTCTGCCCCTGTCAGTTTTGATCGGCAGCCAATCAGAGGCTCTCTCTCACTTTGAGGTGGCCATTTTGGGGGGTCAGGCCACCTCCCAGATTGTCTGAGCACCTGCTGCTCTCCAATATGCCCACCCGCTCCCCACAGCGTCACAACAGGCCTCTCATTCACACTCCTTCAAGCCCCCCCTCCCTCTCTATCTCCCCCTGCCAGGTGGGACTGAACACATGCCCGCTGTCTCATAAACACGAAGATGTGCCAGCATTTAGACCTGAGAGACAGCCAACTATCACACAGACTTGTGGTAAGCCAAGCGCTTCAGGGAGGAACCAGACAGGCAATAACCAGAACAAAACCAACTAATCTTTAAAAACACAGCCGAACAAAAAGCAGCGGACAGACAAGCAGCGAACACACACACACACATTCCAAATTAATCAGATAATAGAAAGTAAAAAGAAAGAAAAACGAAAAATGGCAAGCAGTTGTCTACAAAGCAAAGGGCTAATAACAGATTTTCAGCATGAATAAACACAATATAGCAAATCTCCACACCGGATTTATAGGAGCGAGGATGGAAAGGGTGACATAAGCAATTGCATTTCCCCTCTTTTCGTTTATTCCCTGCCAAGAGGCAATGATGACCAATATGTCTGGCCATCAAAGAACAGCACCTTGCTGCAAATAGCCATGTAATGTAGGCAGGAGCGGCATGAGGAGATGCAGCCCAGCTCAGCTGATGGGGCTAGACTGGCCCCACAATGATGACAGACATACGGTGGGAAATCAAGCCAATCATCCACTTCCCCCCCTCACACCTCCACATGCTTCTTGCTACTTTTAACTTTATAAAAATACTCTCCTCTTCTTTTCTTTTCCCTTGGCCCATATTGCTCCCTCAGCCTCCTCTGATATATTAACCCGTCCCTCTCAGCGTTGGAGCCGGTGCAATCTCAGCCACACAAAACCAATTCAACAGACAGTGTGAGGCTCTCCACTTCAGCTATAAGCTCCAATTGGAGCTCTTCAACTGGAAATGACATTTTCACAGCTTGCTTACACTGAATAAAAGCCAATTATAATGGTGTCTGCGATGAGGATGCAGTGAAAACAGCAGCTTTATGTTAAGCCGAAAGGAGCCTATTTTTCACAGCAAAATGTAAATATAATGCAGTGGACAACACTTAGAAGTTTCTCTGCTGTTTTCTTTTGCCTTTATTTCCTTTTGTCTTTTCCTCCCTGTAAAGTGGTGTTGGATTTAGAGACAGCCCGTAAAAATAGAATTCCGGGCAAGAGTAACTTTACCTCCATCATGTCTGAAGGAGTTTAAACAGCGAGATAATGAAGACAGAGGAACAGCAAGACAATGTGCTCTTGTGTCCAGAAGAGATAGAGAATACATGGAGTGAAAATGATGGCACTTGGGAGGGAAGTTAATAGTGATAAAGTACTCCGCTGGAAGAAAGTCCCAACAAATCTGCTGTAGCTGCTCAACCGCCACCAAGAGATGGGAAGCTAAACCGTTATTTTGCCAGAGTAGTACGCCCCATGGTGAGTGTTTGGAGACATAACAGTACTGTCACACACACTCACACATATCTAAATACAAAAACCACAAACGCACCTTTTTAAAACTATTATGAATTTGATGTTGTACACAAACTGTAGAGGATTTACACGTTAGTCAATAAAACATTGTCCCCTGTTTACACATTTTCACAAACATCTATCATATTCATCAAATTTACAAACCCTTACATTTCTATTTAACAAGCTGGTTTGATGTTTAGAAAAAATGTCTTCTTCAGGCTTGAGATCATGTTATTTTCAGTCTATCTACAAAACACACTCAGGCCCTAGTCGATTTGAGCCATTCATGTTCAAGGCACTTCTGCTATGGTGTGATGTGTAGCTGGAATTAGAGCTGAATTATCACACATTGTGCAGCCCCAGTATCACAAGCGGAGCGTAATTCCCAGTGATAATCACACCTGTCACCGAGTCCACCTGGAGCTTCGGCGTTCTGCTCTCAGATTCAGCGCTCGCTTTCATTCCTCTGCCTGCTTGCATCTCTCTGTGTCCACAACCCTTACCTAGCCTGGCTGTGTGTGCTTTTGATAAATCATTTATCAACCAAGTCAAGCGGGTCATGCATCATTGCCTCCTCTGATGATGGAGACGCTGCATATTTGGCCCTCAAAAAAAACAGCCGGTGTGTGCTGATCGAATGGCAGTGGAGCAGATATGGGGTTGCTTCGCAGCTCTAAGGTTGCTATCTATGATATGTTTCTAAAATAGCCATTTCCAAATTCTGCCTGACAGAGTAACATTCATTTTCATGCCCCAAAGATAGCACATTTACAAAAAGAATTGGGTTTATTAAAACACATTACTAAAGCATTAGAGGATGCTGGAGAACATCAGACGTTGTTGTGTGATGGCTCATCTCTGGGGGCCGTGCTGTGGATGTACACAGCTCATTAAAATGAGCAGCGATAATGAGAACAAGCTTGATTATCTAGATAATGACATGTTGTCTCACAAAGTAAAATGGGAGCCACAGAACAGGGATTTACTAGTGTACATCACTGCGTAGTTAAATATTTAAGATCCACTGTCAGATCAGTGTTGCACTTTGGGCCGGTGACCAGTGCTAATATGCTGTATGTTATTTAAACAAATCCAGGGTCAGAGCTTGGTCAAAGTGGCAGTTAATCAAATGTACTCAACAGCAGGTTTTCTCACAAATGATAATCAGCAATAGTCTATGAGATTTCTGACTCCAATCTAATATAATGGAGGCGAATTAAAGTTCATTTGTGGTGTTCACAGCATTACAAGTAAAACGAAAATTGAGGAAGTTAAGGAGTGTACAGCCAAAGGTTAAAGAATGTATTCTAACATGCCATCACTGAAAATATGAGCATGCTAATGTTTAGCAGGCTTTATTACCTTGGTTACCATCTTAGTTTAGCGAGTGGGCATGCTGGTACTTGTGAATCGCCCCGTCTTATTGGCTCAGGTCCCCCCCGATACTTTCGGAGTTAAAATAATAATAACATGGTTTCAGGTTTTAGCATTGTGTTGTTTCAGTATCAGTAAGACACTATAGGCAGGTGTCGTATCCAAGTCATAATTTAGGTATAGTGAGAACTTTACTTAGCACAAAGCACAGGTGAGGCTAATGGGAATGTAATACGTTTTGTAGCTGTTTGTTCATAAAACGAATTATTGTAAAATTAATCCTTTACCAAATTTCATGTAAATCCGCACAATGTTGTTGAGATATTTTACTTCAAAAAATGAAAAATTGTTGACATGCTGTTAGTATTAACTTGAAAAGTTGGGGAATCCAAACAGAAGGCTTCTTGGAACAAAATGAATGACAATCCCAAGAGACACCCATGGCTAAAAACAGTGAGTTATTCCAGAAACAATGTCCTGGTTACTCTGGATTAACCTCTTCCCTTTAAAAACTGTTGACTGTGTCAAAATTGCTGACTCAAATTGTGTTCCTTTGTATTTGGGTTAGAAAAAAAGTGAATTTATATCACGCAACCTTCTGCTAATTGTATAATTCTGCTGTGGCCTGCAAATGACACAGTAACAGGTTTCTGCAGCAGGTTCCTGTTGGAGGAAGCACAAAGCACATCTATTGACTGGGAGGCTGCAGTGGGCCGATGGCTGTATGCCCAGAAGCAGAGTGATGTTTGTGCGAGTGTGTTTATGTGTGTGGGCACCCATTTGCTCTTTCCTTCACACAGAACCCCTATTGTGATGTTTCTGGCTCTCTGCACTAACATTTGACTGGGGGCCCCCGCTAGTTCCCCCATCCTGGCTCTCTCTAGGGACTTGAAGAACAAAAAGACAGGAGAAAAATCACATCCTGAATTGTTTTTCCGATAAAGTTTGTGTAGTGTCAGAGTGGTATTCTCGGGAGGGTAAAATGTCACATGAAACAAAAGGATTCACTTTATATTTATGGAGAATCAGATTTTGTTTATCTCCATTTTCACACGCTTACAAGCCTTCTGCCTTAAACATTATTAACTGGTCATTTCCGATGTGATTATAGATGGCATCTTATCTGAAAGTCTCCAAATGGCTTTTAAATGTCAGATTATTCTGCTTGCCTTTTAAGTGTAGCATCAGTAGCAGTAGTATAAGGCCTCATCATTATCCCATGACATTTGGATTTTTAGCTGTCAGACATTTTTGTTTGGAAGCAAGGAGCTGTGGGATCAAAGGTCCACACAGGTGACTGCCTCCCCTTCCCTCACAGAGGCTCACCCATCCCCTGCCCTACACTGCATCCTCCTCACCTGTCAGTCAACCTGCTTCCAGCTGAGTGACAGCTCTGTCAGCTACTAGAAAGAGAGGGGAGACTGAGCAAGTCCAGTCACATCTGGTGATTTACAGGCAGCCTGCGTTCAGCCCCAGGGATCTCATTATAACCTGGCCTGCCGAGAGAACCACTGAAGCATGCCACACAATGCCACACACACACACACACACCAGACTGCATGCTTTTAGAGAAGAGCGCACATATGTTTCTTATGTTCGCTCAATACAGGCACGTTTGACCATTCTGCCCACCCACACATACATATCGAGAGATAAGAGGATGGCAATGCAAAGAAAAACCGCCGCTCCAGTGCAGCACACGTCGTGCAAAACAAAGAGTGACACCTCTCAGTATTCACTGCTTGTATTCTGGTGCACAGCTGTCGCTCCGGGTTGAACTTCACCGGCAAACAGACACTAAAGGTGAGCAAATGCAGCCTTCAAAGTCAAGGAGGCAGCAGTCAGGAGGCAGGGAGGTGCTGGGTTAGGCTGCCCACTGGCTCAGCATGACTTCTTGATGAGACAAAATAGGCTGATTTGCTTCTTAAGGCTGATTGTCACTGGCATGGCAGGCACGGTGTTCCATGCAAATCACTGGTGTCTGTTTTAGTTTGTGCGGTTCGTGTGTGAGAGCAATGGTGCGGAGGGGAGAGTGGGGAAGGGAGATATATGTGAGGTATAGCATGGGTAAAAACAGCGTGCATGCTGGGATACATGTTGATGCAAGCCATCATGTCACTCTGGCTTTGTGAGACTGCAGTTTGCCCATTTACCCCTTGCTGTTAATTACATCCTCCACAGAGAACACACAGAAACATGCACACATATATTACATCAAAATGCACTGCACTATCAGCAGCTGTTTGCTACATTGAAATAAGCTTTGGTGCTTTTCTATTCACTAAATAACAAATTGAGATGTTTCTGGTTTCTTAAATTTAGGATATTATTTGCTTAGTTTTTTAACCATTTATTATCACATTGTACTGGTAATAATTGGTCATTGCCCCCTACTACAGTAGGTTAAAGTAATATGTTTTCTTCTCCAAATATGTTTGACTGTTATTGTCTGGCTGGTTGTCGTCTTATAGCACCCAAATAATGGCTAAAACTATTAACATAAGACCCATGTTTTAATAAATCATAGCTATACTTGGAAATGTGAATCTTGTAAGCTAGCTCATAAATATTGTATTTAGTCGACACACAAAACCAAAATCTTGATGTACTCGAAACAATCTATATTATTTATCTTATATACACAGAGCTAACCCCCCCTCATACAATCTACATTTTCATCCGTATTCACCATTTGCCCTCTCAATGTCCATTAAATAATTCAGCACACTCCCCGCTTTAAGAGAAAACCACAGACCCATGCTCCCAAGGGTCTGTTTTATTAGGACACTATGCACATGCTGGCTAAGTATCTCTGTGTTTTTAAGCATTTGAGATGTTCAGTCCAGCCTGTGGGTCAAGATCAGGAGTGGACATTACAATTCATAAAGGAGCGCTTTAAATTCAAAAGCATATCAGCAGCCGAGGAAGGAGATAAGATGAGAAACATGTAGGCCTCGGGTTGGCATGCACAGACAACAAGCCTCAGGCCAGAGCAAGGCCACTGCCTTCTCAGTCACCTCACCGCCGGGGGCTTTTTGTCCACAGTGACAAGTCAATCTGACTTGCAGAAGACTTAGATCTCTACACTACATCTCACATCTAACCTTTCCTGGGTGTTTAGGGTGACAGTAACAACACTAGGCTTGGTTGGACAGTTTGAAAGTCAGTGCATCTCTGCTGGGGAGCTACATGCTCCCTCGTAGAGGATGTGGGGAGTGCCTGAAGGCTAATTAACCTGAATGTCCAAATGAATACAAATCTAAGAAATTATTGAGTCCTTCAAGAGTATAGACACAACTGCATGGTGTGTCAGGTAAACAAACCTAACAGTTTAGACTTCATGTACTGTATATATTAATTGAACGCTGTGTGTAAATGTGTAAAACATTTCTTGAAGCTTTGATAAAAAACAGGCTTGGAATAATTAAAAAGAACATTACAATTAAAGCCCTAAACATTCTGGATATCTGACAAAATACAACTAATGTGTGAAGACTTTTCTGTTCAATCTGCCAAATTAGAGGGTAGTCTCACATTTATACATCAGCTTCAAATGATATCCTATAATGAAGACAGGAATCAGAATCCTTTGTTCAAGTTTGATCCCAGTTATAGCGTCAAAAAGCTGAGGCAATATAATTCAGGCTGAACAGAGACCAAAACAAATGAAGTAACTAATCTCATTCAAAAGTGAGGACTTACCCCTCAGTGAAACAAACAGACAAAAAGAAACAAAACACAACAAACTCCCTAAGTTTAAATACAGCAGGAGAAAGCAGTGCATAAGAAAAAGCAGATTTCCACCAGAAACACACCCACCCATCATGCTGCACATTAAGTGCAAGTCTCCTATACAGCAGGTCACGCAATATGCTTTTATATATTTGGATATGATGTGCTTTTGGCTTTTTTTATCAGTACAAAAACTCCAGATGGAACGATTTACATACATTGTGACAGCATGTGCACTGATGTGTGATGTCATTATCTCAGCTGCAGTCAAAAGAGAATGTTGCAACAGTTATGATGTAAGGCAGAGAAAATCAGGTTTACATATACACTCATTTGGTAAAAAAGGATCTTTGCAGTTACTATGCAGAGACAGTCAATATCTTGTTGTGGGGCAGTGGAGAAGACTGTGACATGCCTCACCAGTTCCATTCATATCCACCTTCATATTCTTACATTTTTCAAAAACGGGGCCAACCAATAGAGCTCATATAAATGCCCTATCTAGCACACTAAACAACCCTTTTGACTTGAAATGTCGGCTTCATTTGAAATCAGCCTTCACCTTTTTCCTTCTCAATCTTTTTGAAAGTTTTAATGGCTGATGAATCAATACTTCTTGCATTTTTGCAACAAATTGAATGGGCCTGGTACTTTAGCTCAACATGAGGTAGGGCCGGGGAGAATTTACCTTTATTAAGTCTACAACGACCCTATAGATTTTCTGTTACGTGTCTGCCTTAATAATGAAGACAGCGGGTGTCAATGCTGAAACAGAGCAATGAGTGTATGCTCTGACAGCCTTTCTCCAAGAGATGGACAGGAGAAAGACCAGGCTGTGACCGCCTGGCAGGCCTGAAAGGGTATAGCTTATGTACTGACTGAAATTAATATGACTTAGTAAGAAAAACAATTTAATGTAAAAAGACAGATCAAGATAATTAATAATACACAGTTTCTGGATTTAGTGTTAAACTTCAAGGGGCAAGCTACATACGTGTATGATTAAAAAACTGTACTTAATAATCAAAAATCATATGTTAAAGGTTGATGTAGGGTTTTTACAACTTGTGTCTTCAGTTTGGCCATCAGTCATGATATAATTTACCTCACCAAGGAAACTGCTTAAGATTGGTATAAGGAAATCTGACAGGTAAAGAACAACAAGCCGTCAGACTGAAGCTTTCAACAAGCTAACAGTTAGAGATAACCAGATTATCTCTATCACTTTTTTTGAAGGTAAAATCTCAAATAGGCACACCCTGAAATGTAGGCTGTGATCCCTGTGTGGACAGTAAAAGTGGTGCTCGCACAACAACAAACTAAAGTAGGTCAAATTTAAACAGGAAGATAGTTTGTGAACTTTAATGGATGTTTCACAAGAAAATGTTGGGTAACTTAACTTTTTACTTTTAGCCAGTGAGTTCAATGTTATATAACTAATAAAGATTAAGAGATATTATGGTAAAGACATCCTGGTTACATTTCCAGCCAAGGGACTTTTTCTAATTATTACTCGCTCTGTGCATACATCATGGCTGTTTATTCCTTTCCCACAGACGGTGTCTTTGAGAGCTGTGCTACAGGTGTCTTCCCTTTTCATTCAAACATTTGGGGGGAAATAAATAACAGGGAATACGAACTGTCCCACATTAAACAGGATAATATGATCATACTTCTGCTAATACTGTATGGAATCGCTTACTACAGATGGTGAAGTGATAAACAATCTATTAATAAATCAAGGAGCGTTGTATTAAGAGGTGGGAATGAACCTCTTCTATCTAAAGGCAAAGATCCTCCCTCCCCTTCTAGGCTTTTCGAATACATCCCAATATATACGCCCCAAATACACATGTACACACATTTATATCGAGGGCTATTTCTATGTAAATGTGAGGCTCTTCTGCATCCCTTGACATTGTCATTCACTGCTTCGGCAACACTAGCCACAGGACACATTTTAAAGCAGCCGAGGAGACTTTGATCCCGCTGAATACAAATGATGACACGGCTCAACAAAGAGGCCTTTCACACGGATTCCTCTGTCATGCCAGGCCGTTGCCCTGAAGGCACGTGGTGGTCAGATTAGCTACACTTGAACCTGCTAAGTTACTAAGAGATGCTCCATCATGCAAAGATACACAGCAGTACCGTTTTAGACCTGCCGCAAGTGAGGAAAGAGTCCATTAATATATCATTTATTGATAATTGAATACGCGTTGCTACTAGACTATTCATCAAATTAAAAGGAATTTTAAAATGTTTTGGTTCCGGGACATTTTTGGTTAGATTTCACTATTTTCTGACATGAAAATAATTACTGTCAAATTATTCTAGAACTAGATGGACACATACATTCATAAATGTAAGTGTCAGTTAAATCCTTACTTGCTTATAATTTGATGTAAAAGCTAAAACTTACAAGAAAGATGAAAGTAGTGACCTGTTCTTAGAAATTAAGTATAAAACTAATCACTCTTCTTTCATCTCCAAGCTCCTTAAAGATAAGGGTGAGGCGAAGACGGCCAGGCATACTGTAGAGGCCTGTTGGAGGTTCAGAGAGGGGTGATATATATTTTCACAGACATGTTGAATCTGTGACTTTTTGTTCCTCTCTAAAGCCTTTTTATGTTGTGAGAAATCTCCATGTCTCCTACCTTGATGTGCAGAGTGCCGACTCTCTGGGAGATGACGGACATTGGAGTCTGTGAACTACAGGCAGCCGTCTCTGTTCCGTTTCAGCTTCTCGCTTTTGTTATTCATCTGTTCTTCTATCTGGCCTCTTCTGGTCTCTGCAAGAGGGAAGAAACTGTGCCTGTCATGGATACTTTATGTTTTGGTTTTTGCTCTCTGTGTGTTCGGAGTTTGCATGTCCAAAGATTTCAGCTCTCATAGATGAAGTCAACTAGACACAATTCTTCACTAATTTCATAATATTTCAGCAAAATATTGGCTTAATTTCTGGAAGCTAGCTATTTCGTTGTGTGGCTACACCTATATGGATGATGTGTGATAGATTAAGTTCCTGGTAGGAATGAATAACACAAAACAATTGTTACAGATCTATTTAAATAGGTCATATTTCTGTACATATTGATGCAGCCTTTTCCATTTTCCAATGCAATATCCTGTAGTGTGTGAGATTGTCTCAGAGACCGAGTAGAAAGAAGTTTTCCTCGTGAAAGAACATCACCTCATGAAGATAATCTGCTGTCATATCACAACTTGATAACTTTGTACCTCTGTAAATATCTGAAATCGCACCACCACAAGTACGGCACATTTCTCCCGCTCACTCTCCTCTCCACTTCAGGGCCCACCACTCACTCTCAGACAGAGAAACTCATTATAGCTGAGGATTAGATCGATCAGTATGAGGGGGAGATGCCCAGTGGAGAGGCAGCAGGCCTCAGCCAAGCAATTTATGCCAACAATGAAGCTCATCTCTGCATATCCTGACTGCTTCACAGAGAAAAACACTGTGACGCAAACCACTGGAAAGAACACACATATACAGAAAGACACAATCATAGCTGCACATTCATTCATTTATCTCACCTACCTTTTTAGTAGAAACAGCTTAAATCTGTCAATGGTTACAGAGATGTGAAATGTTCATGTCTTGCTAAAAGGCAGGTCAATAACAAGATAAAGGCGAGAAACGTTCTGGTTAGAAAAGCAGCGTCTCACACACAAACACATGCGGGTGGTGTATTCACATTCTGAGAAATCGAATGAACAAAGAGAAAAAGCTTACATTAATAGAACATTTCCCCCCCACACCGATTTATTTTCAAGGCAGGAAATATATCCTCTAAGTGAGTTTGCCTCTACAGGAAAGGCAGAGCCTCCTGCCATTGCCGTGGTAACCAGCGAAAGTAAACACAAGTGGGATTGGGTTGTTGCTCTTCAGCGTGTCTTCACAGTAGCCTCATCTCACTCCTTCTGCACCTCAGCCTATCTTTATTTCCCAGAGGGGTAATATTGGCTTCAGTATACCTGGTTCCTAAGACTCAGGAATACTCAGCTCTTCAAGGTGTGTGTGCACATGCTTGTTCATGTGTGAGTGCCCAATGTTGTGGGGTTTAATAACAGATTAAGCATCAAAGCAGTGAGCATTTGTGCAGCCAAGCTTTCCATAAATTAACTTCAGCTTTTGTCTTTATTTCTCCTTATTATTATTTTTGGGTGGGAAACCATGCAAATAAGGAGGTCTAATCCGGTCCCTGGTTAGGGGTGATAATGGTACCTTTAATTGTTTACAGTAAATAATTATCTTTGTGCAGGTGGAGGAGTAGGCACTGCGAGTGATCCTGTCACTGCTATTTCAATTCAATGTGTGGCTTTGGCTAGGGTTAGAATTGCTGTTGTTGAAGAGCCACAATGTTTCAATAAATAATGTCTCTGGGGCAGTAAAACGGATAATGATAAACAGCAAAAATGTTTGGTACAAATTGAATTTGGTTGTTATGATAATTGATATTGTCCCTGGGCGGTGGGACATTTTTCTCTGGCTTTTTCTCAGCGCTCTTATCGCTTTATCATCTGTACATAAAAGGGTTTGCTTTTGAATGTAGCACAAGCTGTGCAAGCCCTAATTACACCCATTAAGGATGCTAATTACATACCTGAAAAATGGGCAACACACAAGACAACCAAGTGCAGATCCCAGCTTCCCAACAGGCAGAGGCTGGGAACAGGGAGCCCATAATCCCTTTCACCACACAGATGCTGTCCTTGGCCTGAGAAAGAGCAGCGTCCCGCAGGCAAAGACATGTTCTCATCTGCACAGAGGAGATAACTGCACCACACCCGGCCTCCAGTCCTGCAAATCCCCATCCATCTCCACCAATGGCCTCTACACACCATCCATCCTTTTGCCCAGCCAAATTCTCTCTCCTGCGACTGTCCATCAGAACACACATACACCTAAATTATTTTTTAAAAACGCCACCGAAAACTCACTGGAAAGACGAGGTGGAAGAAAGAGAGGAGTTGAAATAAGTTTGGCCAGCAAAGCTTTTTTTTACTTCTTCCTCCTGTTCTGGTGTTGCTGTTCTGAGTATCTCTGCTGACCCAGCCACTTTGAAGTGTGCAGCCTTTGATTTGGACAAAGATTAGGGCATTTGATCCCCAATTTAAAGAAGTTGGCACACAGGGTTGTTTTCATGGCAATACAAAAAATCACTTTGACAAAAAATCAATGGGTGATTCTCGCTGGCCTTCTCTCCTGAGAGTGAAGTGCATCATCTCTGTGTGTCTCAGTGTGGCGGCAAAGTGTTTATCAGGCGACCCACTGGCCAAGGAGATTATTATATTGACTCCTCACTCACAGTTCAGAGGGGTTCGGCAATGACAAGCATCTAGCAGTAACAGGTGTATAGAGAGCTTTCATAACTGCATGCAGATACACCAGAAGCAATCTCAGCTAAGAGCTTTAGCCACTGCAGATAACAAGGAAAGGGACATTATCGTCTTTATGGTGTCAAAGTAAGGCTAAAATCAGCTGGGTTAAAAGCTGCAGTTCATCTGAATCACACACCCAAAGTGTTCTGACTTGTCCCTATATAACCGTGCAGATAGTGTAGGTTTTATTGGATGGGGATTTGACATATCAGTCACTAAGATTGTTTGCTTTGTAGAAATTAGTTTAAGTGAAGGCAGCAATGAGTCAAGATTTTTTTCCAAATGTCATTTTGCATTGTGCACCAATTCCCATTACAATCCATAATGTATTGTGTGAGACTGGGCAATAATGACATCAATGTGTCAACCTTCAGAAATGTTGTTATAGTGATAGATAACTATCTCTTTAATAGTATTATACATTAGCTCAATAAGCAAGATTTTGACAAATGCCATTGTTAGCTTCAAACGATTGTTGCTTTAATGCGATGATATACCTTGAACTAATTTCACTGGATTAACCACCAAAAGATACTTTTTTCTGGTTAATTTACTTAAATATTATGTCTCAATCTAATTTCCACAAAGTGCTCAATGTCATGATATATATTATTTATCAACAGGGCTGGAAATGGTACGATAATACTATAGTCAAGTAAAAGTAGGGTTAGTAGACAACAAGTGACTGAATCCAGATGAAAGTAGAGAGTAGCAGGTTGGAAATAGGCGTTATCGTATACCCTTTTTCTATGCACTTTTCAGCCGGTGCATACTAAACAACTCAGTATCAATCACACAACCGGCCTCCTCAGTGTACCCTTATTGGTATCAACCACAAAAGAGAACACAACAAGCGTAACACACATTAAATAACAAGTGGGTTCAACAAGCATTCTTAAGCAAAGCTACAAAATTAATAGCTTGACAGTTCTTGTAGAATTAACAGCATAATTAAACCTCACAAAGGCATACAACAGGGACATGTCCAAACAATATAACTCCACAGGGGATGCAGCAATAACCACACAAGTAAAGAGCTGCTGTTTGTAAACTTCACACACACACACACACACACACACACACACACACACACACACACACACACACACACACACACACACACACACACACACACACACACACACACACACACACCTCTGGAGAGATACAGTGCTGGTGTATCCTCACTTGTCTGAAAATGACTGCGAGCACCGCGAAGTCCACAGTCTGCTCCAGTATCCACTCCTCCACAGCACTCAGCCTCTCAGAAGTGAACGCAGAAATGACCAGTTGTAATTGTTGATGTTTAGCATGCTAGCCACCGTGAGCATGTAGCTGGTAACGAAATGTGTTGGGTGTGTTCGATTCGGGTCACTTAGCGTAGTGGCCGGGCGGTGCAGTCAAATCACTAAATGTTTAGGAAGTTTAGGAACTCTCGCCGGTTTAACAATAATGTTAAACTTAACCCATTATGACATAATTCGTTATTGTATTACACTGTTGTTGCCTGCGTTTTTCACACTGCTGGGCCTGTCACTGTTGAGTGTTGACCACTCCCTCGCAAATAAATACCACACTGTGATACACACTTTTACATATCACCAACCCCTTGTAGACATGGAGGTTGTAGCAGAAATGTCAGAGCCAAATATCTCAATATTGGCATGCAGTCATGCAGGTCAACTGAAACTAGGTTATGCACGGCTATATAAAACCAGAGGTAACCTACAGGTTTTTAAATCAGCCATCATATGACAAAAAGCAATGGAGAATTATTGTAGAGAAAGAGAGAATAAGAATTAACCATAGGTCAGACATTGTGTCTAGTGCTTGGACTAAATTACAACTAAAGAATTAAGCCATACAAATGATAAAGAGCAACACAATTGTGTTAAGATCACATCCAAGTCCACCTACATTGCTGTGCATGCAAACTACATTGCATCTTGTACTTTAATCATTGCATATTCTTCTGTAAGTGGGAATTAAATTGAAGGGATGTGTGGTTATCAGCATGAGCAGTTTGCTGAAAGTGCATGGACAATCCCCTAGATCCCTTTTTGGAGCATTAAAAGCAATTGATTGAACTGTATAAGCCAACAGCAATTCTGTCGTCATAGCCCATTCCAATATTAGTGTTCAAGGGGAAAAGTGCATAATCCTATTCTTTCAAACCTCTTTATGTCTATTTCTGAATGATTCTCTCTCTCTCTCTCTCTCTCTCTCTCTCTCTCTCTCTCTCTCTCTCTCTCTCTCTCTCTCTCTCTCTCTCTCTCTCTCTCTCTCTCTCTCTCTCTCTCTCTCTCTCTCTGTGTCTGCCTCCTTTATTGCTGCCTAACAGCTGCTTCTCCTTTGGCCAGTCTCCATGTGAGACTGACGAGGGTGAATGGGTTTTTAATTGTACTTGTTAACGCTGCTTTCTCTATGGTTCTCCTCCCTAAACCTGCAATGACAACACTGCCAGATAGGAGGAAGTAGCAAGAGGAGGAGCAAACAGCAAGGGTTAATGAAAAACACAAGAGCCTGATCTAAGAGTGAAACCTACAAATTAAGAAGACATTGATGAGGCATGAGCTGAGCTATTTGAAGTGTATTATTCTCCTCTCTATTTTCTTTTGTTGGTTAATCCATTTGGAAGTGTTTTACTCAAGTACCTCAGAGAAGGCTAGGAGGAATAAAGCAGTGATGTTGATCTGCCACTCCCTGAGCAGAGACCACCAGCACAGCTATATCTTTAAATTCCAAAATCCTAAACAGATGAATTCAAGAAGCCTTCAAGAGGCCTGCTGCTGTAGCTATATATGCTATGCATGTGCAAAGAGAAGCCCACACACTACCATGAAATCATCCTCATTATTCAACCTTTTTCACCTCACACTAACACTTTTACATTAACAAGGTGACCTTACTGTGAGCCATTACTGCATCATGAATTGAGGAAATAAGGAGGAAGCAGCATAGTAAAGAATCCTATACTCATTAAAACTAAAACTGTATAGTCAGAAGATGGGCTTCAAAGAAGCCAGGTATAGGTCAGGTCTTCCTGTCATGAAAGATGATGGCAAAATGTAGCATGCAAACACACACGCACGATCAAACTCCTTTAGCTGTTGCCAGGGAAACCTTTTATTTAAATGTGTTCCTCAGCATTGGGATACTTTGCACCTGAAATGTACAGGTAACTAGCAAGACAAATATTTCTGTAAAAATGTCAAGCGTTGTGTCACAACAAACATACAAGAGTATTTAGACTACATGTTGCAACTACATCATACAAATAAGGGTAATGGTAAAATGTTTATCACAGCTAGAGCCAAGTCTTCAATTCAACAGATAGAAATATGTGGTGTTACAGCGCCGAGGCTGTGAAACTTATAAACAACTGCTGGAGTACATAACCCCTGAATGCTTAAAACTGAGTGCCTGCGGCATGCAGTTGGATGAGTTGTGACACCCATCTTAAGTGAGATGGATTACAGAGAGCCAGTTTGATTTGAATAACAAGCAATTTACTGGCTCTGATGTGTTACTGCAGAGGTGCAGGTCTCTGACAAGAAGAGGCCATAAGCTCCCATTACACCAGGTGTTGGGTATAAAATATCCACTTCGTGTTGCCTTCCTGTACGAATGATAGAGGGGGGGAAGTATGGCTTGCATCTGCAACAATTACTCTAGTTAAGTACCAGAGGGATTGACTTGAGGCACATGAGTTGGAATCATGTCACAAATTTGAAAACTATAGACTTAACTCGACATAATAATGAAGACTTTCACCTTTTGGACTTGAACCCCAATGACCTGTGACCTCAGTTCATAAGTCAAGCCTTTTGACTTGAAACTACTTGATACCTTCCTCAAAGTCCCAAGATTCAAAAGTAGGTTATTAAAATATGTGCAACAATTGAATTAATGTTACTTTATTTCCTTTGTCAACTAAAGTCATCTAAAGTTGCATTAAAAAACGATGAAGAACTAACGTTATGAATTACAATGTGCAAAATGTGCAGGTTAGAGTTTGTTATGAGTGCATTTTGACTTTAAACCTCATAAAACAAAGTGAATGCCTTGTGACGTGCCTGTCTTAACATCAGACTTTTTTGCAAAAACTTGAGACTTTATTGTGACTTGGAAAACAATGACTAACTAACTAATGCTAACTAGCCGCATCTTATCAGGTAAGAATTACACATTGTTTGTATAAACCCGTACAGTCTAGACATGATTGAGGTCACACCATTTTACTGGTCCTTCTGTAAAGGTTCATGGAAAACACAGTTTCCTGGGCACTGAGAGACAATTGTGTGAGAGGACGTGTCCCATACAGCAGGCGGATTGTGCCATCTTGTGGAAAGACATCAACATTACCGCCACTTTTTATGCATCACGTCCTTAATTCATTTTCCATCTGACTTCTAAAACTCTCAACAGAGAAAAATGACCATTATGTTCAACCAAATAGATTACTGATATTGATAGAATAATGTTTCTCCCTGTTCATGTTACAATTTCACATGAGACCATGCTCCACTAAGAATAATACAATCGAAATAACCGTGAAATCAGAAGTTTTGAGAACATAGACTTTATTCATTTAATATAAAATTGCAACAGAAACTTTCAAAAAAGTTGAACAGGTGCTTCAGCTAATATTCTCGGGGACAAAAGCTGGCCTGCATTGCAGACGCCAAAGGGTATTTGACTTTCACATCATCACCTTGAACAGTTCACATCATTCTGCAAATAAAGACACATCTGTACAGTAAAACTACCAGCAGAGGCCGGCCTAAGGCTGGGACAAACCACTGAACTCTTTACACTCCTCCTTCTCTGCCTTTCTCTCTTTATACATCCCTGACTCCTCCTCACACTCTTTCTTCTTCCCCCATTTTTCTCCTTCTTCTCATTTTCCTTTTTTTCAATCTTCTTTCTGACCCTTCATGTCCCTGAGCCCTTCTTCTCTGATTGGTTCCAGACGTGCCACTGAGCTCTTCTTGCCGACTCAACATTCCACAGCTGGAGACTGCACACACTCACGCACTCACACACACACACACACCTCCTCCCCTCCCCCTCTATGTAAATCCAACTCACAGAGCAAAAAAAGCAGGGTTTTTTCACAGCAGCTCTTTAAGACACCAAAAGACTGAAATGTCTCCAAAGCATTTGTGCAAGCAGAAAGACAGAAATGAACTCAGAGACTTCAGCTAAGGGAAAAAAAGTTTGGGGAAGCAAATGAACTCAGAAAAATGTGGTCATTACGCTGCACAGATGTGAAATCATGAAATGACAGGGAAGAAGAACGGAATGAGGTTTTCTTTTTACAAAATTGTGAATTTACTCATAAAAAACCAAAGTGGTGTCATTCACCTAAGGGAAGTTTTCTTTTGTGGGGCAATGGGAGGTTCAAGTTTCTTTGTTATCCCATTAAAGTAGCGAAGCATTACCAGTCGTATGCGAAGTCAAAACACTTAATGAGACCAGCATCAATACCAAGAGAGAGATACAGAAGAATATCTTACAAAAAGCCCATACAGAGAAGTGAAATGCGGCTCATACAAATGATGTATCAGAAAAATATCAAATTGCAAACCCTTTTTCAATAGTGCATACAAAGTGAATACTGCCCTTACAAATGCTGAAACAGCACCAGATGGAAAAAGAAAAAAAAAACGTTTGGCATCATTGAACAGCAATTCTACCTTAGGGGAAATGACGAAAGGCAAGTGGATGAATAACATCAAGTTAGTAGTAGAAAGTGCCTAAATGTAGGTGGTTCCATGGAAGCTGAAAGTCTGATTGTGTAGTCTACTTAAAGTCCAGTTTTAAATACTAAGGACAGAACTTAGTATCAGTAATGTGCACAATTCTAGTGTACTGCCCTTAGACGGTCACCACTAACAATGGTCCCTGTCACCCTCCACACATTCAAATTTGGACTTGTTCATCCTCTGCTTGTCTGACAGCTGGTGCTGACGTGTCAGATCATAGAGGAGGAGAGAGGCAGACTCACAAAAAACAGACATGCATCATCAGTAACAGTTCCCCACAGCAGTACAGATCATGACAAATGAATGGGAATAACAGGAATGCAATAACAACAAAAACACCCCATTGTCAGGTAAATACTGTCATGGCAAAACAGAAACATTTAAAAAGTGAATTTGTTCCTGAAGAAAACTGTGACTGTGTATTTAAAGGACAGAGCCAAATGGTGTCGATCTGTGATTGTATGTTTTGCTCTGTATGTTTTTCAATCAAAAAGGGAACCACAAAGGAAATATACACCAACAAAAGCTGACATTGGCACCAGAGTAAATACTGTGGAGTTATTTCATAAAAAACGAGTAATGTTGAATTATCCTGCTTCCAGTAGATCCATCCATGGCCTTCATGAATGCTTTTGGGGAAAAGCTGTACATATGGAAGGATCTGTGGTTTCCTGGAGAGATATTGCTAGGGCTGTTAAGTCTTGGCAAAAGAGGATTTGGAAGGCGGGAATTCAATTAAAAAATTAAACATCTGCTGCGCTCTACACAGCCCTTCAGCACTTTAAAAATCTTTTTTTGGTTTCAAATGAGACAACAAAAGATCAGTCAACAGTCCACACTTTGAATTCAGCCTCTCCTGTGTCATGGTCCTACTCCGCCTGCTCGTTCAGCTCCATGTCCGACACCAGGATGTTCTTCTCTACCTGCTCAGCAAGGTTGGAGTTGGTGCGGCTGTACCGGGCCCCTTCATAGGACCCCCGGGACCCGATAGTTCGCCGGCGGTAGAAGTAGAGAATGCCAACGATCAGCACCAACAGCACCAGGGACGTCACAATGACAACAATCAGAGTGGGCAGGTGGTCACTGTCCACTAGGGAGAGGTGGAAGATGTAAAACAGGATTAGTTTCAATAATCCACTTTCAGGTGAAATAATTTATTATTCACCCCGAGTAAACATACTTACTTGTGACAGTTGCGGTTTCAGCACCTGAAAATAGTAGAATTGACAGTGAGTAAAATTGGATCACTTCAGTTTGTTAGTCTAGTGTTGTTAGTGTGGGAGTGGTATAACATACATATATGATTAAGAAGGAGTGGAAAGATTTAGATCACTTTACTGTATTTATATAGCCCCACCTATTAAAATATATATATTTTGGAGTCCCAAAGAGTATGTTTTTTCTTTGATTGATTTGGTATTTGGCATTCATTTTAATTGCACTTCATCTCATCATGTGTGTTTTCCTGTGCCACTGTTTCTGCAACCTTACACACATGTGTTTTGTTCTGTTGCTGCTTCATTTTTCACTTATTTTCTTTCCACAATACAATCAAAATAGGGATGTATGCGTCTGTGAACCTCTTTCAATTGATAAGCCAATATTTTTCTCTAGCTTCATCAGCATTCATGAAACCTTAAAAATGGTTTAATTTGCTCACTATAGTGGTTCTGAGAATAACTTCCCCATGGCTATACTGTAAGTGTATGCTTACTTCGAGGGCGTTTGCAGATGACTCCATGTGTTCGGTTTCTGCATGAGCCTGGCTTCCACAGGCCGCTGTTGCTCTGGATCCAGAAGCAGGAGTTTGGAGATAGAACAGAGAAGGCGACATCATGTACCTCCCAATTGGTGTAGGACATCTCTGTGTCCTCGGTCCAAACCAGACCTCTACCTGCAGCAGGAGCAAGCACACACACACACACACACACACACACACACACACACACACACACACACACACACACACACACACACACACACACACACACACACACACACACACACACACACACACACACACACACACACACACACACACACACACACACACACACACACACACACACACATTCAGTGGAGTTTCAAACACATTTAAGCAGAACTGTTTCAATAGTTTTATCTTAAGACAAGATTAGTTACATCCTGTTCTAGAAGAGCATTAGTCTTAATTAGGTTTCCTGTATTTAATTAAGACGTTTCATGATTATTCTATTAAAGAAATTATAATCGATCAGGTAAAACTTTCTGACTTATCTGCAAGAAGAATTAAAAAAAATCTTTAAAAGCAGCCTTAAAGGTGGGGTAGGTAATTTTGGAGAAACCAGCTCGAGTGCGCTAGGATTTGAAAATACACAGCCGGAAAAAATCTGCCACTTCCTTACAGAGCCCCTCCTCCAATACACACGAACGCGCACATGACCAATGAGGGCACAAGATAAGTGTGTGCACAGATGGAAGGCTGACAGGCAGGTAGGCCATCCAGTTATTTTAGCCGGGCCGGCTAAAATGATTGGTCGTGCTTTTTACAGTACTACGGCTTCCACAGATGAATTTTTTTTATAGATTTTTGTCAAAGCACTTAAGATATTCATTGCTATCGGGATGTTAAGAGCATTCCATGGAATATAACAAAAAGTGTATCTCGAGCCGGTTTCTCAAACTTACCTACCCCACCTTTAAATGAATAACCTTGGATGAAAACAACTTTTGAAAATCTGAAGGTTAATAAGTTCGCAGCTGTAGAGGGTGATGTAACTGTCTGATGCTACATTGCAGGACCTTTAACACTGATGCCTAACCAAGCTCCATGCGCCTGCTCTGCATAGCTCTGGATGTGTTCCCACACAAATCCGTTTTCTGTCTCGTCCAAGATAGAGAGAAGTTCAGCTCCCACTAGAAGAGAGAAAAGGGAGAAAATAAACACAGAGAATTAACAAAAGAGAAAATGGAATTGATCATGTAAGGATGTCTAACAACGGTGCAGACAGTTCAGTGAATAGCTGTTCTAAATTTAGACATATTGATGCATTTTGTCAATTATGTCTGCAGTGCAGAAGGTCAGAAGTGTTGCACTTAATTGGCTTTCAGGATCACGAGCTGTACGGGCGAGGGAACTTATGAAACTCTTTCCTACCTTTTTTACAGGATGTTCGTGCATCCTGCTGCAGTCTAAGACTTTGCAGATTAAAGGCATAACAGTTGTGTCTGAAAGGCACCCACGCCCACTCTCCCAGAGAGTGGGGGCACTGGCCAGGGAAGACCCAGTCGTGCTGCACAGGGTCATCTGGCAAGGAGAAAAACAAAATAGTTAATTACATTTAATGCAACAAACGTTTTTTAGACTGCAAAATAATAAGACAGAATATGCTGTAATATGGGTGATAGTAAAAAAGTGTCACAATTCATAATAATGTTTAGGGCTGATATTGTTTGAGGGTGCACTGGTAAACTGTTGGTTTAGATCTGTATATTGGTTTGGAGGGGGTGAAAAGGTAGTACAACTTTGTGTGTCTATTCATTGTTAAAACTGCGTATCCTTTGTTTTAACTTTGCATTTCTTGAGTCAGTAATAAATGGGGAAAATATTTAGTGGATGCGGACATGTTATCAGAGAAAATGACAGGTAAAGTGTTTTCAAACAACAGCACTGTGTGTGGCTTTATGGTGATTTGGTTTGTGCATTTTTGCAAAATTGCAATTGATTTGTATTAATTTGTTACATTACAAACGTACCACTCATTTGACAGATAGCAGCGTCCAGTTTATCATCACAGGAATTCATAGTCCACTGCCCAGTAGTGGTCATGTGACCGCATCCAGCTGTCTGATGCGGCTTCCCATATTTCCAGTTTGTATACGACACTTCTTCTTCACCCAGCCAGGTGAATCTCGGTCCCTGAGAAAAAACAAGTTGCTCTAAACAGTCTCCTCAGACAGGACAATAACTTTGCAACTGTGTACCTCTAAACGTCTTAACATGTGTCTTAATATTATAATCAGACACACGGTGAGGTAACAGGCTCACTCCATAATTGTAGAGTCCTATCCATGCGGGCCGGTGCAGGCTGTTGATCAGGAGTGTGAGGTAAGCCTGCTGGTAGGGATCCTTCAACATGGCCAGGGTCCCATTCAAAGATTCACAGAGGTGCAGGGCTCCGATCCAGTCCAGATGCTTCTCCACAACCCGGTAAGTCACTCCACCCAGCTCAACAGGCATTGACAGGGAGGCAGGGATAAGGACCGGGGCTGGGGGCAGACCTGAATCTGAAGAAATGACAAAGTTGCACAGAATGGTTCAAGTCAACTTCTCTTTGTGGTCCAAATTCTCTACACTTTTTTAAAGCAGAAAACCTTTGTGGACATCATACCTTGTTGCCTTTGACAGATGAAGCCATTACTTTCCATCTCACAGGCTCGGGAGGCCCACATCCCGGTGTTCTTCTGTGGGTTCCCATGAATCATCACCACACAGTTTCCCTGGGAGGACAGAAACATTTTCAGAACAGGAACAGGTCGAGGATAACATCACAACGTGTGTGCTTATAGGCGAGTGTTGTGGGAGTACCGGGGTCCTGTTGTGGTGTGGTCCGCTGTTGTCGAGGGGCTCTCCAGGAGCCCAGTTGGTGTAGCTCAACAGGCCTGGCTTGGCCCACTGGAAATGACCTTTAGAGTCTGAGGTCAGACCCACCCATAGGTCAACACTGGCATTTTGAAGCAGGGTGGTGATGAAGGCTGAGAGAGGAATTGATTGCATCAGTGTGAATGTTGGCAGTGAGACTCAGTGAGACTCAGTAATGAATAAAGCGATTCCAATTTAAACTAAAATGACATTTGGAGTGCACAGAGGGATGCAGCAATGCAAACGGTTGTCTGTCAGTTAGCCGACAACATAATCTGCTTGGCAGGGTCAATAAAAAGACTGATGCTCTAACATACTACATCAATCTGATGCTCACCATGTCAGACCAGACATTTATCTACTAAAAGTAGCAGGATCTGAAAGATGAATAATGTACTATCAAGTAGAGAGATGAATTCATGAACCTTTGTTTAACATTGTTCTGGATGTTTTGTATTATGCTGTTATTACCTTGCTCCAAATGATTGGAAACCACTGCCGGTACACCTCCCTGTGTTTCACATTTCAACTTGGTTGCAGACCATGTGAGTCGGTGTGACTGATCAAATGCTCTGAAACACTGCAGAAACACCACAAGTCATTGCAATCATTTATTAATTTAATATTGATCAGGTTGGGTTGAGTTGGAAACAGAGCAGGTGCCTGAAAACAACAGTTTTCTTACCTGCCTATATGATATACTTCTTTGATGCATTTGATACATCCTGAATCCTTTATATTTCTATATACTATCATTAACCAAGCAATGTACTATTTATAAACTCACATTCTTACATTTTGTTCAGTTGGACTTTGCACACACATTGTTTAAAGTACAGTAAGTAAACAAGATAACACGTACATAGTCAAAGTTGAGAACAAATGCAATACAAATATGTGGGTACCACTTTACAATAAGACTACCCTTATAAAGGATTCATAAAGGGTTTATAATTAGGTTATTAATTAGGTTGTAAACACTTTATTAATCATTAAGAACCATTTATAAACCAGTTCTAACATAGTTTTCATACATCAACACAGGCTCACTATTTGGCAAGATGACTAAGCCTTATATTGGCTACCTAGCTTACTTCGTCTTCTTCATCAGCCATCATCCTTGGTATCTGTGGTTCACTGAGTTGATTCTCCCCCCATCCATCTTGATGTTTCTTGGCATCTCTTTATGACCATTTATTTATTAGTTACTAACATTTATAACTGCCAAAAGGGAGCCTTGTAAAGTGTAAAACACATTTCCATTTTTTAATGAGTTACTACCATTTATAATTTGTTTAAGTCATATTAAGCCTTAAAGTTATGCATAAATTAGGGCGTGGTCACATTGAGTGACAGGTCATTCCAGTGACTGCTGTTGTTAGCTTTCTGTCTCTCTGCTAGCAGCTTCGTGATGCTACAGCGGCTCCGCCTGCTCAGCTCATCCGGGGAACATAACTTGAACTCGGCCGTGTTTGTTGTGCTGGTGCCTTGTGGACTATTCTTCATGCTTATATCGAACTATTGTGACTCGCTTTGCGGTTAAAACAGACGGTGCATGAATGCAGTTTTGCGGTAAGTGAAATTTGAGTACTTTATTTATGTTTTGCTTATGTTTTGAGTCAGCTAACGTTAATGAATGTTAAGGCTTGGGTTAGCATGTAAGCAAGTGGTAGCTACATCTGTGCTAACGATGCTAATCGTAGCCTCCAAGTTAAAACGTAATAGAGAAGTGTTAAGCATTAAAGGTGGGGAAGATAATTTTGGAGAAACCAGCTCGAGTGCGCTAGAATTTGAAAATACACAACCGGAAAAAATCTGCCACTTCCTTACAGAGCCCCTCCTCCAACACACACGAAAGCGCACATGACCAATGAGGGCACGAGATAAGTGTGTGCACAGATGGAAGGCTGACAGGCAGGTAGGCCATCCAGTCATTTTAGCCGGCCCGGCTAAAATGATTGGTCGTGCTTTTTACAGTACTACGGCTTCCACAGATGAATTTTTTTTATGGATTTTTTGTCAAAGCACTTAAGATATTCATTGCTATCGGGATGTTAAGAGCATTCCATGGAATATAACAAAAAGTGTATCTCGAGCCGGTTTCTCAAACTTACCTACCCCACCTTTAAGTGGGATAATACTGTAGAATAAATGGCTTTTGTTTGAGGTTGGTAAAATAAGGTCATTCTTGTAAGTTAGAGAGATATTTTATTAGGTAGATAACTTTAAGCATTGCTAAGGTCAATTTAAATTAGCTATGCTCGATTATGTAGACAAGCTAACGTCAAAGTAGTGTTGAAGAGCGGCGTAGTGTATGTGAAATTAACCTCACAATAAGATGTGTGTATATTACAAATAATAATGTCATATTTCAAAATGATTACTTAGATATTACAATATGGTTGGTTGAGCTGGAGTTCATTATTAAGCTTACATGTTAACGTCACAGTCATATCTGAAGAACGAACCCAAAACTTGTTCTTTTTATTAATTGTATTACCAAATTGGTATCAAATAAATAGTAAGCATTGGTAATACCTATGCTGATAAAGTAAACTATTTTATTTTAGTATTTATGTCTGGGAGAAGGTACTGTACCCAGTTCCTGTGTTTGGCAGTTATAGACTGGGCTTTCTTGTACAAGAGAATAACACAAAATAAAAAAAATCAATATGGACCATTACTGTATAATTATCCTTAAATTATGTTATACAATGCACCTAATAAACAAGTATGGCATTTTGAAACATGATGTGCAATAACTTTTACTGTAAATTGTGTGCATTTTGTTGTTAACTAAGATGATATATTTGTTGTCAGTATGCACGTCGTGGACGCTTTGGACATATGGGAGTTAAAGACAAAAGGCGGAGACTAAAGTGTTGAAACTAGTGGAGAAACGATCAAGATGCCACCTTGTCCCTCTGATTAGACGGCATGTTAAGTCAGGAAGTAGCATTATTAGTGATCAGTGGAGGGCATACAGGAGAGTGCTGAGGAACATGGGGTATAACCACTACAACATAAACCACAGCAGGTGGTTTGTGAACCCCCAGACTGGCAGTCATACCCAACATAATGAAAGAGCTTGGTCGACCGTCAAAGGACATGTCCGTAGACTGAGAGGAAACCATACAGAGAGTTTGTTGGAGGAACACCTCAAGGTTCTTGAATGGTCATCTTGGCTTGGCTCTGCTCACACTGATGGACTGCTTGGACGCTTGTTCAAGGATATACACAATGCCTTTCCAGTCTGAGTACCATTATGTCTAACCAAGTCTTTCATTTATGTCTGAGAAAAGCTTTTATGTTTAAATATGTGTATCAGTCATACTAAACAGTCATTACTTTGAGTCCTGATTTTCTTCATGTGTGAATAAAATGTTTTGCTTGGCTCTTTTGCATCTTTGCATTTCATGCGAAAAATGTGTATTAGGTCAGCGTGAATGTTATAACTCATTCATAAATGGACATGTGTATTAAACTTAAAAACAACGCACCCTTTCAGTAGTTATAAATGTTAGTGTCTCATCAATAGATGGTGATGTGTTTCACACTTTACAATAAGGCTCCCTTTTACCAATTATAAATGGTAGTAACTCATTAATAGATGGTGATGTGTTTCACACTTTACAATAAGGCTCCCTTTTGGCAGTTATAAATGTTAGTAACTCATTCATAAATGGTCATAAGAGATGCCAAGAAACATCAAGATGGAAGGGGGGAGAATCAACTCGGTGAACAACAGATACCAAGGATTCTGGCTGGCTGATGAAGAAGACGAAGTAAGCTAATATAAGGCTTAGCAGTACAGATAAATGTGGGCTCACTATTTGGCAAGCAACCGGTCACAGTTGCCATGTTTATCTCATGTCTTATAAAAGCTTATTAATGATTTATAAAGTGTTCACAACCTAATTAATAAATTAATTACAAACTATTCGTAAACCCTTTATAAGGGTAGTCTTATTGTAAAGTGCTACCAATATGTGTAACTGTTACATGAGTACGTTTGTGGAATAGTTTTCAAAAGGAAGTGAACTTTTGTAAAACAAATTATATTCAGAACATAAATATTCAGAATGAGATTAATAAAAATGATAAAACCCCCAGTATGATCTCCTAGTGTGTTGAAGCTCTACCTTATGTTGGAAGGAAGACCATCCGTCAGGGCAGCCTGCAGGTGGGTGTGGGATTGAGGGGGTTGGAGGGATGGTGCCTGTGACATTCACTCTCTTACAGATGTAGGGAAGGTCAGAGTGGCACTTCTGATCAGCCCAATCTGCTGTTTGGGAGTGGAAAATACACGTTCATGTATGTGTATTCAAATATGTCTCTTGAGGTCTCACATTTCGGCTGTTCTTACCTTTGTTGGCAGACATGTGGATACACCTGCGATCACGGCTGACTGGGTGGGGCCTACCAAGGGCCCAGGACACGTAATTGAGCACCGAGTGGTCAGACCAGTGGAAACGGCCATCATTCTCGTAGGTGTGAAGCCCCAGCCACCAGTTGTCCCCATGTGCCTTCGACATCTAAACGTGAGATAGAAACTGTGAAAGGCGTGTTGAGGCCTCACAGCCTTTAAGTCTGCCATGCAGAATAAAGACAATAATTACACAGACCACAAACAGGTTGCTGCTTGTAAGGTATTTCACAGAGTTTTGCCCTCGTTAAACAGAACTGCCTGCTTAACCACAAGTAATTATTTGCATTTTTGGATAATGTCATCTCGTATAAACAATTATGAACTTTTTGATAAAGTGTGCAGTGCCTTGCTTAAAGTGTTGGCGAGAAAAGCTTCTTCCTCAGCTGAGTGGACGGAGGCCAGCGAGGAATCAAACCAGGAGCAAATCCTCTGGGCCTGGTCCCAAGTGCTGCGATGGTCAAAAAGTCTATATTCAGCCTCCTGGAAGCCAACCCACTCCAGGGAAGTGCTGCCTGACAGGGGGGAGAGAAGAAAGATAGATAGTCATGAGACATAATAGGAAGGTTTAGATATAAGCCCTTTGGAAATCAATTCAGTATGCTGAGAGAAGTTCAAAGCTTAGAGAAAAACACTGACCTTCAGATTCTTCTGGTTCCGCTTCAACAGTACCTGAAACAACACACATCATAGATTTCATTCATGAAATACATAATGTGGGAGACTCTAAATGCAATGAATGAAAACTGGAAATCTTGAGAGACTTGTATCAGAGTGATGCTATGGGTGGAGAGGGTATATATATAGATTATTAGAAAATGTTCAGTGTGAAAACGAATACAAAAATTACTAATTCTGGCAGATGATTTAAAGGTAAAGTGTTTAACATTTATACATTCAAATGTCTAAAAATGTCTAGACCTTTGTTGAAAATGTTTTGAGTTGTTTAATGAAATGATCCCAACAATTTTCAGATTAAGATGAATCCCATATTTGTTAACTGTTTTTTTTTTACGATAAGTCACCAGATATGGAGTTGTCATCCTTTTGCACATGCGACAGCTTGAAGTTGTCTGCCAGAAGCTGTCTTAAATTACCATTTTATCCAATTTGAGCAACATTTTGACTGTACACTTTTTTAGATCTTGGTCGTTTTGACTTTATATTTAAAAATGTTTATTCAATAAACCTAAGTTAATCAAAAAGGACTTTCAGCAAACATTTCTGGATGGTTCGCAGCTTCTCCTCTTGTGTCTACTGTTGAACCGCTGATTTGTAAACGTTTTTACCATTTTCAATCAGTAAGTCCATTGATTTTGTAAAAGAGAAAACATCTGTGGATAATTTTGCTCCTGATAAAAACCTACTGAACGATGAACAATGAAAGACTGAATTGTCAATGAAGCTCTTTTATTATTGTTTCGATTAAGAGAATCCAAATGACATATTATGTCTATTGTTAATGTTCTTATACAGTGTAGGACTTTCAGAATAAGGCCAAAGAAGTGTTCCAGTGTTGTTTTACCTCGAGGGATCTTGCAGATCCAGTCTAACTCAGAGTCACAGTGCATGGCCAGCCAGGTCATGGTGCCCAGGTCTGCTGCAGCACATTGCCGGACATTGTAGTAGTAGCGGCCGAAATTCTGGTATGTGAACTAAGACACAAGCAAAGAGTAAACAGATTATGCTTCAAAATTATTTTACTCAGCATTCGTACCAAGGTTGCATTTTGTCTTTACTCACAGCCACTCCATCACTCCACTTCCAGCTGCCGTTGTCCATCGGGTTTCTGCGATTCAATCCAATCCAAAACCAGTGCTGCTCATCCTCTGACTCCCTGTGGACCACATCATCATCATCACCATCATCATCATTGTCATCATCACCATATCACACCACATGCCCCCCGGTCAGAGAGGCACACCCACCCAAAGGCCTCGTGGAGGACCTGCAGGACAAAGTGCTCCTCCTCGGGGCTGCTGATGCTCAGCAGGTTGGCTCCATGTCTCCGGCAGGTGAGATGAGCCTGCAGCCAGCTCAGCTTCTGTTCCAGCTGGGAGGAATGGAACACCTGCACACACGAGATAAAGGTGTTATATAGATCTTAAATGAAATGCAATACTAGTGTAACAGCATTCGAATTAGCAGTTGTGTCACTTCAACTTTTGTGTCTACACTGTAAAATATTACCATGATTTCACAATATTTAGCTGTAATATTTTACAATAAATTACTGTTTTACCACTTTACAGTCTTTACCTGTAATGTTCACAATATAATACTGTAATTTTGAATTTCACAGTGAAATCAATGCAGGCACAGTTAATTACTGTGAATGTACAGGATAAATTATTACCAGGATTTCACAACATGTTACTGTATTATTTCATAGTAAAATACTGTATTCAGACCATCCTCTGTGATAACACAACAAATTAAGTGATTTTCTTGCTTTTATCGCTCTTGCTTGGCTTAAATACTAATTTCTTTCTTTGGTGCAGGTTTTACTTAAATTGAAAGGGGCACAGCTGCATGTGCCTTAAAATAAACGATGCAACATATAAATCTATGTAAAATTGAAATTGTTGTCTTGACTTATTGTTTTCAGGTGCTTCCTGGGCATTAATCCTGAGACGGGCTCGAAAGCCAAAAAGAGGCATGGCAATTTAAACCCCTATGTCAGCACATTCTTCAGAAAAATGGTTGACTTCGAGTGGATGTCTGTGTAGACATGTGTTACGTGCTGCCCTTCTTGTTTTCTTTTCTGTCTCCCTACTGCGCATGTTAGTGCGCATGGGGTGCACCTGGTCTGCCCCTGGCTCCGCCTCTGCCCAGGTGTTCCTAATTCCACTCAGCCATGTATATATAAAGAGAAGCTGGAGGAGAAGGAGGTCTCGCCTATCCTAACGCCGGGAGACACTCTCCATACCTCTTTGCCATTTTGAGCTGTAGGCCATATTTTTGCAGATGTGTTTATGTTTAGCCTGGAGGACCTGGTAGTCCAGTTTTCGCGACTTTATTTTGTTTCCCATAGGGTTTATAATTGATTTCTGGTTAGGGGGGGGGGGGAGCTCTGGGTCCTACGGTCCATGGTCTGGCTGGCTCGGGTTCCCTCCTTCTGTTTGTTCCTTTTGGCCAGTCCTCCAGACCTCTTTTTGTTTCCCGTTTTGCTTGTGTGAGCAAATGGCTGATTATCAATAAATGCTCGTTACCAAGTACCGGTTATTGCGTGTATTCTTTCATGTTGCGGGTCTCAGTACGAGCCACTACCGCGGAGTAGAGGTTGGGGTCGTATAACATGTCCAAGACACTGTGAAATGTACTTTGCACTTCAATGGAGTAATACAAAGTTAAAATTGGCATTTTCTTTTTCTTTGTTTTTCTTTGTTGATTGAGCTGATTGAATTGTGTAGTTATGGTCAAATCCCAGTTAACTAGTCAAATTTCGTATTATTTACATTTTTATATTTACAGTAAATTACTGGCTACTGTGTTGCATTACTTCTACAGTAAAAGTGTGAAAATACAGGTAATTACTGTAATTTATGTACAGCAAGGTACCATAATACCACAGCTCTGTACTGCTATATCACAGTAATTCCATGGGCATGGCAACTGTAAAGTCACAGTATTTAGCTGTACTTTTATTCTAATTTACTGTAAAATATCTACAGTAAATTACTGTGAAATATTTACAGTTAATTACTGTGAAATATTTACAGTTAATTACTGTGAAATATTTACAGTTAATTACTGTGAAATCCATGCAACTAGTAGCCAGTAATTTACTGTAATTTTACAGCCAAACATTTTACAGTGTACTACTTATTTTTTGTTATAGACTTTAATGATTTCAATTATCCTTTTTTAAATTCTACACTATATTTTTTTAGGTAAAGTGTATGCATAGCAGCTCACAATATTAATGAGTAACTCATTGGATCAAGGTTTTGGTATTGGTTCTGAAAATATTCACATTTTCATTAACTATCTATACATTATTATAAGCTTTGAAAAATACACTTTCAGATATGAGAAATGTTAAAGAAATGATCCTGACTAATGTATTTATGAGATATATTATCCTGTTTAGTTATGAAAGACAGAATATTGCAAGATTTGTTTCAGCATTTCATAACGAACACTTTTAGAGTTACTTAATTATGAAGTCTATCTTGTTTTTAACTATGAAGAAGTTGAACTTATGCTTCTAAATCACATACAAAAATAGTTATTCCACTTTGTCAGATGTTTACACAATAAAATGAGAAAAGCTACAATTGATCTATTACCCAGTTTAGCCATTTAAGTCTAACACTGAATAAATGAAAGACTAAAAACCAAAGTGTGCTGGAGTGACCCTGTGAAACACCTTGTAGCAGTAGCGCAGGTTGCTGTTGCTCTTCCAGCCGCTGGGACAGGCGCCGCTGAGGCTGGGGGTGGGCTGCGGGGCGGGGGGCTCGGGGCTCAGAGACGTCTCTTGGTTCTGACGGCAGATGAATTTCGCCTTTGATGACGCACACTCCTTCACCTCCCACAGACCTGTTGCGGAGCCCATCGCCATGGAAACGCATCCGCCATGGACGCTGACTGAAATAGATAAAGATAGAGGGATGAATGTAAGTAAGTGGAGAGAATGAGGCGTCCATGGTGAAACTTGTGGAAATAAAGAAATGTAAAAGATTTGAGGAAAATGTATGTTAAGAGTTGCATGTTAGATTCAATTCTCCAAACAAGGGCAATGTTTCCTTTTTTAGGTTTTTCTTTCTCTAACCTTCCTTATTGATCTTAGTTATGGATCATCTTTTTTCTAATGGTGTGTACATCAGGAATAGTCTTCTACATGATGACATTTTTTTGTTTAGTTATAACTCACACCAAAGTCTTTCACAGCATAGTCTACTAAAGCATCAAAGAGCAGCTATAGTCCCTGCTGAGTTCAGACAGCTTATATTTTTTGGATCTATCTCTGACTTGAAAGCCAGAGGTCTCGCCCACAACTGGTTTTTGAGTCAGCTAGTCTGCTTTGGAAATGACGGTAAATCCAAGATCCCTGATAGCCCGAATTGTGCAAGCAGTGTTCGCCAGTGTGCTGACTCATTCCTCATACCCCTTGCTGGGACTTTTTCTTAACTGCTGATCATTTTCATAGATTTGGATCTTACCAAGTCTGCTTAACAGCCAAATCAGGATACCACGATATGGTCATTCGAAGTCTATATTTTGGCTAAAGATGAAACACCTGGGACCTATCCAGTTTCTTATTAATAGATTAAATTCAAAATTGTTATGATTATTGACTCAGGTTTAAAAAGAACTCTTCACAGCATAAAGAATGAAGAAGTGAAAAGGCAGTGGGTGGAAAAGATACTGCAACAATCCCAGTATGGTCATCCTGCATCCTGTACACATAATCAGATCATTTTGCAGGTCATGAACAATAAAAATAATCACACACTCACTCAATAAGTGACTTACCTGGTTGATCACGATTCCAGTTGGTGTAAGACACCTCATCCCCGCTGAGCCAGTGGAAGGAGCCGGGGCTGGTCTGGTCATGGAGGCCGATCCAGAAGGAGTCTCCAGAGCGACCCAGCACCAGGCTGTTGGCGAAGGCCTGCTCGAACCTTAGATTTACAGGGTTTCGTTTAGAAAGGCAGCACTGACTAAACTGATATCTGTGTGAGTGGGACTGTAAGTGTTCCTACTTCCTACCTATTGGTAATGGTGACGAGGGCGGCTCCATGTTCCTCACACGCCTTCTTGGCTTCATCAAAGATAGACAGATCTTCTCCCACCCAGTAACACGCTGGACTGTGCCACTTCCAGCCCTGTGGAGAGAAGGGAGATTAACAGGATATGGACAATTTAAAAAATAATAAGTTAACCTTTCAAAGAATAGAATTTTACAACGCTTCTCAACACTCTAACCGAGAGGTGTTTTCAATAGTTTATTCGGCTTAACAAGTAGAATAATTCTCTCAACACATGAACAGAAACTTCATCCATCAGTTTATCGCAAACACTTAAAATCATCTGCAATTACATGAGTTTTAATGGACAACAGGGACATTTAAAAAAAAATCTTTGTAAAGTTACTAAGGCTGCCAGGATAATGTTGTGGAGCAAAACAAATACAACATTTTCCACTGAGATGTATTGGTGAGGAAGTATAAAGCTACAATAAATGGAAATGTTCAAGTAAAGTACCTTGATGTTGACAATGTACAATACTTGAGTAAATGTACTTAGTTTCCTTCAGCCTCTGCTTTACAGAGGTAAAACCATAAATGATTCACTCAGAAAATCCTTAAAAGTCACAAAGGGTCTATTTAAGCCAGTCAAGTGTATGGCAAATACAGAACAATAAAAAGAACACGTCTAGGCATGCAGAAATAACTTTTCCCTGGCCTCGATTCCTGCTGACAGCTCAGACCTACTGTAGCTGCGGACGTGTACAGATGCAGAGCGCTGCCAACACGCAGGAGGTCAGAGGAGGTGACATTTAGCAGGAGAATGATAATGAGAGACAGTTAATATATAGCATTGTGTGAATAAGCCCAACCTCAGGCTTTTTGCGCAACCACGTTTGGCATCTAGTCAAAAACCTCAAAGATTACAGCTGGAGAGGTCTGATCCGTTCAAACTCTTTTGTTGACTCTCTTTATTGTCCTTTCTTTCCCTACAGTCACTACATCAGTGTTGAATTATAGAATTCTTATAACATGCCATTATTAATAACTACAGTATAACATGTTACATCATCAAGACAAATTGCACCTAGAATCTATTACAATATAGTAATGCTATGAGACACCACACCTATTTCCACCCATATGTCCATTGGGTATTTGTATTATCCTTCACATAAATAACACAGAAGCTGATTCAATTAACAAGTCAATTAAATGATTTGAAAATAAGCAATATATAAGCCTGGCCTATGCAGCAAAGAAGCATTGTCTTTTGTATGGAAAGTGCATACATTAACGGTCTCTACCCACTCCTGAGTGAAATATCTGTCTCCATAGCCGCTAAATAATGTATAACACATCAATATGGCTCCACGGTAACTGGGAGAGACATTATCAATTTATTCTGAATTTAAACCGATTCATTGATTAATCTAGAAAGTAATTGGAAGGTGAGGGGAGGCTGTGGCTCAGTGGATAGTGTGCTGGACTTCAAATCAGTGGATAGCAAGTTCGAGTCCCACTGCAGCCAGCATGTCGTTGTGTCCCTGGGCAACACACTTCACCCCAAATTGCTCCTGTGGGGATTGTCCAGAGTAATGAATGTATGTAAGTCGCTTTGGATAAAAGCGTCTAACAAATAACATGTAATGTAATGTAATGTAATTGGAAGGTTAATCGATAGCAACCCCTTTCTCATTGTTTTCAGTTATTATAAATCCAATCTCGGAACTGTCTCTTTAAAAACAGAAAATAAAAAATCCCCAAAAATGAACACAACCAACAAAGCTCACATTTAAATGATGGTAGGGGCCCCCTGGTGACTGAGGGGGTCTTAGCAGCTGCTAACGCCGAAGGCTGCCGCTGATTAGTGTTGTCTCATCACTCTGTTTATTCACACATGAAGAAACTGAGTTATCCTTATGATAAAATCTCTATCTTTGGAAGCAGAGACGCAACACTTGTATGATGAGTGACTGCTCCAGTGAGTAAATAAAATGCCAACATTACAGTGATGAGCAATCCTTTATATTTGTTGAGTAATGAGCCGAGTGCATGATGGGGTATGTGATTTGGGGATCATGTGGTGTAATGTTGCTAAAGCAGTCAGCGGGCTTTCTGTCGTTGTTGTTTCACATGTTGCGTGAACTGATCTCGTCTGCTCGATACAGAGCAAACTGCCACGGGGCCCTGCAGCATGTGCCATGCCAAATGACCCTCATCACATTACCACCCATGGTGTCCTGCTCTCCAGGGAGAGGGAAGATTCATTACACCAAACAGTCCGTACAAAGACCTTTGTTAAATGTGACAGCTGAGAAACAGCATGACTCATCAAAAACAATTAGCAAAAATATGACATTGTTGAAGTGTGTAAAGAACACAAACACACACTTTGTTTGCTTCTATCCCTATATGTGATAACATATGTCACACTTTACAGGAATAAGGACAGGGAAACGTACTTGGCCAGTGACCATAGAAAACAGTGGTCAGGTACAGATAAGTCAGGTATGAGAGGCTTAAAGTCTCATATGGAATGCATTATGGTCCGGGAAATCAGAGACAGATGTAGATATATTCTCCAGATGGGATTTTGTTCATCATGTTGGCACAAGCCGTGGTGGTACAATTTGTTGTTTGTACTGACCGGACTTGTTGAAGGAAGACACAATGACAATTAAAAAAATATATATATAATGATTTTTCTTCTTTTTTTTTGGGGCCAATGGAAAATATTTCAAAGGAAAGAGTGTGAGTGTGCAGCGTCAGAGTGTCTCGGCTGCATGCTCACCGTCTTAATGGATTGATTTATATTACAGTTAGAGGCCGGGGGTGGACTGGTGGACCAGTGGACTGAAAAGTGAGAGATGAAAGAGAGTTCTGGGGAAGGGGGTCAAAGGTGAACGGCTGAAATACTAAATAATAGTTATGTTCCCTGCTACACTACAAACTGCCAGCAGCTGGAATAAGAGAGAGAAATGCTAGAGGACATCAGATTCTTGTGGGAAGAAAAGAAAAAAAAAAGAATCAGTAATCTAAAGTAGTGCTTCTCAAATGGGGTACTTTGAAGTACTGCAGGGGGTACAAGATATTTAAAACAACATTTTAATAAAAATAAATGTTACTATGATAATTATACTAAAATGTTTTAATTACAAATCTAAATGTAATTTTGATTGGCCACATTTTTATATATTTTTAATATCTATTAGCTGCCATAAAAAAACAAAGCACTGTCACAAGGAAGCCATTTTAGATACAGAATGACAAAGGAAAACCCATAACATTTTAAAACAAAGCAACGATACAGCTGAATACACAGTGGAAAATGTAAAAACGTGTTTCTCTCTTAATTATAAATGCAGTGCAATGCTGTTGGAATGTTATTGCATGATGGCAAAAAATTGGTTTGTCGTGAAATTGTAACTTTTAAGTGTTTTTTAGTTACAAAGAGTGCTGCAATATACTGCTCTTTGTTTCCTTTTTAACACCCAGGTAAAATGTTCACGACAAGACAATGAAGCATGAAGCACTAAATGCAAAGAGAGTATTACTTGTTTGCAGCCTTGGTGTTTTGGCTTCCCATCAGTCTTTGTGCCCGATTTCTTACAGATGGAGGCCAGAGTCAGATTACAAGGGCTGTCATCCCAGCGGCCCTCCTGCATATTTAAGCAAGACACAAACAGAAAGAGAGCACACAGCTGTTAAATATATACAAATGTCGGAGACTGGCTGTCAGTGAGATAACTTTGAGGTGATTAAGTCCCCTGACTTTGGGGGTCAGTGTGAGGGCGAGGGGGATCGACTCACAGCTCCCCAGATGGAGACGCAATCTTCCAGGGTGTTGCGGAAGTTGTTGGGTTCAAAGGGGTGCCAGTAGGTGAAGATAACGGGCGTGTGGTCAGTCCATTGGAAGTCCATTTGCATATTAGTATCATGGAGCCCTATCCACAGCTGGTCAATGTCTGACAGAAGCAAAAGAGAGAAAACATTTTACTACTGGAAAAAGGATGCACATAAGATAAGATAAAAATAAGAAAGAAGGTCAAAGAAGGAAGATAATAAGGACTGGAAAACACCTTGAAAATGCCATTTCGTGTTGATAGTATATAAGATTCAAGGCTTTATTTTCATGTGCACATTAGCTACAGTATAGATATGCCAATGAAAAACTTAAGTCACAGGCTCCTCCAACAGTGCAACATGAATATATATAGGACATAAAACAAATCAAACAGATAAAATATATATAAATAACAGGAATGTTTACTTTTTTAAATGGAAATGTATCCAAATCTATCAGAAAGTGTTCAGATTTGAAGCTGAAGAAAGCACAGCTAACACATTGGTTCATTGTTCTCCCCCTTTGTTCATTTAAACTGAAGAATATACATTAAAAGGTGTTTTGAAGTACATAAATCAGGTCACATCACCTTTCTTGAGGTTGCGTATGATGAACTCTAGCTCAGGTAGTGTGTGGATGCTGACCAGGTTGGCCTCCATCCTCTGACAACTTTTCTGAGCTGTATCCCACTCTATCTTGTCTGAATTCAGCTTGTAGCAGCCAGCCTGGAAAGCCTGCCAGCCCACATCACACTCATATTTCTCATCATCTGCCCACGAGTCTGTGGGAGCAAAAAGATGAAACCTCTCAAACTCTGGACTTAAACTGATGCATTTCACTTTAATGGACTAGTTTTAATGTCAGTACACGGACCAGTGGTGAAGGGGTCCAGGGTGGCATTGGGCCTCTTCTTACACACATATGGCAGAGCAACAGAGCATTCACGATTTTGCCAACGACCTGATGACTCAGTTCTAATCACGGCACAGTTCTCCTCCTCAGCGTGGTTTGGCTGGTCTGTAGGAAGAGAGTTAAGAAAAGAAACAGTGAAGGACTGAAAAAGTACTGGGATCACCAAAAAGAGTGTATTTGAACTCAGAGCAGTGTGTTGGTGAAAACGAGCAAACAAGCTTATTCAGCATTCTGTGGGAAATAGATGTTTAAAAAGGTCCACAGATGCTTTGAGGTTTAAAAAAAGGCAGTAAACATTGAGTTGTTTTTACAGTCTAACCTTGCTCCCAGTTGAGATATTTCAGTGGTGAGGAGTCGGCCCACTGCCAGCCTCCACTGATGTCCAGGTCATTCAGGCCAATCCACAAAGCTGCACTGTAGCCTGTCAGTAACCCTGAAACAGAAGAAAAACACCGCTCTTAATTTTTTGGAAATATGACAAAAATACGTTTTCTTTGGTGAAGAGGGACACAATGAAAGATAACACTCAATAGTGTGCTTTGATGTCCAGTCCATTCATCTCTCCAGTTATCTGTGGATTTAACTGTCAACTGTTGGGCGGACGACATGATTGTTATATGATTGACAACAGTCACAACGTCTCAGAAATCTATTATTACCGTGCACAGCAAATACAAGTAAACATGATGCTATCAACATTTTCCTTAATTGCCAAAATAGCTTATAGATTCATAATTTTAGATTATTTTTCATGTCTGTCACACAGGCAAGATAAGAAAAAAAGGCTCTATTTATAGGCTTGAAAACACAACTACTTGTTAAATACAATATGATGCTCACTGACATTCAAAAAGATGTTCATTATTACTGTCAATTTAAATACATCCTTGAAGGTTATAAACAAATAGAAAAATCTTAAAATGTCTCTCAATATATAATATCTATGCTGGTATGTCAATTCATGATACATTGTCTAACCTTTTGCTCAGTATTGATTTATTTGTACTGTATCTTTCTGAGGTTTTATATGCTAGTGTATTTTGTGTACCCAAAATAAAGCTACTATAAAACAGAAGTGGATGCCTCTGTTCACGTATGTCTTCATTTGCACATTATCTTTACCATTGATGTATGTCTGCTCATGCAGCTTGGTGATGCTAAGCAAGTCTGATCCCTGCTGCTGGCAGCTGATCCGAGCCTCGCTCCACGACAGCGTAGCCTGGAAGTTAAACTGGTAACAGCTGTCGGTCAGCGGGTCAGTGTCCCAGAAGATCTCACAGCCACTGCCTGACAGTGAGGCGAGGAGATAAGAAGGTGGTTAGGCCAAGGGAGAAAGCAGGGAAATAACAGCAAAGCAAACAGTTGGGAGAGAGGATATTGTGGTGAAGCTTGCTGAGTTTGATCAAGTTCAAAGTCATAACTCACTCTCTACGGGACAGAAGCCCCAACGCTCGTCTTTGCCGTAGTCGTGGGTGGTGGCGCACCAGAGGTGACCGTCCTCACGCCCGATGCTGGTGCAGCTGTGGAACCACTGGCCGTCATACAGGAAGGGCAGATAGCAGGGCCGTCCGTTAGAGTTGCCCTGGATTGTGTAGATCTCTGGGAACACAGACAGGAGAGACTTTGACTCCCCGCACGCAGCAGGAGCGACGTGCTCGTGTTGCCTAAAGTTATTGCTGTGAACTGTGCTGAACTGAAATACCGTATCTGTTTTCTCAAGGATTTGGATAATCAAACACACGGCGAAAAACAGAGGATGATGTTACAGTCAAAACAGTCAAGTCAAATAGTGGTCAGCGGAAGGAAGAGTAAACAAACAGAAATATGAAGGTTGTCCGGAAAATATTATTATACAAAAGGGATTAGATGTAAATATTGATGTTGCAAAGCACAATCTGTAATATATACATTAAGCTGTCTTTGGCTCTTTTCTGCTTTAACAAATGTAAATTTCCCCTCTGTGGGACGAATAAAGGTATTCTGATTCTGATTCTGAAAATCCCCAGGTCTGGTTTGGAGAAAAGAGCAAAGCAAAGAAAGAAAGGGAGAGGCTGGATCTGTAGTTACCAGAACATGTTAAACCAATGGAAAGTATGGCAGACATACGAGGGGGGACAGATTTCTGAAACTCCCTCTCCGCTGCTGGCTGGCTGCAGCGGAGTCGCTCCTCTGCTGACTAATGGCAGAGGCATTCCTCTCCAGCAGCGAGTTGACTTTACAGAGAAATGTGTGAAGATCGGCAATAGAAAGCCACACATGAGTGAAAGAGTTTGAGAAGAGGTCGGATAAAGAAGAAAGTAACAGGAGATTTTGTGGTCTTCCATCACAGTTTGTCAATTAACAACCTGGGACATTTGATATCGGTAAGAATGGTATACTGACAGCGGAAATGAGGCTTAGCAGTAAATCACCACGGCTAGATTTAATCTGGACTGAAAACTATATATAAATACAAATAAAGTTGAGGGCAAGGACAGCTCTGTGTTTACTGCGAGTTTACAAACACCAGCTATGTTTTCCTTGGCTTTGTGACTGGCAGTCAGCCACTTGTCCTCAAAGATGCCCTAGAAGCAACATTTTGAACAGATCCATTTGATCAGATACAGCTGTGGCCTTCACAACAGTAAGTCTATCTTCCTCACTCAGCGGCCAAACAGAAGAGGAGCTGAATCACCACAGCTGGGAAGTGAGGGGCGTCGGTCGGTTTAATAGAGAAAGATGTGTACACCTCGAATGGATGCTCCAGTGTGATCTCATTTCTTAATTTGGTATGGATTTTACTTGTTTTTTTATTTATGTATTTGTTTATGAATTTTTTCTTTATTTCTATATATGTTCAAATACATATATTTTAAAGTATATCTATATATTTTATTGGTCCTTAGAGTAGTCATAGAGGATATTTTTTCAAGCTAAGGTTTTTTAAGCCTACCCTTTTTCTACATAATCTAATAGGCAATTCTTACAGTATTACGTTTTCACAAACAGAGGCAAAAACAGATCTCTACATGCTTCATGTCAAATATTATTTAAATCTCAGTTGTTTATGTGTTCACCACATAATTGTTAACTTTAGCAATTGAATTACTTAGCAATCTCTTTTTTCTTTGGTTCAAAAATCAATACAAATGTTTATTGTTTATTGTATTATCCGTATTATGTGTTAACGATTAACAATGTTAAAAAAATAAAGCTATTTTAAAAGGAATTAGTGAGTGTAGTTGTCCATGTTTAGGTGTCTGAAGAATCCTTCTTATGCAAATTGAAATTGCATTTGATTATAAGCATGCTTACCACGATGTGTTTTGGAGCACAGGTCCTCTACCCCACCATGCATGGTCCACTTGAGCTTTGAAGGGGGGGCGGTTGAGGAGGAGTTCCAAAATGAGGGTGAGGGAAGATAGATGTTGAGGTTGTCCAACACCTGGCCACAGTTCCAGGTCCAGCGTATTCTGGGGGGCTCGTGGTCACAGGTGTACACGCCCAGAGGAGACCTGTCCGATCTGGAGCTGGCGTTACCCGTGGTTACTCCCAGGCACAGCGAGGAGCCCAGGTTGAACAGGCGACCCCGGGTCACCCACTTCCAGCGCTGGTTGTCTTCCTCACAGGAGGATGCCAGGACGAGGGAGTGATCCCGCACCCCCAGGCACCCCTGGGCGCCCTCATGGAAGAAAGCGAAATCGTCAGAGTCCAGCGGCGCTGTGCAGAGAGAGGAAAACAATGGCATCAGTCAATAACGCTGATGAAAGCAACATTCCGTGTTAGCAGCAAATGTGGCAGAGAAGAGGTCAGCAGCTGGATCAATATCTCCATTAATGGCTGCAGTGCTGGGTCAGGACTAGTTTGAGATTCGCCCTCTGATGTTCCTGCGTAATACACTTCAGTCAGTGGTATTAATAATAATAATAATCTTGTAATAACCGTAAATCCCTGAGCTTTCAGTAGGGAGAGATTGCAGAAATGTCATGCAATAAACTGTGAAAAGTGGTTACACATGTTTTTAATGCAAGGTTGGCAATCAGGGTTGAATCAACATGTACCGTGTTTCAAGAATTACCCCCATTACCCAACACTGACCTGGCCTTGCCTCTCATTGCATTGTGTGGTGTCTATTTATGTTGGGTTTGACTATGCAGTTTTGGGAGACACATAATATAAAAGGTCTTTATCATAAAAAGCTGTTAGGTGATACAATGACCAAAAATTACTTTATGTTTTGACAGTTCTCAACTTGAGTAAATTGATGAAACTGTAATTATCCCCAGGGGAGAAATGGCTGTTTTCATTCTGCTGACTTCTCACTGCTGTACACTGTTGACACAACTTCAATGTGATTCTCATAGGAGCTATGGTTTACTACAAGCTGTTAACCTAAAGTTTTGCAGTATTCTCAAATACTCATATGCTACACAAAAATATCAAATAGAAACTAAATGTTACCAGAAAACTGAGTCATGGAAAAAAGTGTTGAACTTAACACATTCAGAGCAGTGGCTGGGCGCAAGCCTCAGTGACTGGAAGTCTGCAACACCCTTTCTCAAAAATATATGTGGTTTTCCTTCATTCCTTTGTGATATTTCTTTGTGAAGGATTTAGAGATTGGTAACCAGAGGCCATAATTGTGAAGATAATGGTGCGAGGTAGTGAGTCTGTGTGAAGTTGGTAAACAGAGAGGCAAATCAGGAGTGTAGGAGTGATTCTAAATTAAGGTTGTGCTAAAAGGATTTAAAGGAATATGCCTTCACATAAATCCTTTCTCTAAGACCTGAGAATCAGAGAAGAAAAAAAACGAGACCTACAGCATTCCTTCTCGCCGGGCTCCTGTGAGAGGCCAGGAAGTGGGGAAGGTAGGAAAAGATCACTGTGCATTTGGTTGAAAAACATAACTCTCCTATGTGTGGAAACTTCACTCCACTCAGTCTGCGGCACTCTCTTGTTTCCTACTTCTACTCAAACACTCAAAACCTCCTGTGCTGCTTTTATAGACACAAAGACAATGGAGTCCCATCAAGAGCCCCCCCATAAAACGCCCTGTAATCTGGAGGACACGGTAGACACGCCTCTCTCCTCGCTCTCCAGCCTCTGCGGTTGAGTTTCTCAGAAGCAGTGTTAGCTCTTTTGGTCGGTAGCAAAGCAGAAAGAGAGCGCAGTGGGAGAGTGGTTTAGCATACGTTTGAAAGTGCTCTTTACGGTTAATCAGATATAATTACCACCACCATGTTCTTTTTATAACTCCATATAGCTTACAGTAACACCCAGCTGGTCGGCTTGTTTACTGCCTGTTCATTGTTTTGATTGTTAAAGATTCAAATCTGTTCACACAACATCTCAGGAGAGTTAAACATATATCCAAACACTAGTTCAGTTATCAAAAAACATCTCAGTTGGTCTTCATTTTCCAGCAGTATGATCTTTGAGTGACTCCTCGATCAAACGTCAGCTAAATCAGCAAAAACCGGTGGAAAATCACTGTCTGGTGAATCCATTAAAATTGGAAGCTATTTTATAAAAAGAAGAAAAAGAGCATTATATTTTTGGAATTAAAAGTGAATAACTAGTCATTATTTTTGGAACTTCTGTTTAAAAAGTCATGTAACAGATGAATCAACTATTAAAAAGATGGAATCCCTTTGTGCCTTGTCCTCAGTTCTCTGCTGTAATTTGTTTCTACTATACAATTAAAACAGGGGTGTCAAACTCAAGGCCCGGGGGCCAAATCCGGCCCGCGACTTCATTTTATGTGGCCCCACAAGAGCTTGCAAAGAATATAATATGTTTATTATACGGTTACAGTACATGCCACTTTACAGAAGCACGTTGCCCATAAACGACATGTCCCACAATGCATCTCAAATTTGACTTTTTCTCAGAATTTGACTTTTTTTGTCCAAATATGCCTTTTTTCTTAGAATTAGCCTTTTTCTCATAAATAGATTTTTGTTTCAAAATGTCACTTCTCTTTTTCAAAATGTCACTTCTCTTTTTCAAAATGTCACAATCAAAATCATATTGTGACATTCTTACTGAAGAGACTTGCAATTATTTGCCCTAGACTTCTGCTTTCAGACGTAGTTAATTATGAAGTTATATTAATTAATTATTTCGTCTTAAAGTTACAACCGGCCCTTTGAGTGCAACCATAATGCTGATGTGGCCCGTGATGAAATTGAGTTTGACACCCCTGAATTAAAATGATGTCTTCCACAATAGACAAATAACGTTATTAACTAAGCTCAGGATGTACGTACACCTACTTGAATAGCTGGAGTTACACAACACTGACTTGTTAACAAATGTGCCAACATATCGGTCGTATGACATTTTGTCCTTTTCACTACGGGAATTAAAGCTTTAAAAAAGAAATACATCAGTGTCAGCTCTAACGTGCCTGTAAGAAGATTCCAACACTGGTACCAGCCCAGCCTTACAGAGAGTGTTAAATGAACTCCTATATATGAATGTAAGCTCAGTATTCATATTTGAATATATAAGAAGTTCCTGGCAAAAGCTTTTGAACCACTATAGACAACCTGAAGCTGCAGATCCTGACAGCAAGAAGCAAATTCAAAAATAACTTTTAATTCCAGTCTGGAGGGCACACAACTGGATGTTTGATGTGCGAAAACTCCCGGGCACTCAGAGAGAGAGAGAGCAGAATTCCAGATTTACTTTAAGCCATTGAGCCCTGTGAAAGCTAAGCCACAACAGCTCTCCTGCTGTGATCTCATCCTCTTCTTTGCCCTGTCACACCTTTTTTTCAATGTTGGAGACAGTTTCCTGCTGAAGAAAGAGGCTGAATCTCACAGCCAAGGACATGCGCCAGTAGAGGCACGTATTCCCAGAACCTCCGCCTCCACTATGGGGTCATCTGCTGGACCAGATTTGAGCACAATACTTGCAAACGTGGGTGAAGGCTCAAAAGCAAATTTCGACATGAAACCATACAAGTTCAACAAACTTCTCGAGATCACATTGTTTGGTAGAGTGTGACTCATTGCTGTTGCCAAATAGTTACCACAACATAGCCTATTTTTCAAATGTGTTGTTCGTGAGATTGTATATTAAGATCTAGATTGACATTCAAGCAGGCTTTTCCCGTAACCTCTCCATATTTTGACAGATGTCTGCGATAAAAAAAACAGGCCTTTAACTGGCCAGTGTGATATAATGTAATCAACAAATAGCCAGGAAATTCCAGCCTGCTGTGTTTGTTTCTTTGGTGTTTTATGGTGGTCTGGCCTCTGAAGCAACCCAAACTGTGGATAGGTTTAACCTCATCCAAGAACCTTGGCAGAGGAGAGAAAGAGAGGGCTATCTGGAGAGAGAAGGGTATGCATCTCTCAGCCACATTCACAAACGGAGCGAACTGGAACCTCTAGCAAAGTGTGTTTGAAATGTAGAAACATACGTGAAAAAAGGTGCAATCTGTCACCAAGGTAAGGACTGTGACACAAGATTTTCATCGACATAACTACACTGTAGCTATGTTCGTTTGACAAATAAAGAACCTTGAACCTTGAACCTTGAACCTTGATTTATAAAGATAAATGATCTAATCATTTCTGAAAGGTGTTTAGTGTAAGATCAATAACAGTGTTTCTCGTGAGTTTGACACCAGAAACCACCACAGAGCATTAAACTCATTTAGAATGACATTGAACAAAATATGAGAGTTCAATAATAAAAGGCTAAGATGTTTAACGTTTAACTGGCTGAAAATTGCGCAAACAATAAAAATAACAAATCCAAAAACACATTTCATAAAATAAATCCACAAAGACTATTTCCCCTTCGATCCTTCTGCAGCTCGTCCAGTGGTGCAAAGAATTGAAGAGGGATTGTTAACTTTGGCAACAGGGGAATTTGATGGCATATAGGCAGAATTAGTTTCAAAATAAAGCAGTTAAACATCGTGAAAAAGAGCTCCAGCTTGTTTAGGATGTGTATATAGCAGGAGCCAATTTTGTAGGGAAAAGAGTGTAAAAAGTGGAAGTGTAAACCAATCTTAGTATCTCCATGTAACTTCAAGATCAAAGTAAGAGTACATCATAGGACTGCAGCAAACAATTAATTTCATTATCGATTAATCTGCCTATTGTATTCTAAATTAATTGATTAATTGGTTGGACTATAAAATGTCAGAAAGTGGTACAAAAAAATGTAAGGTTATGTCTTTAAATAAATAGAAAAAAGTGATATTCAGTCTAATTTGACAAAAGAAGATAAATAATTGCAACATTTATATTAGAGAAGCTGAAGCATTTGCAACAAATGTGCATGAAAATGTAAGATTAAAGGAAAAAATGAAAATTTATTGTGTTGGTGAATAAGAGAACATACTTTATGGTAGCCTATTTTGCCCAGAGTTTAACGTATTTATGCTCAAATTACTTAATACTGACAATATAGTCCAACAAACAATATCATGATGCAACCCATCTTGAAGTTGCACAATTCACTGTATAATAATAATAACATCACAGAGAGCTTATTCAAGTTATAACACATTGAAAACAAGCCTGAACACTGGAAAAAATAAATACGAGATGAAAAATAACAACAACACTTTAAAAAAGAAAGAAAGTATAATCTATGTGTTAGAAGACATTGTGTGGTTGGTTGTACTCTCCAAAGCATCCCATAACATGTAATGGTGTAGTAGCTGCTCAGGGCCGGCTCAATGTGTTAATTGCAGCCTGTAACCGGATGAAAAGGTCACATCTGCCCGCAGGGTGCCAAACCAAGCGTCACCCCTTATAATGTAGCCTAAAGAAAAACACCACCCGGCACGAAAATAGAACAAACAAAGCAATGTGTGCGTTGTTTTGCGGCTTTACATAAACGTATATATAAATAGAAATCACAATAGAGACAGTAAGCCAGCAGCCCCTTCCCTCCTCCCTCCGTTTTTCTGCACATCTGGTTCCACTCACTGCTCGGACTTTTGGTTCGTGGCATACCGAAGCACTAACTGCAGAATGCGCAGAAATTATGTTTATGTGTCGGCTTTCTAACGCATTTCCTAACTGTAAGTCGTTACCAAAAATAGAAAGCATGCACAACAGGTAACACGTCGACTTGGTTTCTCGACTTTTACATCACTGGAATTAAGCGAAAGTTGATATTTTGCTCACCAGTGACGCTCCTCTTCAGTTCCAGACTAAAGATGAATAAATATAAAGTGCATTTGTAAAATAAAAGTTGCCAATTTGTCCATGTTCTCCTTGATTCCTTGGTTCGGTGACGTCCGTTGCCTTGCATGCTCACAACTGCAACCCACGAACACACACGCTGCAAAAAAAACGTCCCAAGAAAAAAAGTGATCCGGAGCAGGACTGCCCCAGTGTCTGACTCTGATGTGATGCAGGGACGGAGAGGAGTCTGACCGCTAGAGCTCCGTCTGCCTCAGTCAGAGGAGAGTGAGATGAATGGAGCAGCGTCAACAACGTGTGCGCGCGCGTGTGTGTGTGTTTCCCAACATGTGGTCCGGGGACCTCCAGGAGCCTGATAGAACCCCCAATAGCATCCGAGGACTGGTGTCAGGGAGAAAACAACACCAACTTGAGAAAAAAGTCTTTAAGAATCCGACAAAACCATTCTGAAAATAAGCTAATCTTGGCTGTCGGAAAAAATATATTAAAATACAACTAAATGAAACAAATACAGTATAACGATGAACAAAAATCACATGTCAAATCTGATTCTGATATTTGAAAATGTCCGAAATCCATTCTGGACATAATTATTATTATTTTAAGTATATATTATGTTCAGTCTTTTGCACAAAAACATTTCTATAACATTTCTGTTTCTTTACTCATGTGTCTTTTTGGCACACAAGTCGGGCACATAGTCTGCTGACCCCTGGCCCAGCTGACAATTTTAGAGACCTGGAGGATTATCTCTGGCAGAGAAAGAACCAGAGCTGTACCAAATGTTTGGCCTCACCCCAAGTATGGATATGGACTCACCCTGAGATGCTGAAGGCTGTGGACATTATTTAAACATTATCCAGGCATCACACTCCTCTGCCTCTCTTGGAAAGCTAGTATGATGGTGCTTGAAGGGAGGATGTGAATCAAACATAAATTGGTATATCAAAGTGTATATTTCAGTCAAAGCTTATGTTTGGATTGATTTTGAAAACGTAATAAAGGTTTATCCTTACAACATTAACATACAGTTTGAGAAACTTCAAATTGTATCAATTAAATATCTTTGTACCCATCACTTCATACCTGGGCCTTTTCTTCTTTGACGCCTAATGAAACTGCTGTAAAATCGTCATAAAATCGATAATTGTTGAATCTTTTCAACGGCAACAAAACATGTCTTCACTTCGTAAACTGTACAGCGAAATGGGTGGCGTAGTTTTGCAGGATGTCCGGCATCACTCTATTGACAATTCTCTGACCAACTGTGGACAGCAGTTTCTTGGAACCAGGGTGATATCATGTACTATCCACCAGGCAAGTGCAGAGGATGGTGGTGGAGCAGAGGCCTAAATATATAAAAGGGCAAGTTGGCAATTTTTGTTACTTTCAAATAAATATATGCCTGTAATAACTACTTTTGTGACAGCTTTAATGGATAATAAAATGTGTGTTTTTCAAACAAAAATGGGGTTGGTTCAAACACTGCTACATCCCAGTTAATGAATGATACATGCGAAGAAATGAAGTATATTTCGGTAAATTCTTCTCGCATGTCCTCCATATTTCTCAGGCGTCAGGCACAATGCTCCTGTAATGACAGGCAATAAGAAGATGTTGATATTGTACGGCTAAGATACTGCTACTATGTGCCAAATAATTTGTTTAATATAATTCACATATCGATAATTGATTTGTTAAAAAAAAGGGCACTTTCCTAACAGGAGGGCAAAAGGGCAGGTGCTGATGTCTATCTGTGCACGTGCCTGGATCTGACCAATCACCAGAACCCAGTTTCAGGAGGAGCAGTGCAGTCTGCCCTGGTCGTGCAGCAGTGGAGGATTGGTAGGGCGTCAGTAGTGCTTCGGTAGGAGGGAGCTGAGTCTGAAAGCAAGGCTTTGATTTCCTAGTCAATCTATTTTTGAACTTTATCCATGATCTTGAGCTTTGCATAGGGACTGAACGAATAAGATTGTAAGCAGCTGTAACTATTCACCCTTTGAGATAAAGCCATGAGCTCAGATATCCAGAGGGAGCTCAAATAAGAACCGGTGCTCCTCTGGGTCATTAGGAGACAGGTCTCAGTGAGGTGAGTGAGCGTGTGCATTCTATTGAAAGATTTGTGGGCAGGACTGGTAGAAGAGCTCATGGTACACCCAGAACACGCTGAATGTATGGTATATCTTATCTGGATTAGGAACACATCAGGATCCCTCGGGAGGAGCTGGAACAGGTTGCGATGAAAGAACATGGAAGAGTATGTCAAGAAACAAAGCAACTTAGCCTCCATACATAAAATCAATATTTGGTGTTTCTCCCAGAGAATTCAGGCACAAATTACATTCAATTTGAGGCCATTGGTTCTAAATTGAAATATTGCAACTCATTGGACTTAGGGTTGAACCAAAATGCAATCCTGCTCCACCATCTGGTCCAAAACACAGCTGTTCGTATTTTAGAAATGGGACAGGTCACAAAATCCACCCCGTTTTAGCCTCTCTTTACTGGTTAGAATTATTTTTCTGATCAACCTTAAAGCCTTTCATGGTTCGGGCCTATGTTAAGTCTAAAGGTAAGTGTTTTTTGTGGGCCCCTCAGCTCTGGAACATCCTGCTTGAGGGCCAGAGGCTTGCAAAATCCGTGACATCTTTCAAATTCCTTCTCTTATCCTTTGGCTACAGCCTCTGATTATTTAAGCTGTTATATTTTCAACATTGCTAGTTATTTGCCTATGTTCTGAATAGTTTTAGAGCAATTTGTTATTAATGTGGCATTAAAGTCCAAGTTTACAGTCAATTTGAATTGTTTCATCCATGTAGTCACTAATGACTAGAGCTGCTTCATTATGGAAGAAATTCCAATTCCAATTATTTTGGTTTGAACAGAGATCACAAATTATTTTATATAATTACCCTTACTCATTGACGTTGGAAACTATACATTATGTACATTATAAAGTTAAATACATCGCTCTAGTGCACTTTAAGAGCAAAATTAAGAGGCTAAAGATCTATGAAGAACTTTGTGCTCTATGGAACAATTTAATTTGAAACACATTGTATACTGTAGATATGAATGGTGATGACACGGGAGAAATGTCACCCCCACAAAGCATGGAAAACAAGGCAGGGTCCGTGTTGCGCCTCAGACCACCATCTGCCCCACTAGACAGTTGTGCCGGGGGCAGGAGACCCAATCCATCCTAAACAGGGAGGGCAAAGTTAGTACCAAGTCCTCCAAGGCTCCCAGGAGGAGACATCAGGCGAGGAGTGGTGCACCTCAGCAGAGCGTTTCCGCAAAACAGATCATTTGAAGCCAAAGTTGTAATTGAAAATTAAATTCAAATAACCGAACAGTGCTAATAAAAATATATTTAGTTTATACTCTGAAAAGTCAAAAACAAAATATGAGTACAGACATAATAAGCTAATATGAATTTAGCTGTGTAAATAGTAGGTATTCCTTGAAAGAAAGTGGTGAGGGTCAAGGAAGTCAGAAGCCCAGAACAACAAACCCATTTTAACCAATAGTATTTAATGGTTTATGCAATTCTCTGCTAAGGCCCAATCTCCCCCAAAAGAATTATTAGGTAAACCAGTCCCTTGCATTTTATTGGCCAAAAATAAATTCAAACATACCTAAATAAATATGTGTGTTTATGATAGGGGGTCAGTCAAAAACAATAACAGTTCTAATTAAAAGGCAACTTGAAAAACACAACAGTTTTATCCATAAAACTGCTTAAATTGAAAAGTCCTTTTAAAAAAAATGCAAAAGGGGTCACTTTTGAACAGCTTCCACTTCATATCAAGTAACACAACTCTAAAACCATTCATTATAAAAACGGAGGTGGAACACTGCCACCAGCTGGAAGTTATAAGCTTTGGTCACAGGCGTTTGACGAGGAGAGGGGAGAGGGGACGGGGAATCGTAGCGTCTGCCCATCCTCGTCACAACATTTCTGGGTCTGGAATTTAAGCGGGGCAGGGGGTCCCAGAACAGCAGGTTGGGTGACATTGTGCCATAGATATTTAGGGTTCAATACAATAAACAGGCCAGGCTGGTTCTCTCAGTTCAGGGAGATGAGAACAAACCAAATGTTTGAGCGGGGGGGATGTAAGACTACCGCGGAGCAGCATGGCTCATGCATGGGTGTATGTGTGAGTGCCTCCCACAGTCCTTTCCATCTGGACAAGCTGAAGCAGTTCTATACTTCTTTTTACTTTCTTATTTTTTAAAGCAGAAAAGAAAATTCCCAAACACTGAACCCCATTTTTTACCAACACAGTGCCAAACCTCACCCCTTACTGCGCAAGTGGTCCAGGGCTTTGACCCCCAGAACAATGCCACCCTTTAATGAAAGGAGGACAGGCAGGCTGATGGGTGGGTGAGAGGGGTGAAGGGTGACGGAGGTCTGCCTTCCCAACCCTGAACATAACTTCTCACCCACCCCTCGCCTGGTCTGACCTGTTTCTCTTTCTCTTCATGGCAAGGTGGTTTGCTGTCCGGAAGGGGGACACAATATGGCGTCGCCCCTACCCTACCCCACTCTTTTAAATGGTTCAGTCAATCAGTTAAGGGGGGCGGTCTCAGTTTGAGGCGCTGCTGTTGGAGGAGCTGGATGTGGAGGCCACGGCCATGCCCGAGGTGCCCGAGGAGGCCACTGACTTGCGGATGTGGGGCATGAGGAAGGGGTCGCTGGACAGCTGGTGCACATCGATGCGGTCCTCCTTACGGTAGATTAGACATCGCCTTATAAAGGCCTGGAGGAAGAAAGAATGAGATTGGAATTCTTAAGTACATATATCAGACTTTGTGATATTTTGGTAAGGATAGGAAATTCTTAAATGTAAAGATCCAGATACATACGAAATAATATAAAGAGAGAAAGAGGGTAGGAGGATGTTTTGGGATTTGAAGATGCATAGATGTGAGGTAAACATTAGATAGTGAGGCGAGAGAGTGTAGTACCTTAGCTTCAGGTGTGACTACTGGTTTAGGGGGAAACTGCACATCTGTTGCCTTCAATATGGTATTCTCCTGTAGGATGTCCTGCTGGGACTGGTTGTGGCCAAAGGGCTTAAGAAAAAGAAGACATTTACATACGATTAAAATAAAATGAATGTAACCAAGGGAAATGAACCCCATTGCATTTTATTTAACCGACTTCATAGTTTAAACTCTTGAACTGTACTTTCTTCAGTGTGTGTCTCTTACCTTGCGGCCATACAAACACTGGTAGAAAATGACTCCCACAGACCAGACATCCACCTTGTTAGAGATTTTTGGTGGTTCCTTCCCAACTACAAAGCACTCTGGGGGCAGGTACCTAAAGAAGGGCAAGGGGAAGACATGTCAATGAAGCATTTTCAACAGATAAAAGCATCGCGTCTAGTTTCAAGATGCATTTTGAAGTCAGGACATAAAGACTTAATCTAAGTAATAATCTTTATTTTGAAATTAAATGAACTCTCTTCTATTCCCACTTCTGCAGTGAGATCCCTCATGTGGGAGACATGAAACTATTTAGCCTGGAGTGCTGCTTCAGGCAAACTAGTCAATCCTGTGTGCTGTCAGACCGAGTAACCATAAACTGCTCTGTGGGCCTAATGTAAAACCCACTGCTGCAGCAACATCCACAGAAAGGTAACTCCTCAACATGTGCTAACAGATATATCAGATATGGCCTATATAAGTGTGGCAGAGTTTAGCTAAGGTCCAAATCCTTCAATAAAGAAGGTGTTAAACCACTTATAAGAAGTTAGATCATTCAACATAATGCGTCTGATTTCTTCTTAAAACACTCATACTGTGCACTTCAGATTCTTTTATTTTATCCTTATATGAAATAAAATACCAACAAAGAGACAACTTTTTGCAGCAATTTCCTAGCATAAAATAAATATTTCAGCTCTTTTCCTCCGTACCCAAATCTCTAAAAACGGGGGTACAACAGAGCTGATCCAGATTTGCGTCCGATATGACGTAATATCGGAAATGTGGACCCACGGCCGTATCAGAAAGTTGCTATCAGAAACAATGCCCGACTGTTTTGGACGTAATATTGTCGGTGTTTACATTAGCATCGCTAACACTCAGAGCTAACCTGTACTGGAGAGCATGTGTGTGAAGAAGCTGGATATAAAAAGGAACTCACCTTGTGGTATAACCGGCAAGAGAGAAAGCCTTTGAGCTCCATACTGGTTCAGAAATAATCCTTGATAATCCATGATATGGCGTTTCATCACGGCAGTATTTAGATTAGACAGTAGCTGCCGGGTCCCGCATGAGCTCAGCCCCCTCCTTTTTTTTTTTAAAGCTTTATACCCAAAATCAGCACTTTTGAAACAGGAAGTGAAATAGAGGGATATGAGGCATGGCTAGAATGGGTGATCTGTTTGGTATTTTGAGCAAAACACTTAATAGACATGTTTTTTTATATATTTTTATATATCTGAGACCCATGCTATTGCCTAAAAATAGCATGATAGGTGACCTTTAAGCACAGATGGTGGCAACCCTGCGGCCGAGTGGCATATTCCGGAGTAACTCTTACCAGTATGTCCCCGCTCCCTGCGATGTCAACTCCATGCCGTCCACCGAGTTGTAGCTGTCATCATCCATGATCTTTGACAGGCCAAAGTCTGTGATCTTGATCTCCCCGCATGCAGTGCCGTTCACCAGAAGGATATTACCTGGGGAGGTTGAGAGAAGGATTAACTGGCATGAAATAAAGTGTCTTTATATTCACATTTTAAGTCAAAAATGACTAAAATCTCCCTATTATCCCTGCTGTAGCTGCTGAGGTTAACATTTAACTGATGGTTTCATTCTAAGCAAAACTGTGCCAAGTAAACTGAAACAAGATTATGCAATGTTTCAGAGTTGAGGAGCAGTGTGAAGACCCACCAGGTTTAAGGTCGTAGTGGATAATGGGCGGTCTGATCTCGTTGAGGTACTTCAGGGCGTTGACGATCTGCATGATGATAGAGCGGCCCTCTTTCTCCGACATGAGCTTGTGCTGCTTCAGGTAGAAGTCCAAGTCATTGCCTTCGCAGTATTCCAACACTGTGCAGAACCTGCTCCAAAGTAAGGGAAAAGTTTTGTATAAGCCTTTGGCACATAAAATCAAAACAACATATTGAAAACCATAAAGTACTCAAGTAAGTAAGTACATAAGTATATATTTATACATGTGTTTAAAAGGAAATTACTTACGAGTCAGTGTCGAGCGAAAAGTAGTCGTAGAGTTTGACTATTCGTGGGTGATCAAGCTCTTTATGGATTCTATATTCTCTGCACGCGTGTCTAAAACAAAGAACATGAAAAACATTTATTTTTAAATACGGATATCACACAAAGTGAATTTTGAACCCAACATAATTCAGAATTGTCGTAAATATAGTATTGCTTGAAAAATTGCACAGGACTTACTTGTGATAATTTTCCTTCTTCTCATCCCTCCAGTTCTTGTTTAACTGGTGGATTTTGACAGCAACATACCTTTGCTCTGTTAAGTCAAAGGCCTGAAAAATGAACGTCTCATATTAGTAAGGAATGCATGTGGCATATCTTCGTTTTAACCGCAGTGAGGCTCTTGCTTCAGACTAAATGGCTGTGGCTATTCATCATTTTTACAGCTAAAACAGCAGATTCTTGGAACAACTCTCACATTCTGGCACAATCATTTATTTTGAAATGTTGATGGTTTTAACTTGCTGTATGTAATGAAACACCCAAATATTTTTGAAATTATGCACAGCATAGCCACTCCAGCTAATTTAATGATCCCAGCATGTTCGTTTTTATCAGTGTGACTCCCAAATCCCTGACCTCATAAATGACCACAGACTTGAATCAACTCACAAAATTAGTCTCTTTTAAGCAGCAGAAAATATATCAAAATATTTCAATTGTGCATGTTTGTTGATCAACTGTAGTGACAGTACTATGCTGCCTTTTCTCTGTAAACTGGATGTTTTAGCAAAGGTCTTCACTATATTTATTTAAAAATATAAACTGGAATGTCTGTGAGAGCATAAACTATTATTAGGAGTCGTTCAGATCAAGTTTCTCTCACCTTGTAAACTTCACTAAAACCTCCGCGGCCGAGTAAATATAGCAGCAGGTATCGGTCATTTAGCGTAGGGTGATCTTTGAATCTGAACAGGGTGAGAACAAATTAAAGTTATTCAATTGTGTATCATCAATACAGATTAATTAGGAAACGGCCATATAGGAAGGAGTCGTACTGAGAATTATCCTCGTTGTGGATCCTTTTCAGCTCTCGGATATGCAGGTTCCGCACTCGCTCCAACCTCTCCAGCTCCGCCTGGATTTCTGCCTCCTCCTGCAAATGACAACAAAATGATATAAAAAAAACTGTCCAGACAAAACTAAACAAACCTTAAACATGTCAAACATAACAGACATTACCTTCTTAAGATGGCCCAGTCTTAGCTTAAAGATTTCCTCTTGCTCGTGATACTCTGCCTGTGATAACCTATAAAAAGACACAGGACAAACGTCAACGCAACTTTGGAAATGCCTGCAAGGGAAAAACAGCTTGTAGTAAAAAATTAAGAAAAGAAGTTAAAAACCACAAAAAAATCATCGTACGCTTCACTCTCTGTTCCATTGGTTTTGCTTTTGCGTTTGTTTTGCTCCAGGCTTGGAGGCGGAGTCTGGACCATGGAGGGCGGCTTGCGTTTGTTCAGCAGCTTCCTCTGTCGTTCAATGTCCTCTCGCTGGGAGTTTATTCGTTCTTGTTGTCTGGAAAACAGATGATACATTTGTTGAGATACTGCCTTTACCTCTTCTATGGGAATGAGCTTGAGGTAAATCATTGGCAAACCCAAGGGCACTCTGCATTGACACATATAATGCAAATTATACATGTTATATGTGTTGTCTTACATTTATGTAACACTTTACATGTATACAAGTGCTGCTAATATATGTGAATATGAATTTTTTGAGTTGCAAAAGTGCTTTCTTTGCAAAAAACATTTTCTACATCACTTGCATGAGACAAAACCAAGCCAGCTAGGCCATTCAACTTAAATTAATATCACAACTACAGGGGTGTGTTAGTGTGACGTTGCCTCTTTGATTAGCTGCAAACTAGTTAAAATGATAATGGGTAAGAAAAGTGAACGAAAGATCGTCAAAGTTAAAACATTAAAGTACTCACTTGATAAGGTTTTGAAAGGCGTATCCATCCGTCCACTGCTCAGTGAAAGACGCTCCATGTCTCACTGTGGTGAAGTGACCCAGTCGAAGTCGGTCCTGCATGCTTTTGTCCCGGCACGCCATCTTCTCCTGTTTGGACTGGAGGAGAGACAAACAGAAGTCAATCTGATTCTGTGGATTCCACATGGTTTAAATGAGGGCTTCTAAACAAGATCTTGTCAAAAACACACAATGACCCTCTCACTTTGGAAACTAATAGCTGGACATAAGGCACAGTGCTATGAGATCATCATACCTTTTCAATCAGCAGCTTCTTCGACATGGTCACACACTTATTTAAGCGTTCCTTGTATCGTTCTAGCATCCTCTGCTGTTCGTCAATCTGTCTCCTCAGATCACAGTTTGCCTGGAGCAGAACATAGAAACGCGCAGGAAAAAGGTCAGGTAAAAAGAATTAAGAAAATGTTAACTTGCTTAAACATGTCAAGACAGAAGGAATGTGTCCACTCTAACATGCCTTGAGTAAAACATTAAGACAGAGAATGTGATATTCTTAAAACAATAAAAAAAAATGGCAAGCAGAGTAGCAGGGATTAAATGAAATGTGATTAGTACCCGCAGCAAATCGTCTATCCGGCCCTCCTTCTTCTCCAGATCAGAGTTCTTGTTGTTCTCCATAGCTGTTAGTTTCTCTATAGTAAGGTCAGACTACAGGATACAGTGAGCACAAAAACAGTGTTCATGTTAACGGTGGATCATTCTGTTTCATAAAACAAATGTAGTACAAGTCCAAAAAAACTCTACAAGTTGCTCATTTATTTTCAGTAACAAATGTATTGGTTTGTAAATCAACTGCTTTTTAATTTAAAAAAAAAAGTTAAAATAATTGCCAGCCCTGATGGCATGTCAAGTACCTGTGTGGCTTTGTGGAGCATGTGAAGAGGAGCAAGCTTCAGTGAACACGTCGAGTGCTCCGTGTTGGCCGAGCCTATGGAGGAGGGGCTTCCCTGCTGCACCTGTGAGGGGAAAACATTCATTTAATAAAAAAAGTCTGTGATGCTTGAACTTTAATCCATTAAAGAATATATTGAGACCCACAGCTGGGAGTCATGATAAATAATGAGGCCAATATGGTGGAAGACATTTGCATTAAAATAATGACCGGGAGTTATCAAATGAACAATCAGGCATATATGAGACCAAAATGAAAACACTTAAGGGCTCACAAAACCCTTTTAAAGCTTTAGAGTGATTTGTTTACTTGAAACATGCAAGGCCTCCAGTTCACAAATAAATAATCAATGTGTGGAACACAGGTTTATCTAAACTTTTTTTGTGTGTCCATTTTCCAATATAGCAATTGGCAATATAGTATTTCTGCAATACGTTCTATTATTGCTTTCCTTGGTTGTAGCTTGTGTATGAACTTTGTACACAAGTGTGGTTGAATCTGTCTAATTATTGGCAACAGTGTTTACAGAGCACATCAGTTTCTTCCCATTTGTAAACAAAGCTGACCTATTGATGCTAAAACAAGCGCAAGAGAGAGCATGGCAGGAAAGAGAGTACAAATATATATTGTTTAAAAGCATAAGAGAGATCAAGGTGCAAACATGCTCACCGTGACAGGGGGGTTTGAGAGGGAGTGTTGTGGGGAAGAGCGGACCACGGGTGGGATTCCCCTGGCAGGGCTGGTACCAGGACCGCTACCGCCAGCAAACTGACAGAAGAGCAGAGAAAGAAAGCAGTTCAATGGAAGGATCAAGATGGCAAAAACAAATAAGGGTTTAGAGAGTGTGTATGAAAAGTTAATGCTGAAGAATTATTCAGGCCATGAGTTTTACGCCGTACAATAAAGAAAACAAAAAGCCACTCACCTCAAAATAATCACTAATTTTATGTCCTCTTGTACCTGCTTTGCCTAAAAGAGAAACACAGGAATTCAGAAAAAGAGGCTGATATTTGGGATTCGTGAAAGATTATTGCAGTGGAACAATCTTACCTTGGCTGCCGTCAAAATGGTCTGCTTTCCGTTTTCTGACTCTCTGGTCATTAGCTTTTTTCTCAGGAGTCTGTAAGGAAAGGTGTGTGAATCAACAGAATATATATATTAGGTCAACAAACAGAGATGGTTGGCATATAAATTACTGTTCATTTGTAACAGAGACTAACCTCTAACTCTTTGTCACTCAGCGAGCCTACACTGCATAGACTCTGATTGGATGACTCATTTTGGTTCTGACCCGAGCCCTGTTAAAATGAAGTAAAGAAAATTACATTATCAAAACAAAAAAATCACAAAGAGCAAATAAATACAAATATGCATAAAAAAATGAAAGAAATGTATTTGTAGAAGTTTGTGTTCAAACTGTGTGCACATTTGAGTATGCATGCACTTGTATGAGGAGTTGGAAAAGTGAGTAAAATGGGTGGGAAACTGAGAGGAAGGATGCGGGGGTTTGGCAATATACTGTCACCGTAACTTCCCACTGAATCTAGACCTGCAGCAGCCATAATGGCGGTTCCCTAGGTGATGCCTGTCAGTCAAATGAAGTCACATCAAAATTCTGCAGGCACTGTCCAATCAGGGAGAGATACTTAGTCATTCAGAGCACACGAGAGCTCTCTCACTGAACCCTCCTAAAATGGCTGAACATTAGGCATGCTGCTGGGGATGTATTCTTCCCTCTGTCTGTCACCTTTAGATAATGTCATCCATTTTTCTCGTATTCACCATGGATAAGTGTTTTTCTTCACCTCCCTCTGGAAAAAGCCAGCGAAATATGCTTTGCTTGATTTAAGGACGACAGCTTGTTTTTACCCCTCGTTTGGTCAGACTTTTTAAAATCCAAATGTACTTTCAACTACAATGTAGGCCTCCTCTGTTCCTTTAACCAGAATGTATCCTAGTTATTTGTCCTCTAAAGATAACACTATCCCTTTCCTTAAAACCAACTCAGTGATAACACAGGGAGCAGCAGAGCTTTTACAGGGCTTTTCAAGGTCAAGAAAATAAAAACTCTATGGTGCTCTGTGACATTAAAGGGCTTTTAGACCACCAACCAATATATATTCATAGCTATTTGTTGACACACTTTTCTCTCACTTCCCCCCTACACACATTGCATCTCTTGTCATCCAGGGTGGCGGTGGCATGATGCCTTAGCAAGAGTCGCCATTTTCTCTGCGGCAGCAGCCATGCCATGCTCTGGGCTCAGTTCTGCCTATGGCTGGCACAGGGCCCACTCCTGGCGCTGACTCTCGCTCCCTGACTGTTCCAAGATCACCTTCCACAAAGACGGCTCCATCCATGTAGCAAGCAAGAGGGTGGAAGGCTGAAAGCTGCCTCCCCTCACACCTGGTCAAGAACTATTTCTGCATTCCTGCTCTGTCTTTATTCCTCCTCCCCCTACCACCCTTGTCCTGTCTATGGCCTTTTTGGCAGGCATCACTACTTGCATATACAGCCTCGAAATCATGAGCCAGGGAGAGATGCCATATCACACCAGCCAAAAAACACAGACACAGCTCAACCTTCTCCAGAGACGGACAAAGAAAAGGAGTGGGGCCAAGCTCTTCCAGGCCAAACAGCAGAGTGATACTGAAGCGGAGTGGGACAAAGAAAGGGAGCATTTCACAAAAATGTGTAATCAAGAAAAATCAGTGGTTTTAAGCACTTTGACAAAAGAGGGTTCTCATGCTCCATCTCAGCGGCATCTGCTGTGATACAAACCTTAGCAACGCCGGTGAAGCGAGCCTCCAACAGTTCCTGCCGTCGGGGGTCCAGGCTATGCAGTTCTTCCATCATGGCTGCAGAGACAAGAAAACAGATTAAGGAAGGCATTGTGGATCCTGGTATATTCAACTAGGAGTGACTGATCACTGTTTCAAAAGGCATTAGTTGTGATGAGTCACAGCTGTTTTTAGCTATATGGATGTGGAAAATTCCTGTTCTGAGTCATCAATAAGCCTGACAATGTTTTCAACTATCATATGTGTTGGGCAAGAACCAGCCATGCAAGTTGACCACTTACATCACTAAAAAAGCACACATATAAAACAGCTAGAGGGATACTAAATATGAATCTTTGACCAGATGTGTAGAGTCATTGGCTGCAATAATATAGCATCATGTGATAACACCCTGGCATTATAGGCACAAGTTACATTGCGCTGGAGTTGTAAAAGGTCACTAATTGGGGGGATTGCCAAGTGAACTCACAGGAATGGAAAAGGCCACAATAGACAATAAATGTCCATTTTGTTAGCCTGTGCAAAGGTTAACGTTTAAGTTACACGCCCAACATAGGCTGACATGTCTGACTTATCTATAACATTAAATACAGAATGAAACCTACAACACTCTATCCCTTTAGAGCACATACTAGTACTTGTTCTCGTGTAACTTTGCTATAGTAAAAGGTTTACTGGCTCAGCTAACATAACGATTTGAAACATCAGTTATCAGCTAGGTAGCAGGCTAACATTGGATAAATGTGCTAACAAGCATACCAATGTTGGCCATAATTTAGCTAGCATTACAATATTAGAGCTTACGGTTAACGTTAGCTAGTAAAAGCAGATATGATTTTATTGACTAACGTACCCAAACAAAACAAATGGTAATGGACGTTGGTACAGTAACATTCGTCTGTTTAGATGATGACTCGGGAAATAAAACACCACAACTCCTGTCCGCAACGACTACACTGTTTTATAAGCACACGTTAGATAGCTAGCGTCAGGTAGCCTACTGGCTAGCGTTCACTCTGTCAAAAAGAAGCATCCTCTCGGTTCTGTGCTGTCAGGTGCTGGTGGCACGACGCCTGGACTCAGTCTAAAAAAGAGACCCACCCTTAGTCAATATGTTGTTCGACAAGCCGAGAGATACTTACTGCAATTCAATATTTTCACGGTCCTCCGGAGGGCCTGTTGTTAACCCTGCAATCGTCCCCGTTGTTTCCCCAGTGCTAGGCAGACCCTCCCAGGCTAGGCCGCATCCACAGCAGCGTCCCTCGCGTGCTGACTGTAAACGACCGAGACACCGGAGTGCGGGGTGTTGCTCAATCTAGACTACGGTGGATTCCCTCGGAGGCCTCGACAACTCCGGGTATCCCAAACCCGCCTAGCTGTGCTCCTTAAGCGGGGATCCCCATCACATCCCTCCCACCGAGGTCCATACCGTGTCTATGTTGGGTATATCTCGTTCCAACACAATGGCGATCCTCGAGATTCTATGTTATTCCACCAAGTATAAATGATGTCTTTAAACAAGCCCTAGTTACCCCTATCTTTTTCTCCCCCGGTGGTGAGATCAATTTCGGGTCCTGGCTTTCAGCTCGATCAAAACAAAGTTCGGCTCCAGTCGCCTTCCTCGCCGCAGGGAAGAAACCATCTGTTTCGGAAGTTGTGATGTTGCAGGCGTTTCAGCTGAATCCGGATCAATTCGGTTCGGATCTCATGTTTTTACAATGTAAACAATAATCAGTAAAATCTCATATTTTCTCGTGAGATTGTTGAAGTATTTTCACCTTCGTTCAGTCCACGCGAGCCCAAATCTCTTGCCTGGACCAATGGCAAATCCCTCTGTACACAATACAATTTAACAGCGCCCAAACAGTCGACCCCCAAAATGATTACTTACCAGAAAGTTGCCATTCCCATAATGTTCACACCCACACTTTGGATTTATATAATACCAGTACAATGCAAAATGATTGTTGCCCCCCCTCCAATTCAACAGAATAATGGAATATTGTACAAACCAAGTAAATTATTAATTTGTTAATCAAAACACGTTTGAAACCATCATTAAAAAAGAATAACAGATAGGAAGTTTAGATTTTCATTTATTTTGCATGTACAAAAATGTCATAAAGTCATTCTAAAAATCATGCCATGTATTCCAAAACATCAGCTCATTAAAAGCATCTGTTCAACAGGTGTAACCAGACTTTCTCAGATTACTGAACTCATCAGCACAAATGAGAAATCGGCTCTATTGAAGGTTGAATTGCAGCACCATCAGGAACACTTTCTACAGTATAAAACAAGTCCATCACCATTATGACAGCTGAGATAGTGTAATGGGTCTTTACAGCATGTAACTATCAAGTAGCCTCCTCTTTATCACTTCACAAAAGAGCTTCTCAATTCCAAACATCCTCAACAAGAGGCAAGCACCGCCTTGATTTGAGCCCTTCATTTCAGCTGTGGTTCAGGTGGAGGTCAACCCAGGCAGGGTCCCTCCTCTGTCTCAGCCCTGCGTCTCGAGTGGATCAGCGACAGCCTTGCGGTACTTGCACTGGATCCACACCCTGTACATGGTGATCTGTTTGCCTCTATTCACCTGGAGCCTTCTGTCCACAAGGTTCTGCACTTTATCAAGTCCTGCCTGAGTGAACATCTCATGGAGCTCATCTGCAATAGAAAGACAGGATTTTATATACATAATCAAAGAACAGTTCTGCAAAATAATACTGATAAATATTAGTTAATATGGCTCTTTTTACCTTGAGTAAAGAAATACACTCTTGTTCCATCACCTCTGACATAAAAGTTTTCTGACAGACACCGTCCTAAAATAGAAGAGAGACAACATTAGTCTTCAACAGATTGCAGACGTTTAATGAAAATGCATTTATTAATGCAGTGCCGGGTTTTTTTTGCAGTGTACAATTGGAAGTACTGCATTTGTACAGGTCTTGTGACTCACTATTACTATCAACATTTTGATATTTTTGTATAATATTATATTGTTCAACATTTTTAGGGGCAGCAAACTGTGACAGTCATTCAATATGGTGAAACACAAAAGATGACTTTGGTATGATCTTATGCCACAGTCAATTCTAAAAATGGTAAATCAGTGTAACACATTTTTAAGGGCATATACTAGTGATAAGCAATAAATAATAAAAAACCTTTCTGCATGTCAAAGTACTGTACAGTTTTTTAGACTGTAGCCTCGCTGGACTTTAGCCTGACTAACCTTTCTTGAAGCGAAGCTGTGCCATATCGTAGCGTCCGTAGTCTCTGAGCAGTATCACTCCTCCAGGTTTCAGCAGCCGCGCTAACCTACTGATGGATGCCTGCATCCTGAGACAGGGTGAAACTTTAACACAACCAGTGATATAGTCAATGGTGTAACTACCAAAGAGAAGAACAACAATAGAGAAAGAAGTTCATACTTGTCAGGATGCAACGCTGAAAACACAAAGATTAGCACTATAACATCAAGGGTTCCATCGGGGACGGGGTAATTGGCTTCCACGTCACTCAGGTCATGAACAAAGGCGAAGCAGCGCTCAGGGTCGTACTCTGGATTAGACTGAAGACAAGGAAAGCAATGTTAATTCATCAGTTAGCCCTGAACCCCAGAGATGAACACAACTATCAACCCACAATCCTTTCATTAATCCCATCTCACCTTGACTAGCTCCACAGCTGTGCTGGAGAAATCACAGCAGTACACAAAGAGTCCCGGGTCACTGCAAAGAGCAAAGCTGCAGTTATGCCTTTCAATGCACATCAAAAGACAAGAGCGGAAGACAGCACAACATTGCAATGCCTTGACTTACTTGTTGGTCTTCAGTATTGGAAAAACAGTGTTGCCTACACCACAGCCAACCTGTCCAATACAAATAGATAAATATAGCATTTATTTTGTTTACTTCAATTTACCTTCAATTTGACCACCAACACATATAGTGTCATTGTTTGTTTAAAGAGAGTGAATTCTGAAAAGAATATTAATAAAACTACTAGAAAATGCATTTTTCCACCAAGGTTGCACAAATCAATTTCAGCTAAATGTGTTTGTAAAAATATTTGTGATATTTAAGTAGACAAATATAAAAAAAGGCAGTAATCCATTTCATCCATTCCAAGAACTATGACAAATACAAGACAAATGAGAGGAAAATATGTTTGTCTTTCCATTCTTTATAAGTGTTATGAAAAATCCTGTATTGTTAAAATGATCTTTACGTTTTGCTCTTAAAACCGATGAAATCCTATATCAAGTGAGAACCTTCACTTTTCTTCTACAAATGCTTTATCTGCTATGTCAAATAAGTACCGTAGTTAATTTTTGTTTTGATTAATATTTGGCAACTGTTTATAAAATTCACCAAAATGTTAACTGTGACATTAAATGTGTACGGTTCAAGTTTAGCTGACATGCTTTCAAACGAATCTCTCACCTCCATAATGCGATATTTGGCAGAGGAGCCAGGGATGTCACCATCAGTGTGAGCAAAAGCTGCAACTTCACTTCTCTGTTCTTGATCCAGGCAACTCTGCTGACTGTAATCTGTGCCAGAGACCTCGAGACGGGACTCATGGTTAAGGCTAGTCTGTGGGGCCAACTCTGGGAACTCTGTGAAGAGCCAGTGACGGTCCTTGAAGAAACGATTTTCATGGATTGTGTAAAAATTATTCCAAAACTCATTTGCTCGGTTGTCGTATTCCTCTGAAAAAAAGGTAATGCAGTAACAAAGTTATGTCATTGCAATGTAAAAGGTTTACAGCCAATTATCAAAGTCAATTGCCAAAAATGAATTACAGCACCAATTATTTTTGCACACTATAAATAAAGCATTATTTGACAACGACAAGATAAATTGCTGTGTATTTTGACTCATTGATCACATGCATATACAACATTACATTACATGTCACTTGTTAGATGCTTTTATCCAAAGCGACTTTGCAATTTGGGGTGAAGTGTCTTGCCCAGGGACACAACAACATGCTGACTGCAGTGGGATTCAAACTTGCTACCCTCTGATTCGAAGATCAGCGCACTAATCCACTGAGCCACAGCCTCCCTTACCCATACAACATGTGTGTAAGGCAATATGTCAGAGCAACAATGCTACCTTGTTTCTCAAGAGGTAGTGGCTGATTGTTTTCTAAGACTTTCCTCTTAGCAGATGCCTCTTGTTCCTCCGTCCACTCCACATTGTCCCTGTAACCAACAACCCAATATTACAGTGTGGCCAAAGTGATGTAGTGAATAACAGCACAGAAAAATCTTGACAATCCTGAGATACTTCTTATTAAAGGTTTTAATGTGATAAACAGATTGGACTGGAAAATAGGGCAATATTGTAATATCACATCCTATACATTAACATCTGCAAACATGTAGGCCTACAAGCTAATTCATTGATGTTCATTACATAAACTGACTGAAAATATTACGTTTTTAAACAACTTGAGACCCATCAGTTGACATATGGAAACAGACATCAAGCCTTTGTTATTTATGGAGCCTCAAATTAAACTGTAGAATACAATACCTGATATATTGGGACTGTCAATATGCATAAATAATACTGGATATCATAATTTTGTTATGCTATATTTTTACATGATATTATCAACTAATAACAAGTTATCAGATTGGTAAAGACCCTATCAACGCAACGCAACACACATTCCGAAAGAATGTTCAGTTTAGATACAATCAATTCAGCAAAAATATCATAATGTAATACTTTTAAGTTATGATACAACATCAGCCAGGGGATACCGGCTCTGTCTCTGACAGAGAGATGCAGACCGAACATCTGTCTTCTTGAGGGTTTCTGTAAAGAATGACCCACCATGCGTTGTGCTGGAAGACCTGCCGCGGGTCTGTGAGGAAACGTGTTCCGAACTGAGGTCTCTTCTCATCCCCGGTGGTCGAATCTGACAGGATAGGTGCTGTTTCACTGCTGCCTCCCTCCACACCGACCACGCCATGGGGCGCCGCCATGTTTGAACTGACGCGACGGAAGAGGAGCAGTGCATTTAACCGTGGTGCGTTCAGGGACTATCGTTCATATTGCAATTAAGACCAATATCATTATTATTATTAAGTACAAAAGCATATTTGGACATTTCATTAGATGTATGCAATGCATGGAGGTTAAAGTGGTTCAATAATTGACTTGTTTTTTGGCTCTGAATATTTGTTATTGGCAAAACTACTAAAACACAACTCAAGGCTCACATTACCACACACCTTTCCAAACTGATTTGTATATCTAAATTACAATAAACTGCTCTTCTTTCAAATGGAGTACAAGAAAACTGTTGGTTATAACAACTGAAAGGCTAAGATATGCAACTCCACAGGTGAGCTACATGTATATGAACAGTGCACCGTGTATACACCAGAGGGAGACATGCGCCAAGATGAACTTGCTATGGGCCACTGTTGCCTGACACATGGATGAGGAGAATATCGGGACTGAAGGTGCACAGGTCAACAGTGAACTTATATGAGTAAGTGGACAGTATTCACCAGTCCTAACAAAGAAAAAACAAGCAAAAAGAAAACTACAATGTCCCATGTCCCGCCACATTTGTGTAGGGTATAAACTAAACAGTTGATTGAAACGAATTTTTGTGACAACCTTCATGTAACAGTTTTCTGTTTCAGGAACAGACAGGTTCTACCCTTGTATATTAGCCATTATTTTTATTTTTATCTTTGGCCTAGCTTTTGGCATTATTTGATTGAGAGAAAAGATGTGTTGACCTGGTTGTTGTGCGAAATTTCAAGTCAGGAGGTAGTCATCATCTTGGGTGAGTTATTACATGTCCTAAGCAGGACATCCTGGCAGGGCCGGCCCTGACCAATTTGCTGCCCTAGGCAAGATTTTAGATGGTGCCCCCCCCCCCCCCCCCTCCTCCCAAGATATGGACACAAGATGTGTGCAAATGTATTTAGTATCCTATCCATTTGAACATGATTTAAGTGGGGGATGAACCTCCTCTAGGGGGGTCGGGGGGCATGCTCCCCCGGGAAGATTTTTTTTTAAATATTGAAGTTGAAAGCATCAATCTGGTGCACTTTGAGAGCAACATGAAAAGCTCTATGGATACATCTCTCAACACCCATATGAAACAGTACTGTAAGCAGATTTTCTTTTTATTTATGGATATTTTACTAATCACTCCCCTTTCAAACTCTATTCTTGTTTATTAATAACAACTTTTTTTTACTGTCATATAGTATTTTATACTATAAGAGAATAGATGAAAATCTATTCTCTTATTTTTTTATAACTATAATGATTATATAAAGGTGTGCCTTTACCTCACTGAGCTGAGGTTATCAAAGCCTCTCAGTCTTTCAGGAGAGAGCTCTCTATAAAGCTCTCCCCCCTGCGGCTGCTTACACAGTAAATTCCAATGTTAATAAAAGCTGTATACGTTTTTTGAGAGTTTGATTTATATTAATTTAACACAAATACAAAATTAAAACCTATAATTGCCCACTAAAACCATTATTTCAAAAAAAGAACTATTTCACATAAACCTCTGGTTTTTACTGGGGCTGGGGCAGTTCAACTTGATTTTTGGGGGGGGGGGGGGGGGGGGGGTGCGACATAGTTTATGGGTGCTGTACCCAATATAGGCGTAGTTCTGTTAGTATAAGATAATAAGAAGTACTTTGTTGATCCAAAATCGGGAAATTGTGTTGTTATGAAATAAAAAAAATATATATCTTTTTAATTTCTAACTTTTTTCTTTTTTTTTTCGGCGCCCTCCATAGATTGATGCGCCCTTAGCATTCGCCTATACTGCCTATGCCAAGGGCCGGCCCTGCATCCTGGTATTAGATTGACAGAGACCACCTAGCACTGCAGCTATCACACTCATCATTTAGACTTCTAATGATGTACTGCAGACAGCAGAGATAATACATACAGTACCAATGAGCCAAAATGTTATACAGTGAAACCTTAGTTATCCGTAAGGCAACAGGTAATTTACTATAAACACTTTGATATTGCCTATGAGAATTAATACACATTTACTATACAACTGGCATGGAGCACAGTTAAACAGCCACGCAGATCCAACAACATGTCCTGTCCATTGATTGTACTAAAAGGTTAACGTCAGCTAATAGCTAAATGAAAAAAGACAATTGTGATGTACCGTTTTATTTCCAAGGACGACTGGATCACCAAAAAACTGTATAAAAACAACTTGATGGAGCACACATTAGCTGGACTCATCAGGCCAGTGTGATGAACAGGATGTGGTGACAGAGATATATGTTGATGGATGTGAGGGGAAGTGCTACATTTTGTGACAACAATATCAGATTGAATGTCTGACACTCACAAGAGCAGGAAGGGGAAATAACAGTCTAATCTTAATGATGTGTGCCATGTTACAGGAAATATTCTATGACTAGATTGGATGTTCACAGCTGTGACCACAGGACATTTTGCCTCTGCACTCTGACATTCATGTTATTAATATAACACCCACATTATAGTGAACCTACATCTAGTGAACCTGCATGAATTGAATATAAAAATGTAGCTAACCAATCCTTAATTGTTTCTTGTGTTATTCCTGTGTCAACTGGGAATCAAAAAGACATACTTTGAAAATGTATAAGTATATATCTCTTTCTAATTTATGTTACAATTTTAAATAGCTTTCTGTGTCTTCCTGAAGCTGTTTCTATCTGAAACATAAGTATGTTGTGTTTAAGGATGTTGTACTGTAAGTCAGAACTCAATAAAGGTAATAAGTAGCTTGGACATTTGTTTAAAGAAATCAAAATGTTAGGCATCATACAAAAGTTGTCAAGTTAATCTTTATACCTTCCATCAGTGTAACAAACTAGAGCAATACCCCAGACATTCTTAAAAAGTGCAACAAAAAACACAGACAACTATGCAGCAATCTTGCAGGTCATGTCCCAGGAGAGGATCAGAGCTGTACAACCTAAATACACATCACATTGTACAATCTTCTTCCATATGGAGGATATTGTTGCCATTATATTTTTTGTGTGCAATACAAGTATGCTTATATACACAAATAAACAACATGACATTGCAGTTTAAAATAGTGCTGGTCAGTGGAAAAATGTAAATAGTTTACAATTCAGCAATTAATGAAGAAATAAATGAAAAATAAAAAAGCCCAATATACACAAATAAGAGGATGATGCCGAAACCATTGCTGATACCCATTAAAAAAATATATATACATCACAAACATCACTGTAAACCAAGTCAGCCTAGAGGCCGGGGGAATTGTATCTCTTTTTGCAGTTAATGCAGACTCCAAAGAGTGCTTTACGCTTCTTAAAACCAGTTTGTATAATAAACGCAACGATAGAAAAGCTTTGTAAAAAGACCACAATGCTTAACGACTGCATGTACAGTTCTGCAGAAAACTGCATGACATATGGCAAAAACAGGAAACCTAAAATCAGGCCAGCATCTCTGACATTACCAGTTTTAAGTATTTTTACAATATGTACAATAACACACCATGTTGTTTACAGCATGAACTACTTTTCAGATACAGTATAGGATCTTCCCATTTCTCTGCTACTACATTCCATCTCTGTCGTTGACCCCTGAGTTTTCCTCATTGTATTGAATCGTTAATTGCCTCGGTACGCTACATTGGTGAAGGTGGATGTGGCTCCTTTATACAAGGGATTGTTAGCCTAGGAAATCAAAACAAAGGCATTGCTGTTTAAATCATTCATACACAGATGTCAGTTTAGGCTTTCCCCTTTAGAAGGCAGCCATATTCTGTTACTTTAAACAGTTTTTTCTCACCGTATCCCATTTGGCTTTGGATCTCTCTTCCTCAAACTTGGCATACTCTCCGCGGTCGTGAATGGTGACCAGCAGCTTCCAGATGAGCAGGCCCACGATGCCCAGTAGCAAAATAGCTCCGGCCACCGCCATGAGCACCACCAAGATGTCTGGACCCTGAGGACACTCTGAGAGACGGGAGACGGGAGACAGGAGGGGGAGGCAGAGGGTGAAACGGAGATAATTTCCTCCTGGTTCCCATGATGTTGGTTAAGAAGTGGAGCTCAATTGAGAAGTTAAGCAATCAACTCCAATGTGAAACACTCCATTGCAAAATATAGAGTATATTATTACTAAACGTGTGGATGTCTATGGTGTGGCAGGGTGTACCTGTGGTTAGCAGATCATTAAGTATGTTTTTGAAAAAACAAGATTACTGGTTACACACACTGTTTCCCATTTGCTGCTGCCAGTCAGACACAGGCTGAAATGACATTTACAAACACACTCTTCTACCCTAATAGTGTGTTTAAATGTTTATGCAAAGTTCTCTGACAGTTTAAATGTCTCTCATATGCAAACAACGTATAATTACCTGGCTCTTTTATCACAAACAGAATGGATTTGCCAGTTTCATCTTCGTAATACTGGAAGTGCACAACACAGTCGTCTTCATCTTTGTACGAGCAATTCACTGCTGCTGCATTGCTCTCATGGAAAGCTGCAGCAGAAAGGGGATAAGGAAGATATAAGGTATAACAAATATGTTAAGGCAAATCAAGTGATCTTTAAGAACATAAAATACCTATCAGTGCATTATCATTTTTGACCAAAATTGATGCCTTTTGCTACTTCCAGGGGAATTTTTCTCATGTGATGTGCAGCAGGTAAACAGCAGTGAGAATTAGCACGAGTGATTAATATCCCAGTATGAAGTTAAGAGTTTAGAGATGGAATAGAATAGAAAACTTACCCAGTTCTTCCACTACTTTAATTTCATCTTTGCAGATTCTACTGCAGCTGTTGTCTTCAGTGTACTGTCCTCTCTTGAAGTGCTGACACTCAACACACTTCCTGTAAGCAGAGTCCCATTTAGTAAATGTTGTACAGTACTCAGTGTGTATACTGTTTATGCTCTTTAGTAGCAGTGCGTGCTTCAGTTTGGTATGCAAGGGATGGACAAACTACCAGTAACATCTAAGAATACACTACATTTATATGATAACTAAAGTTACTAGTTTGAGTTTGAGGTCAATATAAGAGTACTTTCTCTAACACTGCATGAAACCACACTTGAATTTGTTAAAAATGTGTGTGGGAGTAGTTTGTTATCATCTTGGAATGTGGGAAAATCATGATGGATTGATGTTGCACTGCAGAGTAAATCCAGCCATGTTAGTCTCAACATTTGTTATGAAGGATCTTTTCTTTGCTAGTGGCAGTGGTTGAGGATAGCAAAGTCAGTAGTTTGCAATATACATTTCAACAGTTACTGGACATTTTTCCATGATAGTTTGTATACTTATTAGGAGTCTTCAGAGGAGGACTTCTAATAATTTAAGTAAAATATGACTAATTATCAACTATTTGTTCTGTCTTTATATACAGAGTTTTTTTAAATGTATACTAACAAGGAGGAACTCTGTGTAATTAAGAATTTGTTTTTCTCTGTTCATTTCTCCCTTCCCTAATGTGTCTTGTTTGTTAAAACATGAAGAAATATAATTACTTTTTTAAAGTACAGGAATCAGGACAGGTGGGGCACTTTTCACAGGTGTCTCCGTAGGCGCCTGGCTGAGTGCATTGACAAACCCCACACCTACAGTAACCCCGGCCACTGCACAGCATGCCAATGCTGGACATGCAGGTGTCTATTTGTGTGGAGCAGTTACAGTTATCTCCTTTCCATCCAGCGTCACACTGACAGATGCCACAGCCACACTTCCCATGATCTGGAAAAAGCAAAAAGATGATTTAGTTGAAGCTATAAGAGTCCTTCAAATATATTCTTTAATATACAATTTGTACAATTTGAACATCTCACATCAACATTGCGTATTAATCAAAAAATGTTTTCCAGGTATATTATCCACATGGGTGGGGACTCGCAAACAAAATACAAAACACACACACACACACACACACACACACACACACACACACACACACACACACACACACACACACACACACACACACACACACACACACACACACACACACACACACACACACACACACACACACACACACACACACACACACACACACACCACACACACACACACACACACACACACACACACACACACACACACACACACACACACACACACACACACACACACACACACACACACACACACACACACACACCACACACACACACACACACACACACACACACACACACACACACACACACACACACACACACACACACACACACACACACACACACCACACACACACACACACCACACACACACACACACACACACACACACACACACATTGTGTGACAGTGATGCAACGATTTGCCGACAGAAAATAGTTTTTCTCCCTGGATTACGGGGAGACAGAGAGATTAAGCTACCGGTACCGGGGGGAAGGCGTGAAACAGGTTAAGAAACGAAGGCAGAGCCCTGCAGACTACAGCGTTCTCTGCAGGAAACCAAACAGGATTTGGCACTGGGTGACTAAGAGCAAACTGAATGAGTCACACCCCAGCTGGATCAGAATGGGGGAGTAACTGGTCACAGAGGGTCCAAGGGTCGGTAATTCCAGAGTCCAAAACAAATCACCACCCTTAAAACTCTAGGAAACAATTCCCCAGTCTCCACCCTGTCAATAATGGCTTCTCTTTTACATTGTGTTTATAGCTGTGATGGCATAAGATGTGTTCACAGTTCATGTTTAACAGTCTTGCATATTGTTAGCAAAACAATCACCTTGTCATCTTTCTTTCTCTGTTAAGAAGATAACCTAAACCTGTTGAAAAACTGTGGAAACTATATTGTCAATGTTACAATTAATATTGTTTGCAGTGTAGAGCACTTAAACCTTACAAGACTGCGTTGTTGTCTTGTTCCTATTAGTTTGAAAGGTGATTCACACACAAAAAAGGGAGTTTTAGGGTTTACATCATACTCTGCCCATTAATCAACTGCCTTGGCTTAAGAGAAGGTAAACATCGGGGCCATGATAAAAGGAAAAAAACAGGAATGAAGACAGAACAGTAAAACAGATCACGATTGGAAGAAGAGAGGGAACATAACAAATGAAGTGGGGCTAGAGACATGCTGGAGAGAAAAGGGGTTGGGCCAATTGTCAGCGGTGGAATGCAAACCTTCCTGTCTTCTCTTCCTCATATTTATGGGCCCTGCGGCTGTGCTTGCTGACTCCTGCTCCTGCACCGGTCCCACAGCCCCTCAGCACAGGAGGAAATACACAGCCAACGGGAATATCCCAGAGCTGGAGCTTTTTCTGAGCCCTGGGTCGCAGTAGCTCCAATTGAGCTGGGGCTGAGGGAGGGACGCTCACTCTTTAAAGACAACACCATCATGAGTCTACTGAGACAGAACAATTTTACGGCCCCAATTGAGCTCTGTGGAGTGACTTACACAAGAAATGGATTTGTTTGTGTAGGTGTGGGAGGGCAAGTTGGGTGAGCGTCTGCGCCCAAACCATGGGCGTCATCATTAAGACTAAATATCTGTTTGTTTTTTTAAAACAACCTCCTTTGAGAAACCCCTTCTTGTTGATAATTATGTCATGCTAAGAAAAATTAAGACACTTCTCCTCAGGTCATGTTGAACCCACAAGGGACCCAGAGTATGTTTAGTTTAGTTGTGAATGTTGAAAGTTAAAATACTACGAGGCTGTGAAAAGTATATTCACACCGTTTGTGATGTTTATACCCATTTCCTTTTTTTTCTAATAGTTTACTAGAAACCGGAATCCATTACTGTAAAACGACTGTATGTAAAAAGCACACTCCATGGATTTAGTATTGCCATTTTCTACATTTGGTGCTGTGCAGAATCAATATAGCAGTGGTTGAGATATCCTGACTTCTAGCTAAAACATCATTGGTTCCTACTCTTCCCGTAATGGAGAGTTAGGGAGAAAATGCAGATTTTAAATAGACCCTCCTTGCTTAATAAATAAAAATTAGATTCCTATTTTGCTTTTCCTCAGCCTCCTCCTTACAATACCCACCCAAACCGCAGTTACATTAAAAAACCCAATTGATGTTTCATCACTGTGATTGAGTAACTGTGGGAGGGAGTGATAGCACATCATGGCGCACTGCTGCAAGTGGTAAGAACATAAATCAAACCAAGTTCACACAAGTTTACAGACCTGACCGAGTATTGTTCAATTTGTAAGCATTACTGTTTATGCTTGGCAGCTAAATTATGCAATTATTTACAAGTCCTTTACAAGCAAAACAGAGACTGTAGTAGTAATTAAACATTAGCACAGAAAAGGCTGTGTTTTTTTGATTTGTCAAACTAAGTATCAGAAAACTAACTAAGGTGTGTTTACAGACTAAAAACGACTTGAAACAACCAGAGTAGGATCCAGAAAGGCCAGATTGGGCCGTATAACAGGGAAAAGGGAAGGGGAAGGGCGATATTATCTTTCCTGGGAAGAGTATCATAATGAGTTTGCTTCCTTAGAAAAACAAAAAGGAAGAAGAAGAAAGAACTTATTTATTTCATGTCCCTTAAAAAATATCTAGCCATGTAGTTTATATTTCATCTGTCAATGTTTTGAGATTTCTGTCACTGCCTTATTTAATGGATATAAATGCTGTTTAGTCTGGGTGCTTACAGTTATGACGAATTCCACCTGAACATGAACAGAAAAACATGTTCAAAACATTAGAGGCTCTAGAACATATCCATTGTGTGAGATTTGCAAGTAAAAACGATTTGGGGTTGAGTTGTGTTATTTAATGAAACATTAAATAGGTGGTCATTATAGACACCTGGCCGCAATCTGAAATCTACTGAGTTCACTTTTCCAGTGTATCGAGTACTAAGTACAGATGTAATGAAGAAGTATGCGATTGTTTGAATCTCACTTGGCGTGCGGTCGGGATGTCATATCTGTCAGAATCAGAAGTGCTTCCTCTTATGATTATGTTTTTTAGCAAGATGTCATATTGGCAAAGATGCAAAAAGTACAAACAATGTTGATGACCTAAAGGAGTGCATCTACTCACCGGAGCACAGTGCCCCTTTGAAGCGCAGGCAGTTAAAGTCGTCACATTCGCAGAATTTGCCCCACACCTGGCCGAACTCATTGTCATGGCAAGAGCACTGTCCACACAAACAGTCGCCTCTCCCGCTGCAGATTGGGCTCCCAGGCTTTGGGTTGCAGTTGGCATCGTCAGACGGACTGTAGTCCTCCACTGAGCACTGGCAGGTTGGGCCCAGACGGCCCTTGTGACACTGACACACGCCACACTCGTAGGTCCCGTTGCCGTCGCTACAGAGGGGGCTGTCGGCTTGGGCCTCCGCCTCACAGTCGCAGCCACAGGAAAAGTCAACGGTTACCTCCAGGGAATCCTTAAAGCCTCGAGGTTTGATAGTAAAAGTGCGGCTCTTCTCCTTCGGGCAGCCACGTAACTGAGCCTCCACATTGAATGACACCTGAGGAGGAAATGTATCTGTGACTGTGTCTATAAATGTGCATGTCAGCATCTCAACAGATACGTACTGTGTCTCCAATGTTGAGGCCGGAGCAGGACTTGAGTCCAAGGATGACCTCTCCATTTAGACAAGTGGCATTGAAGGACAGATTCAACTCATCTGGAACTCCCACTAACTCCAGTTCCACTTTAGAGCGAATTCTCTGCTCAACACAAAGTTATGAGGTTAGACAGAGAAAATGTATACATTTTTTACGGATGAATTATAGTGCATGAGTTTTCAAGAAACACAATTTTGCGGAAATCCTTACCGCATAAGCATCTGAAATGAGCTGAATAACATTCCCAGAGTCATCCGACAGCAATCCCACGGTTGAGCCTGGAATAAGCTTACTGTACTCCTGGAACACAAAAAAAAACAGCAAGATGATGACCAACTATTGTGTTTTAATGCCAATAGCTTAAGGAAATGCGTGTGGCACAAGCAGTGCAGTTTGTTTACCTTGTAAAGTGGCACCACAAAGCTGGTCACGGCAAAAACTAAATTAATGTTGTTTTGAGACATTTTCTCTGTCATCTGTGCCAAGGAGGGATAGTCCTGAAAGACCCATGAAGAAAATAATAAAAGGGAAGTAGGTTCTGTCCAACAACTGTATAAACTATTAAAACCAAAGTGAAATGCTAATGTACTGAATAATCGCTCTTTACCAGCACAGCAGTTTTGTTGTAAACATTGTCCTGATCAAGGTGGCATAGGCCATCATTGGGCTGGACAATTCCTGCTATACGTCCATCCAGAGCGATGTGAGTAACGGCATCAGTGGTGAACACTAAAAGGTGCGAGGCATCTGGGCGCCAGCCAATCCTTTCCTAATGATAATGAACAGAGAAATGATATGACAAGTAAGAGAAAGACTAATATGCGTAATGCAGATTCTCTGTTTTGCACGTCAGCAAGCTTGTGTATGTAACTACATTTTCATACCTTGCACACCACAGCCTGCATGATGGCATCAAATCCACCCTCCGGAGCATCTCTATTTTTAGACACCTGCTGTTTCTCAACCTCCTCAGTGAAGCGAGCCACCTTCTCTGTCAGTGACAGCACATGCTTGAACCCGAATTGAGCCACACAAGTCTGATGATCTCTGTATATATTGAAAAGGTGAATGGGGAATAGGAAATCAGTGAAGGTGAACTGGGCAGACTTTCTCAGAATATTAAAAAATCTTCACCTCAGCTCCTTCTCCTCCTCCTCAAATGTCAAGCCAACAATAAACTGCGCACATACCCATGGCAAGGGTTTGCCAATGCCTCTGGAGGATGGGTGTACATGTAAGGGAAGATGGTCTTGTCCACAAAGGCTCCAAACCCCATGCGCAGGTTGCTGGTGGTGCGGCCCATGGTCACGGCAAGCTCATTGCCCAAGGTGCGAAGGCGAACCAAGTCATTCTTCATTGAATACGAAAGATCCATCAGATAGTAGAGGTCCACTGGGTAATCCTCTACCTGTTTCACTGACACTGTGAAATGCTGGGAGTCTCCTGAGAGGGGAAGAGCAGAGGGCCACAGAGATGGAGGAGGGAATGATAGACTGGATGAGATCAATTGTCTGTCCTTACACCATGTTTTGTTTTTCAAGTAAGAAATACAGTATAATTCGAGTCTCATATATACAGCCATACTCTTATTACATACTACATGGAGGAATGCAAGAACAACAACGTTTTCTAACAAATTCAAGGTAACACAGGATGAGTAATTCATTTACAGATGGACATTCGTAGGTTAACCAGTTCTGAAAATGCAGGCTAATATTGCATCCAGAACAATAGTAATGGTCGTTGGTGTCTACTAGTCACCAATGTGTATATCTGGTCATGAATGATTGTTAGCAACTGGTTGTAGGCAGACGTTGGGTGAAAGTACCTGGTCTTAGTGCAATATGGATTTTCTGAGGCCTTATCTGTGTGACATCATCAGCAGTGCCAGAGGCCTTGTCGCTGAGCGGTGAGTCCTTCTGAATATTCAGGGTGCTGGAGGGAAACTCCAGATCATCTGTACTGCAGCCCCCTTTCAGCAGATTGGCCTTCAGGTCGCAGCGGGACGCACCGGATCCTCCCTTGCCATACTCCTATATAAAGTATCATTGTGTTAAAGAGAATCCATTAAAGAAAAAGCTTTTTAGGTTTGCATTTAGGAGATAATACTGATGTATCCACCTAAAAGCAGGCACAGTTATATCCCGTTTAGAAAAGTCCATAGGATATACACCCATTTCCCTATCGCTACAATGTGTAAGCATGTTGAAGAACAAACATAAGAAAATTACAAAAAGAAGAATGCTGGTGGAAACCAAGTTTCCTGTACTAACTTGCTGCACAGAGCAATAGGAGGGAGGAGCAATTACACAGTTTGTGAAAGTGTGCGTCTGGTGTATTTACCTCCTGAGAGCACCAGGCACACGTAGGATGAACAGCCAAGCAATGTTGACATGTGGTGACTCCTTGTGAGGTGCAGATGTTGGAACCTGTAATAACCAGCACAATAGAAATGTAACACAAACTCAGTTTAATAAAAAGTAGGCTACTCACTGTTATATAAAGTACAAAAGAATAATCCTAACAATAAAATGTACACAATGTGAAAGTATTCATTATGCAGAATGGTATATTTCAGACAATTGTTTATTGGTTATTATTATTGATTCATTAAAGAGTACATTATTTTAACATTGCAGCTTGTGAAGAAACCTTATGTGTATTCATAATCATCATTTATTTGTTGTTTATATTTAAAGTTTGTATCTGCAATGTACCAAGTAAAATAAGGGGTGAAATAAATTCAGTTGAGTTAAAAGTATATACAAAGTGATATAAATGTATTCTTTGTAGTGTTTGGATGTAAGTGAGTACAATTCCTTAACCTAAGTGTCAACCATATGTCACATATGACACATGTCACTTTTCTTCCTCAGTACATGTATGTCATAGATAACACTGCTGACCACACTTAAATCGGCAGTGACAGGCAGCTCTTTTCAACCACAAAGACAGACACTAGATCCTTCAAATTAAGTCTTTCACAAGAAGTGATGGATGTTGAAATCTAATTTTTGAGAGTCATTTGACCATTTCAGCAAATTGCACAAACATTTAAGTCAACAAATATTGCCAAATGCTTTTATATCTGTTATCTAGCATGGCCTTTGGGTGCGGCTCACTGGAGAACAGAGAAGCTCAGTCCCCACTGTTAACCTTCTTTATCTGACAGAATATACTGTATAAGAACAATAAACTTTAATAGACACTTGAATAACTGCCTGAGTCTAGACATATCTATTTCAAATGAACAATGGCTCCTGTAGTTTAATAATTAACCCCAAACATAGGCCTAAGGTTTTTTTCAGATACAGTACTTCATGGTTATGCTATAGTCCTTATAGAACATCTGTCATTGTGTTTTATTTATTGAGGTAGCTTTTGAGTCAATTAAGGACAAGTAAAACCGCATTGGCATATATATATATATATATATATATATATATATATATATATATATATATATATATATATATATATATATATATATATATATATATATATATATATATATATATATATATATATATATATATATATATATATATATATATATAGGGAGACGTATGTGTATTCTCTATTGTTAATAATTAATTATAATAATGATTATTGCTGCGGAGACCAGGCAGCCTGTGGAGGAGCCCTGGTCCTCACATCCCGACTCTTTTCACTCCCTTATAAGGAAAGGTGGCGAAAGCTCCAGCAGAGCAGCGCAATTAAAACCAACAGCGGTGCTGCATTCAAGTCAATTTACAGTCAATTATTCTGTGTTCAGTCTGAGGACATGACATCGAAAACCATCAGCACATAAACAGTTTAAGGTCTAACTGTGGGTGGTACCTTCAAAAGGTGCCCCACTTGTCGGGCAGAAAAAAAACAGGTCGCCTTAGCAGGTGAAAGTTGTAAAAAGTAACTGAAATAATTGAAAACTTACCGAAAACGTTTGATGCCGATAACAAAGAGAGAAACAGTATCAGGAGACTGTCTGAAAAAGCTCCCATGGCTGGAGAGTAACGGAGTCGATTAGACTCGAGTCGTCTCTGTTCCCTGTGGGCTTGTTCACTTCGCAACATGAACGCCTTTCCTCATTCTTGACATGACTAAACTCATGTTGGTGGGTCATACAGTTTCGCCACATCAAACTCCATCCCGTAAATTTAACAGCGAGCAGCTTATTCATGGCCTGTTGAAACTCGTTTTCCAATGGTTTGATAACGTTTGATAAGAAAAACGAACCTAATAAAGCCTACTTTACTTTCCGTGGAGTAAGTTCACTCTGCTTTGTATTTTAATACCCAATATGGGTTTGTTGATGTTTGCAGCTCTTCTCAAGAAACAGATTTCTCTGCAACTATGGGGTGGAGGTTAGGCAAAACAAAAGAATAGACCCACAATTGTCTAATTATTTTTGAACAGATTATCACTTTTATCCTTAAAAAATGCTTGCAGTGTGTTTTACTGATAACACTTAGCCATCTATCATCATGCACACATTATGGTCAGTTTCATTGTGTTTTATGGACAGATAGTTGATGATGTAAGGAAATTGCATCAAGTGTTGCAAAATATTTAAGTCAAATTAATTAAAGGGATACATTGGATTGAAGTGGAGTTGTATGATCCAGTGTACAGTATAACCTACAGTAGATAGTGGCTGAAAGTTTAGAGGAGCAGACAGGAGTAATGTCACAGAAGCAAAACAATGAACTGCTGCTGATACTGTAGGGGCAACAGCAACACATAATTAAGCCACCTGAAACAAAAGCCCACCTAAAAGTTGATATCAGTTTATTCGTGCTATATATTTAAAAATACTTTCCCCACTTCATCTATGTTTTTTTCAAAGCCACCAGAGTCCTCTGGGAAAAACAGCAATTTAATTTACAGAACAAGGAAGTGAGTGTGACAGTAAATACATAAACTGTACAAATTGGTAAACTTTCATGAAACCGAATATCAAGAAACTCAAAATGAATAGCACAAAGTCTTGAAGCAGCAAAAAGGAAGTGTGTAGTTGTATTAGAAGGACCCCTAGTGGGACAATAAAATATACAACAATGGTCATTTAGGTAATTTTCTGATTTTTCAAGATCTAAAAAGGACTGACTTTGCCCCAAGCTATTGCGTAGAAAAAATGCATTACCTAAAAACAGTCTAACCAAGCTCTCCATCCTCACTTATCTGATAAGAGGCCGCCACAGAAAAAACACTTCCTGTTCCACTGAATGATGGAGCATGTGGACATTTAGCGGTTTCTAAAACATGAAGGAAAAATAAATCAAAAGAAAATGAGGCAGAAAATGGGATAAAAGCTCAAATTGCGAATTAACTTTTGGAAGTGTGCGACGTATGTGTGTGTTGGGGCTTGCAGAAGCAGACAATGCTTCTTATCTCTGCACTTGTCCATTTATTGAATCTTTATCCCTGTGCCCTGCTTCTATTCTTCGGCTTGTTGCTAAGTTACTGCCACCCGTGTCCAAGAACTGCCGCGAGAAGGAATGACAAAAATAGAGAAATAAGTAGAAAAGCTATAATAGTCTAATGTTCTGCTGGCATTAGGCTCTTAGTGTGGTTGGATAGTTCAAGTAATACACTGAAGGCAATCAAACCGCCTCTCCAGTATTGACTGCTTTAGATCTATTGGCTCCATATCTGTCTGTGGCGCTTCACCCCCACAGTTGAGTGGCATTTTGGGAAGAGCATAGCGTCAGTTGTCCTGAGTAAAAAGCCAGAGACTGGGTCAGATGGCAGCCAATTAAGACTGAACAAGAAGTGAGGATGGGGGCTGGAGAAGGAAAGGGGGATGGAAGGGTCCTGACCTGCGTTACAGATCTATTTGGAGCCCTTTAAGCCTTTCACTGAGTCTGAGAACACCGTCGCAGAGAGCCGATATTAAAAACGCAATTGCTCTCAGGAAAAATGTGGTGTTTGTTAGCCACAGCCGGCTTACCCTTTCCGGTTTCACTGGGTTTAACTTGCGGGTGGGAGGGTCAAGTGGAGGGATATGAGTTTTTCTCAGGTGAAGGGTTGGCAGGCTTATGAAATGTACCATGGAGTTGCTAGGGTGGGTGGATAATGTGTGTTTGTTATGTGAAGCTTTACCTCCTATTGCCTATCTGGATCTGCATTTTACATTTCCCACTCAGAGGATGTTAAGCTATAGAAAGTACAAACAAATAAATAACTGAGGAAACATGATTGAGAAATGTAAATAGTGCATTTATGCCATTGTGTGTTGTTTTACAGTAAGTGCATCAAGACTTCAGGACTGAGGAAGACAGCTGGAACTAAATAAGTAAAGAGGAAATAAAGGCTGGTTGTAAATATTGAACATGGTATAGCCTGTATTTCTGATGTAGGTCTAAGTGGAAATTAAGTTAATGGGAATGCCTTGAGTAGCTGCACTGCCGAGGCAGAGCAGGCATTTCATCAAATAAAATGAAATCTGTAATCTGTTCTCAAACAAACACATTTTACCAGCCATATAAACAACAGGACAAATGAACACCAAGTCTAATATCCCAATGCAAATCAAAGTAATGAAGTCATTATCTCCTTAAAATAACTATAATGACTGATGGTTGCTTAGTGTGGGGTTGATGTCGGGCAGCACTCGGCAGTGGCACTGTAACCTGCAATCTGTATCAGTGTGTAATTAATGACTGTATTTACTTCTGCGTGATTAAGAGTCCCAAAGGTGGATAAACGCCTTTGGATCAAAACATAACCTCTAACACTTTCCCTGCATCTCTCGATACTTAGTTTATCCATATTTAATATCCAAACCACACTTTGTTAATGCACTCTTTACTTGCCTTGGTGTTTGCATAGGCTTCCTCAAAGTCCTGTCTGTGCTTTGATCAGCTATTAAAAGGGGCATTTTAAAAGAAATGTGTCAATTAAGAAGAGGGAAGTAGTGAGGAAAGTCTTCTCAGGGTATGTCCATTTTGAGTCCTGAGCTATGTCAGCCCTGTGGCAGCACCACGAACAAAAAGGATGTGGGGGTAAGGAGCAACAGGGAGGTGGGTGTGGTCAAACACCACCTCCTTGTTGCTAAGGATGTTTTCACTTAGTGTATGTTGCTAGGCTGCCAATTCCCTGATGTTAAGTGGAAACAACCCCCCCCTTTTCCTCCGTCCAGGCACCTCATCGCTCCCTCCCTCTTCTTCTTCTCTAAACCAAAATAACTTCACCAACCATCTGTCACTGGGCTCACAGGTCTACTGTTGCTTAGGAACAAGTCAGACACTCACATTCATGTCTATATGCATCCACATATGAATAAATATCCGTATACAGTTGTACAGGATAACCGCCATTAAGATATATTTCTGCCAGTGAACGCTGCATCAATGAAATGTGCAGCGTTCACAGCGAATCTTCAACCTGATGCTCAAAAGAGTGTGAGGTAATGATTGAGCAACAGGTTTGTCAGTTTATAAAGCTTTTTTTAAGTGGCAAAACTTCTTGAAAGATATTAAATAATGATGTGATACATTTCTTGAAAGATATTAAATAATGATGTGACACATTTCCAATAGATTTTGGTTATTAGTTCAAAGGAGTGGCATGTTCAATAAAGTTTCCTCCTCCGCACTCGTCAACCAGTTGGTCCTCATTTATAAATTCTTAGTTTTTTAAAGCCTACGCCATTATTAGGTTTTACCTTTAGCAGAGCATTTACATATTGACAGAGAGATAGAGAATAAGTACAAGCTGCTTTCCATAATTACACTGCAATGAATACTAAAAGAGAATCAAATTGCACAGCTTTGATTTACACGCTGCCAATTAATTTGCAGCAACCAAATCCTAAAGCTAATGAGATTACTTAATGTTATGTACACAAAAAGTAGCCTACTACTTGTTGATATGCATACTACTTATTACCAGGCATTACTAAATGATCTCAGAGTAAACCACCTCCAGGCTTATGAAGGTTTTTGTGGATGTAGCTAATCATTGTTTGTACACACGCTTGTCACTTGGTGGCTGAAAGCTGCTTATACCCAGACATCAGGAGCATCCCAAATTGAATTTCATGGCCTTTGCTTTGGACAAACAGCAGATTAATTTGACAGGCTCTGCAGACAAGTCTTTGGGAGTCATTTTAAAATGTTTGAGGCACATTTTCTTTGTAACCTGTTGAGATGAATCAGTGCAACTGTTACATTTCAAGTCATTGTTATGATAAAATAGGAATATGCTGTTTTCTCTTCTGTGCTTTTCAAAGAACATTTGAGAGTGTTCATATAAAATATAGTTACATTATAAAAGCAGTTTGGGGTAGTTACAGCCGCTGTAATTTTTTGCCCATAAAATTAGATAATAAATATTAAATTGGTGCTAGGATAGTTTATAGTGACTTTAAATTCTCTTCCTCCCTACAGCAGTTCCATTTTCATTAAAACCTGCATAGATATTTGTATAAATTTGAAATGTCTTCAATTCACGACTAGCCGTAAATCATATGTCGGATTTTTTTCCTGCAGCACAAACTGACTTTTTCTTACTGGTCAAGAATCCACCCATCCAGTAACAACCTGTGTTGATGTTTCTGCTTATGGTCATCAGAAAAAAGGAAAATCTTGCTAACATGCACGATTTTTAAAACAAGTTTCATGTATGGAAGGCAATCTGATTAAATATTTTAAAGTATTCTAAAAATAAAATCACAGGAGTTATTTAAAATTACATCATGACTAATTAAGTGCTGCCCTTTTTTTTATTAGTTCCCAACTCATTTCACTCTAATAATTTATTAGTTGATAGGTAGAACAACTTTGAGCGATATGCAAAAGTAAATGACACTATATTTTAACATGTTTTTTTTCCACAAATGTAGCCTGTCTACACAAAACAGACCTCATAAATAAAACTCATATTAGTAGCTGACAGATAAAGGAGAAGACATTCTTTGTAAAGACAGATGCACACTTTATTATTGTAATAAGAATCAATGATGATTGAAAATACATTTTCACTTAATTCATATACACCTGCAGTGAGACAAGCTTACCCGGGGGTCATATTTCTTTACAGATCAGGTTACAGGGGGTTCTCCTCCTCTTCAATGAACTGGTGTCTCAGGAAGCTGCAATGGTTACACAAACACCTGAAAGACAAATGTGATATTTGAATAACACATCCAATAAAAACAGAGCTCTGTGCTGTTAAGGGGTTTCATTAGAGCTGCTGCCCGAGAGAAAACAGCAGGCGCAGTGAAAGCACAGGAGCCAATAATTGTAATAAATATTTGCCATGGTTCAATCATAGATTATTCATTACTGATTTAGAACTCACTGTGCCTATATTGGTCTCCATCTCAGGGCCTCCATGTCATGGTGACAGTTTCCTCAGCAACAGCAATAAACTCTATAAATACATCTGAAAGTAGCAGATTACAAATCTGCATCTGATTGTGATTCTCTTTGGACTAAATGCTTTCATGTTTTAAATTATGTTCAACACTCTCAAGAGAAGCCTGTAAAGTTGATGTAAATCTGAATCAATATTGGTGAGGATTTCAGGCAATATTGATGTGCATAAATGAGTGCTACGCATTTCAGAATATAGCATACACTGACTCTAAGCCTTACTCATTCTTTCAAAACGGATTCTCTTTAATTAAGAGAACAGGAAGTAACTGTTTTAAACACATCCACCTGATGGAGGATATCTCTTAGGAAATATATTGCTTCCAGTAGAAAACTACATATAAAATAATTCAAATATGCATATAATGCCATATTAAAATGTTGCATTAAAAATACATAACATTTCACTACAGTAGCATATATAAGAGAAATATGCAAAATAGAATAACTTTAGGGCGGAATGAGACTTCTCCTTTCTGTGCATCAGAAGAGCAGCGCATTATCTGAGGACATCTGACTAACTCCCCTGGTGAGGAGCGATGGTGTGGTCCACGGGGAACTCATCATCACTTTAAAACGCACCAGAGACTTGACACAAAAGAAGCGCTCGCAGGCGAACACCGACACGAGAAGGCTGTCTCTTATTACAACGGAAGAAGCACCGTCTGAGAACTGTCCAAGTCACTTACATTCAGAAAATCGTAGACTTGAGTTGAAGAAACTAACTTTTGGATGCACCTGATGTGACGCTGTTTGACTGCAGCAACGGCCCCGGTGATGTGGACGTGGTCATTACGCATTGAGGCTGTGGCAAAACTCGGAGTTTGCTTGTAGAGCTATACTTTAAAAAGCCTATTATCTTTGAGTTTCACATTTTTGCCTTAACATTTACATGACGCAAAGTTCCACTTGGAGTCCAAGTTTTGTGGTGAGACTTGTGGAGACGCGTGCTTATTTGCTGATTACACGCAAGGGAACATGAACGTCTCCTTTTTCGACGTGACCCAGAGCGCGCTGTTCAACGGGAGTCAGACCCTAGCCGGGACTCTGGCGACATACTCCGGGAACGGCACCGACAACGTGGTGACCGGCGATGGCGGAGGGTCTCTGGTGCTGGTGCAAGACGAGCGCAAACTCTTCGTCATGCGTGTGGTGCAAATCGCAGTGCTCTGCGTGTTGTCGCTCACCGTGGTGTTTGGTATTTTTTTCCTCGGATGCAACCTGATGATCAAATCGGAGAGCATGATTAACTTCCTGGTGAAGGACCGGAGACCCTCCAAAGACGTGGAGACGGTCATGATCGGGCTCAGCTAGAGCATGGAGAGCAAGGACTGTGTAGAACTGGAGCGGAGGCGATCCGGTATGAGGGTCTGGTGCGCGTCTCCTACCGCAGGTCAAAGTCTGCTCCTGTGTCTACTTCTCAAAGACGCTCTCTCTGTGTCTTACCGAGGGAAGATATGCAAAACCTCACGTTTCTGTCCGAAAAACGACTACAGTAAAGTAGTCTAGCGACTCATTTCCGTGCGTAAAGTGTATGCGTAAAACACGGGGAATTGTTTACAAGTGAGCCGATCTGTTGAATCTTTGAAGTAAATGTAATGTTGCCAACTTAACAAAGTGATGAAAATGTTTACAAGCTGTTACCTCATTTTTAGGTTTGGTAAGTTTTCTTTGGTACATTTGAAATGATTGTTACTGAATGTTTTTAAAACTATCAACAAGCACGAGTGGGGATTCTTATAGGTCCACATCTGCATCTGTACTACGTGGACGTTATGAACATGATGTGGGTATTCTCTAAACAAAGTATTTTCATTGGTCTCGTTTGGTAAAAACACTTCTTGCACGTTTTTCAAAAAATAACAGCTTTATGGGGTGGTTCTGGTCCTGTTTGGCATGCTGGCTTATAATCTGTAAAGTGATTTTTGGACCCGTTTTGCACTTTTGAAATCACTGATGCTGCATGAATTATTTTGTACCAAAAAACTTGAAATTGCAGCATGCCATTAAAAGATTAAACTAATCGTTGTCTTCTGATAATTAAATGATGCAATTTAAACGTCACAATTGAATTTGTTTGCAGATATTTTCTTCTTCCAATGTTGAGTTTGGCTTTCAATTTAGAACTCAATCAGTCACTTTCTTTAAATAAACTAGCTATTAATTCTCCCTTCACATGAAATCAGTGTACACAAATACAGGTATGAAAGCATTAAGTGAATACATTACCACACTATAGATGCACTTTAGAATTGAATAGGTAAGGTACGTTTATTTATAAAGCACATTTTCAGACACAGAGGCAATTCAAAGTGCTTTACATCATCATTAACACTTAATAAGACAACAGAGAGGAACACAATAAATAAACATAATGGAATAACAGATTCATAGAAACCATGCATAAAAGAGATGCAGAATAGTTTAAAAACAACATTGTAAAGTAGGTGCTAAAACAAGTTAAAAGGCTTCTGGGTAAACTGTAAAAAGTAGTGTTTTTAGCCTCGACTTAAAATAACTCAGCGTTGGTGAAGACCTCAGGTTTTCTGGAAGTTTATTCCATTTGTGGGGAGCATAAAAACTAAAAGCATCTTTGGCGTGTTTGGTTCTGAGAATAGGGTCATTTTAATGTTTAAGATGTTACACAGAACATCATATTTTAAACAGTTCAACACTTAAACTTAGCTACTCAGTACAATCATTGTCTTATTACAGCTCAATATAGAGAGGCGATTAAAGGCCAGGCTGAATTATCCATCTTGTAAACATCAGGCCGAGCTCATTAGCTTCACAGAATTTAATCTGATCCCTCTGAGAGGCCAGCTGCAATCAAGGATTATCGGGCTCACCCTTAACTTCCCGGCAGGCAACACCGACTGCACCTAAAGAGTTTAAGTATGGCATCCAGGGCTCATGTTCTTCTTTCCATTGTTCAGTCAGAAAGTGTGTCAAGGAGAGCATCAATGTACATAAGTGAGCATTGAGAGAACATATGCATGACAGGAAGTCTTATAAAGGATTTACCAGAAAAAGGGCATATAGGAAACTCCATAAACTTTGTTATGTCTTCAGTGTCGTACATTAGCCAACTTTGCATTTTGGTTCAATCTTACTTCTATTACTTCTGTATTTCTATATGCACACATTCCTTCTCTCTCATGCCCCTCTCAGAGAGCAACCAATGTTCTCATTAACTTTTCATCACTTGTTAGGAGAGCTGGGGTATGAATCCTTACAAACCCATGCATCCACACATGCGCCTATTCAACATGCACACATTGGACACTGGTGTGCAACAGACCAGCACATTCTGAACCTAAGCACAAGTATCTCAGAATGACAGCATGAATAAATAAAACTCATTAGATAATTCGATTTTAACAGGTGAGAACAATCTAACAATCCATTTCAGACAACACATTTAATTTACGCATATGAAAAATACTTAAACATGTGGACATGGTATCCACAGAGAGTAACTAATACGAAAGCATAAATGATGAGTCATGCATACAAAGGTCAACATTTAGATGAATATCATAACTCTTTTTTGAAGCAGGACACTATAGGCATCCTCCAAAAATTACTCAAACATTTGTATATATCAGATTTAATAAGTTAAGTAATCATCCATTGCCATGCATTTGTTGCAAATTTGTTGAAATGTATATTTGTTCTTTCAAGCCTCACCTTTGCTTCTACAGTCTGTAGTTCTCAGGAAAAATACATATAATTGTTATTGTTCCCAATAAATACTCAAAACAAGTCAGCATGCGTGCTATTTTTAGAAAGAAGACAGGGGGGGCTGGATGATTTGGAGGGGACACTGGGGCCCTGGAACATGCCAGAGCTATACGTGTATTGTTTTGCTGTTGTCAGGTAGCTCAAAGGTTTCCAGCAGCACCTCTGTGTGACATTAGCCTGGTTCCAGACCTCTGAGTCGGTAAACACATCTAGTTTTCTTTCACCTATTCAAATACATGTGGTGTTGTGCACATTCACGCCTGTTTACAATGGTGGAAAAACAACTGTCAATCAAATATTTGTATGCATGATGTCAAAATATCAGAACCTCATCATTCTATACCAGAAGAAGAAGATAATATAATGCTTGGAATGATGACAAGTGTAAATAAAAAGGTAATTGTGGGTTGAGTTGCATCATGTCTCTTATGACAATTGTTATAGCGACAGATACCACTGAGTGACCACTAAACAACTGCAACAAGATGGATGTCACTCAGCGACATTTCAGGAAGACTGCAACCATAGGTACATAGCAGCAAGCATTCAGCATGGCAGAACATTGGCTACATCAATGTAAACAAATCAGCTAAGATATATGTCTCCTTTAAAAAGCTGGTATAAGAGACCATTACACCCTTACTTTATAAAGCACAAAACCAATATCACTCAACTATTAGCACTGGCACTGGCGCAGCATTTAAACGCTGGTTATACAAATGCATTCAGGATACCACAGGACCTGAAAAACACACACAATGTAATATTATGATAAAATAAATGTTTACGTTTCTTTATGAGCTCATTTAAGAAAAAGAATGCATTGATTGGTTGGGAACACATTCTTTTCTGCAATTATTCTGTGTTAGTCTTGTCACCTTCATACACAAAAACTATTTTCGCTTAGCTTGGCTGAATATCAATAAAAATTGCCTATGATCCACTTTTTTCTCACTTTGGACGAGTCGCCCACTATCACTGAGCATATGCTAAAGAGTAAGCATGGAGTGCTCATTATGGTACTTTTCTTCAACAACTAATGATCTGCAATCATCTTAGTTTATCTTTCGGGAAATGTCAGGCAGTGTTTTTTGAACGAACCTTAGAATTCTTGAAAAGGTTGGGATGCAGCATAATATTGAAAAGGGAATATTAATGAAATAATGTACCAGTGACAATGCAGAAACAAAACGTTAAAGTGTTAGCACTTCACCTCAATCAACATGTGTTCAGCTGTGCAGGTTTGGTGTATTTCAAGCTGTTTCTCCATAGGATATTGTGCATTTGCTTGTCAGGAAGTGTCACCATTGACCTTTTACAACAGAGTCCTCACAGAAAATAATGAACTGGCCATGAAATCATGATAGAAGTTATGGTGATTAAACTAGCAGTGGCCTTCAGCGATACCAAATATATCATTGCATAGGTCTCTTGTTAATTCTCTTTTCGCCAGTAAAGTAAGGACATGATAAAAGATGTGTGAGCATAGCTAACACTGTGTAAAAGAGACAGTGTTTATTCCCCCAGTATTTTTGTTCAGAGGCTAAGATACACAAAAGATCTGTTTGCAATGCCGACGCAGGTCCCACAGAGATGATGTGGCCTTTCTCTGCCCCATTCAATGTTTCTAATGGGATAGGTTGTATTCAAAAGGAAGAAGCAATAACAAGGGATGAGGATGGATATATTGGTATCTCATATCTCACACAGGTGAATGGATGTAAACACCCTCTTATTCTCCTTTTGTCCAACACATGCACACAGACACAAAAGGAAGTGATATGACTGAGGCCCCCAGCTGGCTTCTTTAGTCGAATTATATTTTGCTTCCATTTTACTTGACTATAGGCCGTTACAAAAAGGTTCTTCACTTATGATGCCACTAAAACACAATGTTTGCTGGAATGCCTTTTTGTTCTTGAAGCAGCTCTATTAGTTTTTATAGTTGTTGTTAGACCCCTCACTGGCTTGAGTCCATTGAAACTGACGCACTAACACACAGGCGCTACACAAATGCACACGTATATAAAACTTTCCTCCAGGAACCAACAGTCCTTGCATTCAAACTCATGACATGTTTAAATGAACTATTGTTTGCAATGTGCAGGGAAATGAACAACAAACAACGATATTGCCTCATTCTTCCCCTTACCCACAACACTATGAAGTGGGCGATTACGAAAACACACACACACACACACACACACAACCACTTAACTCAATTAATGCATTTCAAACCATGCGCAAAAGGATACACCTACATCATTTCACACTCACAAATGTGTTTCTTTGCAGCACGTATTCTCAGCGTGAATGTGATTATCATTTGCCAATATGACTGTTGTTGATTTCATAAACAGACTCTGCTGTCAGCTCTTACCCCAAGGCATTCTTCGGATTTTGGGTGATGTGTTGTGTGCTTTTTTTACTTGCGGCCCTCAAATTGGCCTGGCAGTATGTCAGTGTTTTCTCACTCTGAAAGCCTCTGTCCCTTCCTCTCCGGTTGCATTATCTCTCTGCACTCACAAAAATGTCATCCTCAGACACTATAAAACTGCCTTGCTGTTGATTTCATACAAACAAATGTTATATTAATGTAAGTTAAGTAATAATGGATGAAATAAGTAGACCATTTGAGCAACAAGATGGGGTATTATCATCTTCATCTGGTTTTGAAATAAATAAGGTGAAATGTGACTTTGAAGCCCTACAGGTAAAATAAACAATATTAGCTTCTACTTCAAAACTTCTTAACACTTCTTAAGGACACATATTTGTGTTTGTTTTAAATAGCACATTATTAATTGTAATTATAATCTCAAAGCGATAGTGATTTACCTCACAGTCTGATTCTGCTGTGAAGCTTTTCGGCATTTAGAGAAAAAAAATCAGCTTCAGTGCCTGACTCACTGTTTTGTTTTCATTGACATAGTAATAAACTATTCTAATTAAATTATCTAATGAGTCTCCCACCCAAATGAAAGTTTTCGATAGAGCCTAATAACACACAGGCTCATTGTCTGTGTAGGCCCTCGGCACTGAGGTTAAATCTCATTCTTATTATGAATGGCGAGCCATACGTTGCACTGAACCGTCTTTCAACTCCGTTTCCGTACTTATCGAGGATCACGCCCAGGTCAATCCTGCATCTGGATACGCACACACATCCAGTCAGAGCGAGGAGACAGCTCGGCACAGGGGATGTCAGATCAAAACAGAAGAAGGCAGCTTGGCACAGGTTGCGTCTGATTAAGTCAGCATCTAGAGAGGAGCAGCGGAGAGAGGGATCTGAGATAAATGACACCAGCTTGGCGGCCTTAGATGGAGACGATCTCCAAGGGACTAATCAAGCACACAATAAACAAAAAGCAAACATCATACGGGATAGGAGCTCATTCTGTTTAAGACAAAAGGCATTAATATGTATTTCTCTAATGAGCGCCTCCTCTCAAGGGGATGGTGGGTGTTTCATCCCATTGATTTCCACTGAAAATCACTTGTATTGAACAAAAACCGGTGGACTGTTCTGCAGCGTCATTACAAACCCTGCCTACAATACGCCTCCCCAAACCATTTACAATTAAATAGCCCAACTCAAGATAATTGGGGTCTATGTCTAACTAGTTCATTATGTATTAATAAACTCACAGTGTGCGTAGAGACGTGTTAATTGGCTTAAGTTGGTGGTAGGCACTATACAGAACTTGCCCACTGCCAGGGGAGGAGGAGGTGGTGGTAGTGACTGTCAGTCCGCTCGACTCCTTAGGGAGAGCAGAATAAAGAGGAGAGGAGATATATTCAAAACCTTATCTCACATTGCTTCTCTGGCTTTTTTTATTCTTTCTCATCCCTACGTTCCAGACAGTGTATCGCCAAAGACAGAACAACCATCAATGCTCTCTGCTCTGTCCTGACTATGTCGGCCATTTTTGTTTCTTCCTTGTTGTCATTATTCCATTTACCATTAAAGAACATTGAGACGGCTTCAAACCTCTGATTCCCTGAAGGGGTCATAGGATCATTGAATGGCCTGAGAAGGCATAGAGCCTTACTGACTGTCCCTTTGTTACAATTACAAAAAAGAGATTTACAAATCTCCTGCTGTAGGTACTAATCAGAAAGAATCACAACACAGCAGTCAATGTATGACTAAACCATTACCATACACTGGACTGCCAAATGTGACATCTATTGTTGAATAGTGTCTTTCTTGAGGCTGAGAGCAGTGTACCGTTTATCAGTGACAGCAAAAATAATTGCACATTACAAAATAAAATACAATTAGTTGTACTCTTTGCTGACATTATCTAAACAAACTTAGTGCCATGCCCATGCATGCACACACATACGCACGCATGCACACACATACAAACACACACACAGCTACCAACACATAAGGGCTGCAGGGTGGTGTTGCCATAGGAACGGGGAAAGGTAATGGCCATGTTCTTGAGCTGATGCCGCAGGGGGTGAGGGGTAAAAGCGGTGTGTGTGTTCGTGAGAGAGGGGGGGTAAGTGAGTCAGACTTATGGACTAATGATAACAGCTTTAACTTCCAAATCCATCAATTCACCACCACTGCACTGAATGAAGGCGACAACCACTACAATCCCAGGGTAGTATAACATTTGGAGAGGTTCTAGGCAACACTGACACCATGCCATTTGCTGATAACATCCAGCTAAAGTGGTTAGTCCTGTTAGCTTTGATGAAGAGATAACTGCTGGGCATCTCCATGCAATGTCTACCCTCTCCACATCCCTGGGGTATGCATAAATGATCCCTAATGCAATGAGCTAACCTTTTAACCAACACTGATGACCATTGCTCTGAGAGTGTGTGTGCGTGTGCGTGTGCGTGTGCATGTGTGTGCGTGTGCGTGTGCGTGTGCGTGTGCGTGTGCGTGTGCGTGTGTGTGTGCGTGTGTGTGTGTGTGTGTGTGTGTGTGTGTGTGTGTGTCTGTGTGTGCACGTTTAAATATTACTGAGAAGTGCAAATAATATTATTCATACCTCAGCAGTCCATACCCTGTACAAGTGACAGAATGTGCTCCATGGTCTCATTCATATTTCACATTATGTCTTATATGGTTCTTGAAATGTTCTAATAATAATTTGTAGATATTCAGAGTGAACTTGTACTATGACTGCATGGTCTCATTTATAATTTATTTCAAGGCTGGTATAAATAAATACCATGATATCATCAATAATAATTAGTCTTATGTGTCACATGTAGTTGTATGTGACTAAGTACATTTACCCAAGTAAATGAGCACACTTTTGAAGTACATGTACTACCTTGATATTTATGTTTAACCTACTTTACACACAAAACCCAACACTAATTCAATAAATATGATGCACTGATTTGAACGATACTACCTTACAGCATATTGAGTAGCTAAAGTCGGCTTTATCATGACCAACTACAACCTACATTTTGCATAATTAGCGTTTGTAATGATAATTTGAGTACCTTTTGTTGCTTATACGTATGTACTTATCGAGAAAATGTTTGATTTTAGATGAATACACTTTGCTTGTAAAGCAGTATGTTTTGTCGTTTTATTATAAATGTTATCTGTGAGCAATTATTTGACATATGCAATATGGCTATGTTTTGGAAAATAACATAATCACATAAAATGTAATACAAATGGATTATACTTTTATACACTATAAGAAAAAAATCTTTCAAATGTGGGAAAGAATACTTTAAATAACCCTTCATCTTTAGCTTTAACAGCAATTTAAAGAATTGCCCCAACTAACAAGACAACATGATTATATTATCAAACAAACCAGTGAAAATAAATGTGATATATTCGAGCAGTATCCAGCTTAAGTCTCTCATTTTATGTTGTCTTAAATTTACCAAATGTGGATTGTATTTCTTAAGTGATATTTTTGAAGCACTCATTTTTCTTATTGTTCCTAAAAAAAAGAAAAACATGCTTTTTTTACAAAGGAGTATGTGAGGTGTGTGGGCTGCACTGGTAATCAGGATATCAATCTTTAGACAACTTTGCCAATTAAAAAGAGTTGGCTCATCCCTTGCAGAGTTGGTCATCACCTGATGCTGCGGTTATTCCCATCACCCCCCCTTCCCACTTTCCCACCTCCTCCTCCTTCAACGCTTGATTCTTCCCTTTGTGTCACTTTACCCACACAATGACAGGGGGCTTTTAAAAATAGAGACGAGCCACCCAGATTACAGCGTTTTAATTACAGAGCTGTAGATGCGATGGGGGTGTAGAGGCCCCCAGACTGACAGGGAGTGGGGAGGGAAGGAGAGTTGGAAGGCAGAGAGGTACAGTGTAAACCGTGTGCTAATTAGTATCGTCTGCCATACTGACGCTCTGCAACCCTCCATTATACATGGCTTGTTGGCTGCATTCTGAGCATCCATAAACACACACCAGTGACCACATCACTGTTATGTTCAATAATAATACCAGTAAAGCACCTGTGGGGAGACTGGGAACAATTCAAGGCAAGGCTGCTATACTGTAACTCTACAACCAGGGAAAAACCACTCTGCATGGGCTCAGAAGTGTTCTCTCATTTTGCTGTAACACCATCATATACAATGTTGTTGTTTGTTTGTAATCTGTGAGGCCCACTGAGACAAACTTGTTTTGTGATATTGGGCTATACAAATAAAGTTTGATTTGATTTGATGACCTGAGAAAAATACTTAAGTGAGTAACCCTTCATATTAGTCTGCAGCCGGACTGGTCTGCGACCTCCCCAAGTTCTCCCACACTACCCCACTCCTTAGCTGGCTGCCAGTGGAGGGAAGAATCCGCTTCAAGACACTGGTGCTGGCCTACCAAGCTGTGAAGGGAACAGCTCCTTCCTACTTCCAGGCCTTGGTTAAACCATACACCAGCATGTGCACTACGCTCGGCGTCAGCCAATCGGCTTACAACTCCATCAGTGGGACCCAGGTACCCCTCAAAAACACGCCCGTTTGCTATCCTGGCTCCTAAATGGTGGAATCAGCTCCCTCAGGACAGCAGAAACTCTGCATATCTACCGTCGCAAACTGAAAACGCATCTATTTTGATTGTACCTTGGCAATTAAGTTATTGCTGGAAAAAAACGAAACTAAAAAACGAAGTACTTGTTGAGTTAATTTAGGCCTTGTTACTAATTCACCAGCACTAACTATGATATGATCTTGAAGTGAATATATCTGCACTTTCCTTGTTGTTCGGAGCTTGATTCTTTATGGTTTTTGCACTTATTGTAAGTCGCTTTGGATAAAAGAGTCAGCTAAATGATATGTATGTAACGTAATGTAGTCTCCCTACCATACAGTAGTATAACAGTATTAGCAGTCAAATGCTATGAGACAAAACATTGTGGCTGTGGTGCTCAAGATCAATTCAGTGGCTTCACAGGGGTTGACATGTGTTATGAATATCTAAATATCTAAATATCATAATTTCCAAATAAAGTTTTAAAGTGTGTAAATCAAATAAAAACATGAGTATGGATATAGAGCATTACACATTAAACTACTGTAATACAACATTTTTAAAGCAAATATGTCAGAAAATGTTGTTCACCCTCACAAATCTGGAAATCTACATTCTTTCTCTGCTTTAAAAATCTCAAAGGACAAAATAGCTGGGATTGACATTTTCTCTTTTTGAGACATGTTATAGACCAAATAATTAATTAATTAATCTAGGAAATAATTTGCAGATGATCAATAATTAAATATTCATTATTTGGAGCCCTATATAAGTTTAGGTAATTTAATAAACACACTATACAGTAGTATGTTAGATTGTTTTTTAAAGCATTCATTAACTGTAATACTACACCAGTTAAGGGTGTATAGCAGTATAGGTTTAACAAATACAAACACATATACAGACCACAACATACACCTATCTCCTTACTAGTTTGTGCTGTACTGTTGTTATACTACGAATTAATGCATTTAAATAAGCATTCTGCATTTTTCTAATATAAACATATCTGTTTAATCATTAGGTTGATGAAGGATGTAGTCTGTGTTATCACCTCTAGCAATATTTGAGCCATTATGCCATAAAGCATCCTCTCTTTGCGTTCACATGGTCAGATAGAAAACGTGTCCTTTATTTGTTTATTATAAATATTGAATCTAATTGAAAAGCTATAAACATTTTCTCTATCATTTTAGAGACAGAATTGTGCTTCAAAAATAAATAATATATATTTATCCTAGAAAAGCCAGCATGCAGATTCAATCACTCACAAAATGTCAGTCACTTAAAGTCTAATCAGCTTTGTAATTACTTTCTATCTAGGTGGTTGTTAACTTATACATAAAGTCAAACGTTCTAGACTGAGCATCTAGAACCTAAGTCTTCATTTAAATCAAATTGCAGATCATTTTTAGTTTGACATTCAAGACGTTCGATTTGTCTTCTTTGATAAGTGTAATAAAAAAGTAATTGCTTCCACTGTGATTCATTGTAGAAAAAGAACATAAAAAGTCAAGAGTGGGTGGTTACTTTTATAGACCATGTATGCTAGTTTTAGTTATTTGAGTTCCCAGCTGCTCTGCTTTTGGCTTCCAAAGTGAGATTAACAGCCTGTACTGCATACTGTAGGTCAGTGCGCAGATAAAAGAAGGAGGAAGTGTGTGTGTGTGTGTGTTTGTGTTTGTGTGGGTGAGTGCGTGTGCACATATGTGTATGCAGACTGTTGTGTTTTGACACCTTGGCAACCTGCTACTTTGTGCCTCTGCATCTCAGCAAACAGGTTAGAATTACATACCGAGTATCTTGTATCTAATTAATATTACCTCAAGCTTTCAAATATGGCGTGGACAGAAGTTATTTATAAACACTTTGAGCCGTATGATCCTCAAGCTTTTGGATATTTCCAAAAGTGTGCTTTCTTTTTCCTCTTTTGTGGTTATCAGCTAAAGCCTCTTAGCAACAACTAACCTCCTGATATGTTTAGTTCAAACACAAACCAATCACTAAGTTGTTATATTACATAGACTACATGATGTGATGCTTTTCTTAATGTTTGCATATGTGAATATATTCTTTTGATTTGTTTTACCTTCCTGTGGAATAGAGCTTCACCTCCTGCATGTACAGTATTGATATAGTTTATTCTCAGCCACTGTGCCTCAAGGTAGACAGCCTCATTACAGTTCCATCTCTCCTCCCAGACTCCTCAGCAGCCTACCACTGTCCTGCAGCAGCTCCCAGCGACCATGATGCCTCTTGGCTTCGCTCCTTCCCTTAGGCCTGGTGGTCATGTCAAGGAGTGTATGGCAGACTGTCACCACACTAACTAAATCTGAGGATTTCTCCCTCACTGCTGTTCTTGCCTGTCTGTCACATTACAAGCTTGCTATAAGCAATCACATATATTATTTATGGTCTACTCCTGAGCTTGGACAATTACATAAAATGTGTGTATGAGTTTGCAAGTGAGTGTGTGTGTGTGTTTCAAATTCATATCCAAGTACTGGAGTGTGTTTAAGTTAAGGTTGACCAATTCTTAAGGGATAGCATAATAATTAAATATGAAGTTTTGTAAGACAGGGACATTTAACTTAGAGAACACACGCCAAAAAGTCTTTCAGCAGATTGTTTTTGTGAGGCAATGTATTCAAAAAATGTCAAATAATTGGATATTGATTAGGCGTTAACAGTTAGCTTTCTAAACCAAGCTACTGAGTCACTTTGAGTTTACTCCGGTTATAAAACAGTCCTATGCTCTAACTTATATATAAATCATTCAAAGCCAAACTTTTTGTTTGACACTTACTGTAAGCTGCATATCCAAACTATAAGTTATGATACAGATACTTGAAAAATGTCAGAACTCAAAAATCATATTTGAAGAGTTTTAGCTGATTGCATATAAAGTCAAGCTAGTAACTAGACAAGTGTAAAGCAAAAATCTTTGAAGGTCCATCAAAAGTTTCTTCTGATGGATCACACATACAAGTTCAGTTTTAACGTTTCAGTTTTTTAAATGGTCTTATCAATCACCATATGTCTCGTTTTAGGTCATTATTGATCAGCAACATATCAATTAATTCGATTGATTGATTGATTGTACATTTTCCTTGTCACATGGCTGAGAAAACCATGTCCATTTTACCTTTAACAATATTTGCCAAAGTTTCCAGTACATTAGTAGCCACAATAAAAGCAACTGCATTTGTTTATATGTCATGTGGAACATTCATTTCAAACATGTACTTAGTATCAAGCGCACAATCAGTTACATGTTTATGAATCTAGCAAAAGACAGAACACTGAATTCGAGAAAAAAGGTTATTTTCTAAGTGGACAACACTATAGAAGGTGACTGACAACACTGATAGAACAATTTCACAAGAGAGGATACAGCAGCTGGATGTTACAGGAAGTGTTGTATATGAGATAGAGACCAGGCTTATCAAGGCTAACCAAATGTTTTTAGCATGAAGAGTCCTCATACAGTTTTCATGTAATTACCCATTAAAAGGTATCACACAATGTGATACTGTACGTTGCATCATTGAGCTAACAAACTGCCCTTATATCATTCATAATGCCTGGAAAAGCATTTAATAATTTATCAGGGTGACAAATATTTCTTGAAAATAAGACTGGAATTATTTGAACAGACTTTCCTAAAACTTGGTCAGAAAGTGTATTCATATGGCTGGAAGGACTGAAATAATTTTGCGAGCTGGTTCAATGTCGAACAAAAATTGAGTGACAAGAAGGTGACGAGACTCACATTCACCATCTCGGTTTAACACAATGTGGATGAATCACCTATTCACCACCCAGGACAGAATGGCAGGATGATAAAAATAGATAAGACAATCAGAACACCATCAGATAGAGTTGATTGTGCTCTGTGTGCGTATGTTTGAGACTGTGTGTGTGTGTGTGTGTGTGTGTGTGTGTGTGTGTGTGTGTGTGTGTGTGTGTGTGTGTGTGTGTGTGTGTGTGTGTGTGTGTGTGTGTGTGTGTGTGTGTGTGTGTGTGTGTAATATTTTGAATATGCAGACCTTTTAGATCTGATGATGATCAAGACTGTCCAGATGCAGCAGGTCATCATGAATGACATGAACAGATCGTCTCTCAGCTCCTTCCGATCCTCCAGCCCTCCGTCGGCCCTGCAGTGGGAACCAAAAAAGGATCAGTCTCAGTTGATTTAATAAAATAAATAGAGTTTTATTCAAACAGGGAGGCGTGTGGCGCAGTCGATAAAGCCTTGGTGTTCGGATCAGGGGGTCACAGGTTCAAACCCCACTGCAGTCAGCATGTCGTTGTGTCCCTGGGAAAGACACTTCACCCCAAATCGCACCTGTGGGGATTGCCCACAGTATTGAGTATGTAAGTCGCTTTGGATAAAAGCGTCTAACAAGTGACATGTAATGTAACATGTAATGTAAAACAGGTTTTGTAGTGGAACCTAAAAAATAATAATAAACAAAGACTGAAGTTGCTCATACTGTAAATTGCATTTTTGAATTTAATTTTGAGTTTTGATATAATAATATGTAGAAAAGTGAATTGAGTTCAACCAAGCTACAACAAAACATATTATTATTCCACTGCAGATCATAAACAATATCCAGATGCATTATAGGTTCATTTAATACCAATTCACCAAGTTCCTGATATGAATTTTCTTGAGATAAGTTGTATTTTTAATCAAATTCATGGAACCTTGCGATCTCCTATAGCTCTACTCAAATAATATTTTATTTATTAATTATAAATTAAAAATGTGTCGAAGTTTCTGAATTCTAAGCCTTCCCAGTTGCTTGTGTTTCATTGGACTGGGTTGAAATCTGACCATCCAATAAACATTAAGGATCTTTTACAAATTGCAAGTGAATAATAAATATATATAAACAATAAATGCATTTTAAATGCAACGTTTAAGGACCTGAGGTGCACAGAAAGTTTGGGCTGTAAAGATAAAAGATTAATCTTTTTGTATAGAAAACTATGGGCCACAGGTAGAACAATTGCATCATTTTTTTATTTCAGCAGGTGATTATTTTAAATTGGAATTTACTGAATCTTCCTCGCTGTCATTATTCTATAATGCAAACAAGACAGTTTATTTTCCTTTTCTTACAGTATCAATCAGTGAACTCAAACTTAAGCAGCCCTGAGCCTTAAGCACAGGACTGTTGTTTCCTTCACTGTGTGTCAGGCTCCCAGAGACCCGGGTATAATCCAAGAGAATGAGGCTGACCCAGAGATACAGTATACCTCCACATTAGCAGCCTGCCCCTCAGCTGGCAGACATGCATGGCTCCTGTTTGGGCCACACTGGTCTACCAAGACCCCAACAAACACACTCCTTCTTCCCTACACTGAGTAACTGAGTCTTTGACATTTAATTTAACTAATTACTGGGGCATCCACTAGGCTACTTTGGAAAAATGCAAAACCAGAAAAGTACATAATGTGCTATTTCAGGCAATAAATCGCATAAGCAGTTCCCAGTTTTGTGAGCTGTCAATGTGGGTATGTTTGCTCAATTATACCTCGTTGTGCTACTTCTTTCCAGTTTGGTAATAGTCTCATAAAGATGTCTGAGATCCTTAAAGTTTCTTCTTGAACAGTTACCACTTCCGAAAAAAAATGCGAACAAAACTTCTCAGACTAGCTAACGTGAGCAGTTAATCATTTTTTCCCTGGAGAATCACTACGCGTTTGGTCTTCTTTTTTCTAATAAGAGGAGTTGACAACAATATCAGAATCAGAATACCTTTATATCCAGTGGCTGGTGGGCACCGAGGTGTTTAATCTCCAATTCATCTACAAAAGGCAGCATTTAAAAAGTCTTACTAATTTATGTCAACAACAACTAGCCAAAGTAGGCATATTCGGCAAACTGCCAATCAAATTGCACCTGCAATCAGCCCGGGTTTGAGCATGCGCAATGGCACACAATCGTGAGTTAGCCTCTTCTGGGGACAAGCACATTAAAACACCTTCTAAAAACTCAGCCAAGGACCTGAAATGTAGAATAATAATACATGAATAACTCACAACAGGGATTGGGGATTTCTTTTTGTTGCCATTCGCACCAAATGACATTTCGCCCCTACTGGTGGTGCAGACGATTATAAAACAGTCAACCGCTTCTCGTTTCTTTAAAACACTAGTTTCTTCCTGCTCCTTTCTGATTATGGAATGTGGAATGAGTTTTGATTCATTAATAATAATTTGTGCAATACCATGAGAAGAATAGTAGAAAACAAAATTACATGCACATTCATCTTTCTGAAAATGAAAGGAAAATCCTTAAAACTAATCAGACACTGTTCCTTTCAACCTAATTATTAGTTTGTATGAAATCAATCACCGAATTGCACTTGCAGGCTAAGACATTTCCTTTATAGCATGCACCCAAATCGAATATTCACAGAGCCAATCTCTGAGGTTTTGATTAAAAAGGGAAGCGGCATTTTCTCTCCAGAGGCTCCACCGTGTCAGGCAGATTCAACCTGTGTTCTTTTTTTCTTTTTTCATGAAACTCATCCCTTTAGCTGAAACCCATACATGCTCAAATACATTGGGTGTTAACACTGCAGATGTGGCCCTTACTTTAAGAACATAGGTGATATTTGATATGTACGTTTTGATACATTTAAAACTTTGCAAAGTTTAAGCAAAACATGCTGGAAATGTATATTAAGGACCGTCAGATGATCATTGAGGTTCATTAATTTGCCAATGCACTGGGACCAACATCACACTTGCAGAAAGTAAAACAAACACAGCACAGCATCACCCAGCAAATAGCCAATTAACACTGTCTGCTCCTGTAATGTCATAGGAGCCGTGAAAGCAAGGTGACAAGAGGAGCTGCATCAGCAGGCATCAGAGTGATTGTTTATTGATTGGGGATGTTGCAAGTGATTATGGTGCTGGTGATTGTGAATGGATGAAGAGATGAATTCATCAGAGGCTTTAGATGTGTGTTATGTTTTATTTCTTGTCTTTTCTTTTCATACCAAACAACAGTACTGATGAGGCAGAAGCAGAGAGTGATCATCTATCCACTTGCCAGATATCTTGTCTGTCAAATTACAAGTATGAAAAAAAATAAAAATCGAATCTTGCATTCATTGGTGTTCACTTAACGATCATTATTTCACACTGTTGTATGAAATGTACTAGCTTATTGCAATTCAATATTTGTTATGTTAATGAGCAATAGATGAAACAAGGACATCTATTTAAGTCCCATGTGAATGGATTTTTTGCCTTTTTTTATTCATCCTGCATTTCTCCAATCATCCAGTAGGGAGCAGCAACAGATGTTAAGTGGTATGCTTAAAAGACCACAAGAAAGATGAAGTCCTGTTTTGACCTATGGTTTTGACCCGGTGAACAGCTTTCAAAGTGACACTGCATGCTATTTGCTGATTTATGTCATAACATGTCACTGTATCACATAGCAGGATTGTCACTACACACAAGATCGATTGCTGTGTAGTGTATCACTGTCTGACCTTGTCTTTAAATACGCTGTGATGAGTAGTAGGCAAACTGATCAATCAAAAGCTAGGTTTAAATGAGAACAACAGTTGAGGTTTTAATTGTATTCTTCACTGATTCAAACTCAGGTGTTGAGTGTTGCATTAACTTGCTGGCAATGGTTGAATTTGCCAAATGGGATAATTCAGTAAGCAGTATAGCTGAAACAGCTGAGACAATTTACAAGATTTTCTCCGTGACAACACATGGCATATCAATTCCCACATTCCTTGGCATACGCTGAAAATAGTTTCAAGGTTTGGAGGCTCATTTTGAGTTTGAAAACTGTGACAGTGCAGGGTGCTGAGGACCACAGGATTCCATCAACATGTGGGAGGGTAATTTTAAAGATCGAGGCTGAAGGCAGCACACCTAAATCTCTGATAAAACATGAGGATTAAGAGCTCAAGTGGTTAGGACGTGCCAATACAGCTGTCTCTGCACTGTCTCCACGGTAATGCCAATGTTTACCCAGCTATTAATATCAAACCAGCACACGGTGCCTATCATAAAGACAAGTGAAAGTGAGGAGAGAGAGAGGAGAGAGAGATGAGACCATGACGAGAGAGTAGAGAGGAGAGAGAGAGAGAGAGTATAGAGAGAGAGGAGAGACTGAAGAGAGACGAGGAGAGAGTTCGAGGAAGAGAGAGAGAGAGAGAGAGGAGAGGAGAGAGAGAGGAGAGGAGAGAGAGATAGGGGGGACCAACGAAATTGGCAAATAAAATCAGAAGAGGAATGAGAATGGCGACGTATAATAAATAAATTAGATCAAGCTTATTATAGATTTAGGCAGCAAATGAAGAAGAGGTAGTGCAGTGCATTCAGTGAAGCTCTGCACACCAACAAGGGAACAGTACGCTCTGTGTTGGAAACTAACAAACACACGTGGGGGAACATGAAAGATAAAGAGGGATTTAAAGTGGTGAAGTGGGGCTTGCTTAGGGGTTGGTGGACACGGTCACAGTGTGTCTGTGTCCAAATGATAGGTGAGAGAAATCCAGCTATTTATTTCAGTCTTTCTAGCACCATGGTACCCCCTCAAATTAGTTTTCTCATTATCGATGTTTCCCTTTTATGTTTTTTTTCTTCTGTTTTACGGCTGATGTTATTCACATATTTTCTTTTCTCATTAATCAGTGTTTAGGTATAAACCCTGTTTGATGTAGTTCTATGTATCCCCAGTTCTCTCTGTTGTATCCAGCTTTCTTCTGTCTACAACTCAATATCCCCAGGGAACAATAGTCCAATCTAATCTATGACACAGTGTTACACAGTGATAAACCAAGCTAAAACTACAATAGTGTCGAGATAAACCTGGGTCCTTGGAGTTTAGCTAGAATCCTTGTAAACCAGGTTACAATGAGCTTAGATTACTTGTCCCCAAGTGTGCTATCATTACTTTTTCAGCAGTGTTTGAATGACCAAACTCTCACTATCCCCCAAAGCTTTTCCCATTCTCCATTGAATATAAAGATAAGAAGTTGCATACAAGAGAAAACACATGTAGTGAGTTTCAGAGACGCTTTTATTTGGAAAAATATAAATATCTAGGTAAAATATTCCAACATGATCACAAACATTTTAAATGAATTCACAACACCACCATTCTCAGCTAATACAGTAGTGACTTTTGTATAGGATATACATATCTGCCACTCCACTAACAAGAAACACAAACACATATTTACAGCTGCAGCCCAGAGCTATTCTGTACTTTACACAGAGATCAGAGACTGTCAAGAGCTTGTATACAAACCCTACTCCGACTCCCCCCCCCCATTCCCCCTCTGACTATTCATCTTCATCATGCACGTCATTTTCCATCGGTCACTTTCTGCGTCATTGCCTACCTTTATCACCTTCTATGATTCATGAATCTAATGACCTCAAGAACACTTTCATTATACCTTTTTCAATGCAAAAAAAAAAAAAAATAGTTGGGGTCGCAGTCATTTCACTGATCACACAGATATGAGGCCAGCTGGCAGCACAGGCTGAGATCAGCCCATGGCACAGCTGAGAACCACACACCCTGCCTCTCCACCACAATGCCCTCACAACCATCTGTAATACCACTGACCACCAAATTGCAGACGATGACTGGTTGCTGTGCTCGCCAAGAAACACAGATAGTGCTAAAGATCGACAGCTTTTTAATACGAGATTTCTGTATATATTTTTTTGTTCAAGCCAATTCCTAAACACATACTATATTGATTATTCTTCCAAATGGCACCCATCTCGTCTTCCCTAACATCCCCTCTTTTGGTTTTGTTTATCAGCCTCTCTGGGCCTCTATGGACAGGGAGCGACGTCAGGTCTCTGGGCCCTTTGAAGAAATCCATGGAGCCAGGCTTGACTGGAGGGAGGTCTTTTTGAGGATCTCGTTCACGCTCCTCTGCTGGGACAGGCTCCGTCTGGGCCGTTAAGGGCAGCAGGTCCTCTTCTGTGGTGGAGCGCCACGTCCGAGCCTGATGCCCAGCTCTGCAGGGGTGAATATGGGCAAGGGGGAGGGTTCTTCTCTTGGCAGCAGCTGGTGCTCCCTCACCCCACTTTCCACAGTGCCCACTCTGAAGACACCGGAGGGGCAGATCTGTGTCAGCGAGCGGGCCTGCCACTGCCGGGACAGAGTCTCCCTACGAGAGTCGTCATTCATGTTCATTGTCTGCCTGTGGGCATCAGAAAAGAAGTTGGAAACTGTTGGAGCATTCAATGTGATTAACATCTGCCTGATTTTGAACTGCCTTCGAATATGAGATCATCAACTATCGCCTGGTACATGAGCAAGAAGCAATCTAATTCTAATGGTAAAGTTTGGAATGATAGTAAGGATAGAAACTCTTCAACTCTCATTCAGTGAGAGATTCAGGGGACCTGCAGAAGGTTCTCTGATCAGTCTGTGAGCTCTCACCTGTCCTGAGGGTGAGTCTTGAGACTGACACTAGTCCAGTCAGCGCTGTTGTAGCTCTCCCTGTTAGCCTTGTTCTCCATCCGTACGCTGCAGGCCAGCTCCGGCTCCCACCATCACACCGTTTTGCTTCTCTAGGACGGTACAGAATGGCATCGTCTCTGCTGTAGGAAGATCTGTCTCAGATATTTAGTCTCAAACGGGTTTTGTTGATGGGTCTTCTGTGTCTGTGATGAGGGTCTTCTGTGCTCTGTGATGCTCCCGCTGGCTGAGTCTCCTGGCTCCTGTCCTCTCTTTTTGTGATCTGTCTGGCTGGCCTTACGTCTGTCTACGGCTTTTATAGATGTCCTGTTGCTATTCCTGATGCATGTTGTCACTCTACAATCAGTATGCACTGACATCCAACACCAAGTGCACCGTGTCTCATTCCCTGAGAGCTGGAAGCCCAAACTCTGAGGAGGGGTTACGGGTAAATGGGCTGTGAATCCCCCTGATTCTCAAAGTGTATGCCCAGCCTCCACTGTTATCGCTCACCCAAACACTTTCCACTTCAGCCGGGTTTGCAGTGTCTCAGAGGAGAGAGTATCATCATATCACTCTCTACCAAGATTATATTAACATGGAGACAGACAAACACAACAGGTTTAGTCTTCCGAGGAATCTTAATATACTTTGGCTTTGATGTACACAAAGTGACACTGTGTTAATGTGGAAAGATAACAATTAAGCAGCTGTTTTACTGTACACAAAGGACATTTCCGACATGTATGATCAGAAATAACCACATCTGCACTGGGGGATAAAAGGTGAAAAGCTCATTATATCCTGCTGACTTTAAAATCATTAATACAGCTCAGAAGGAGTTTTTTTAACAACACTGGGCCCCTCCAACAACATCAAACCCCCTCCCCCTCATTAAATGCCATTACAGTGCGCTTGCCTCACAGTAACAGTGAAAGCGCTTTCCCTAGTGATTCATCACTTCAGTGCAGAGCACCTCAAGAGCCACCACACACGCACACATACACACCCACATGCACACATACACACACACACGCACACACGCACCACACGCAAGCACACACACACGCGCACACGGCGCACACACTCACACACACACACACACACACACACACACACACCACACACACCACACACACACGCACACACACGCACACGCACGCCACACGCATCGCACACGCACACGACACACACACCACACACAGACAGTTGTCTGCTGGTATGATGTTACTACCGGTCCCTGGCTCTGACTCATTCATCCACATCAGGTACTGATATCATCAAAGACCAGAGATCAGGTATCACGCACGCACGCACGCACGCACGCGCACACACACACACAGAGACAGAGACACCACACACTTGCTACATGAAATATAATGATCCTAATGACAAGATAATTCACACTGACTTTAAATGTGTTTTTCATTAGTTTCAAATGCAATGACAAAAGTATGCCATCTGCTTAAATCTGTGCCTCATTATGACATCTAACTGTTTCACTGCATATTTTCAAGCGTAAATGACTGCCATTCCTTTCCACTGACTGTGCATGGCCTGTTTATCTAATGTAACAGTTATGTCCCTCTGCCTGTTAAGTGTAACAGTATTTCCTTTCATTTCTGTCACTTCTCAGCAGGGGGTGACATTTCATTGGTAAATTATTGCTCAATGTCAGAGTGGGGAAAAAGAGCCTGAGTCTTCAGTCATGTTGTGACACCATGGCAAACCATGAAATGTCATTTCAGAAACGTAGTAGTAAGTCACGTTGCACGGTCCTTCAGTGTTAAGATTTTCACAATATTAAGATTCTCTTCTAATAAATGTGTAGAAACACAATTACAAAAGAAATACATGAAAAACATAAAATAAACAAACTATTTTATAAGTCTTATTAATCTTTGATTGCTGGATTTCATTACATGTTTAGTCTTTTTTTGCAAATGACTCACAAACTTAGCTAGAATCCACAAGATACTGAGCAATATAGTAGATAGTGGTTTGTAATAATTTGGGTATACTGGCCTGCTGAAACTGCAAAAGGATATCACAGGCTGTCTCATCCCTGCTGTTTTTGTGTGAGTCATGCAATGCTAATGAAGCCAGGGGTGTGGAGGGTCTGTAAAGGTGAACAGTGACTAGGTGAGCCCTGTCACAGTGATCACCCTCCTCCCAATCCTCACCCCTCCACCTCTACCAGACCACGACAGGACAGGAACAGCTTTGTGTTGCATAACAGCACTGCACAGTTGCTGGGAAGTGACATTTAGATGAGCTGTCACTGAGAGAGAGACTGGAAGTGGGGGGTAGAGAAGGGCAATTTCAGGATAAATCCTGCCCTGTCAGGAAGTGATGAAGTTTGTAAGTCTGAGTAATGTTTTTGTGGCAAATAAATTGATTTGGGAGGACAGAATATCCACCTACACAAGTCAGATGTGACAGTGTGCTTATCTAGCAAAAAAGTATGAGTAGAAGTGAACTTGCTATTGATTCATGCTCACAGTCTCCAACTCCACTCAGAGTTATCAGCTATTTCAGTATCAGTGTGTGTATCTGAGACAACGCGCCAGGCCGCCAGCAGGCTGGTGTTCAAACATGTGCCCTCAGCAGTGTCTCTCTTACAAAAAAACAGCAACAACACCAAGCAGCTGACGACCCAAACACCATCTTCTTCGTCCATCTTGGAAACATGTTTGGTCAAAGTGGGATATTTAGAAAGTCAGGGAGCACCAGACTTGGATTGGAGGTATGTCTGTGGATCAGAGTGTAAGTCAGACATTGGTAAACAAACAATCTAATTAGTTAGGGCATAGGATCAGACCAAAGAGGACCATTGTTTCCACTGCAAAGGAATGTTTCAGTGAAACCAATGCTCACTTGATCTCCATACACATTGCCAATTTGTATGTATTTAATTGTTACATCCTCTTGCCATTTTGGATCAAAAGAGAAACTCATATTAATGGACATAAGACACACCCTGGAAGCAACATACCAACATACATGTGACACTGTACAGGCTTCAGGCTGGAACTTTATTTAATCATAAACTGGAGACGTGATCACATGCACAAACTTCCAAATGGCTTTCACATTTCAGTAAATTGCTGAAGGGGACAAAACACCCTTTTTGCATTACCCAAAAGTCACATAAGACACATACACAACCAATGCAAACATGTTCAACATAATGTACTTCCATCTGCTATCTTTCCAACATGTTAGACTTAAATGTTTTAAAGTTACACAAACATACATTCTTTGAAACTTTAAGAAAATCTGACAGCAGTTCAGTTGGCTATTTATTCAGTGTCGTAATCGATCATGTGATTGAATAAAATGTGGGTTGATAATCACAGGACAAAAATAAAGAGGCTCTTCTAAAAGGAACATCTCTACCCTGAAGGTTCACAACAGCTAAACAATGAGCAAGCTAGCAGTAACATTTACCAGAAAATCAGCAAAGCCACATAAGATTTCGACAAGAGAAAAACCCACTAAGACTCGAGCTGTATAATTGGTGAGAAACTAGAAATTGTTCAGCCTAAAACTGCCAAGAAGCAGCAAAAGACACTTGATGGTTGGATCTATGCATTTCTGTCATCCTGGTCTTCAAGGTTGATGGCTACTGCCCCCTGCCTTGTGTCTATTATTACTGCAGCCAGTAGATCTCAAGATCTGTCACTCAAGTTTCCATCTCCCCCGTTCTCGTCCTCAGTTTCTGCATTGCCTTTTCCGTTCCTGGCCTCCATCCTGGCCAGCAGCAGCGGCAGGTTTATAGCAAGGCCCGGCTCATCCTCTTCAGAATCATCCATTGGAGGATAGAAGCGCTTTGCCTTAGCCAGGAAATCGTCTGCTACATCTAGATAGAGGAGACGGTCCTATAAAGAGGTAAAGAAAAAGTGGTTGAGGCAGTGAACCTAAATGTGATTGTAATTTAATATGGCAACTGATGTTCTCCAGCGACTGTGATCTGAAGCTACTTTTGACCAATTAAAACAATGATGGACGTTAACTGTAGAAAGATAATCAGAAAATGAATAGTATATTGGTGCAAGAAAGAGATATTGTGAATGTGGGAAATGGTGTGAATTAATGTGACATTTTTCAATAAGATTCAACATGCTATTATTAATCCCTTGGGGGAGAATTAGTATCTAATAAGCACTGTCTTCATACTAAAATAAACCCTAACCTTCAATTATAAACTGGAGTACTTTCAGTTACGGTCCAATAAATAGAATTACAGTTAAACAGACATTGAACTGTTTGCTGTGGTCATTTGACTAGTTCAAAATCAATTGGCTATTGTTGTTTGTTGTTATGGTGACACAAAGAAGTAAGCCATACCTTAGTCACAGTGTTTTGGAGTCCTGTAGAATACCAACATTGCTACTAGACACCACAACCAGATTTTTTCCTAACCCTTATCGAAGTTACAGTGTGTCCGCAGATAGACTAAGTTCTTTGCAAAGGCAGGGGTAACTATAAAGATGGCCGCCGCTCTGACCTTCCCACTCTTTTGATATTGTTTGGAATGTCGATTTATCCGTCAGTTTTTTATGGTCACAGTACATCAAGTTTAAATGACTGTTTCCTTTGACAGCCTTACTCCTTCCAAAATGTAAGAGGATTCATTCATACCGCGTTCATGCGCCTGATCTCAGAAATACAGTAAAAGGCATTCAAATGATTTTATGGATAATGAAATTAGTGGCAGTTAGACATACTGGACAAGACTGCATCAAGAGGATAGGGACAGTACATATTCTTGTGGCAGGGAAAGAGTAAACAGGCCCCCATTTTGGGTCAGGTTATAGTTACTGACCAGCCCCAGCTCTCACCAGGATTAGTAGATATCTTTCTGGGGGTGTCTCTCTGCTGCTGAAGAGGGAAGTATCAGTGTGGAGTGTATGTAGCAGATCACGTGCTGCAGGGGCGTTACGCATACGGTCATGTGAGGCTCCAGCTGACACATTCAGCAGCGAGTCTGCCTCTGCCATGAAACCTAGAAAAAGAAGGCAAACCCTGTATGGTTACTTTGTCCTGTAGAAGTGACAGTCTCTCCCACATCTCCTCTGCCTGGCGTTACCTAAGTTCTCCAGGATTTGCCTCCATTTGTCTCTGACTTCCCGACGAGTATCTCTCATGGCCTCAATGTCAACACTCAGTCGCCGATAGCCCTAAACAAGACAAGGACAAAGCTTTGCAAAAGTATTTCTTTGTGCCAGGTGTCATTTCTCGAATAGAAAAGGCTCTTCTGGTATACTCTCTTATATTAAAAAACATCATTGTCATGCTGCCCCAAAGCTGATTTGAATAACTGAACACTCAAATGGGGATCTATTTGTACTACTGTTAATTGTCTTAATTGTAATCATTTTCAGGCAAACATGATTTAAATTAAGCCTCAAATCTGTATTGTGTGTGAAGAGAATACTCCATACCTTGGATCCCATGCTGGTCTTGGTCCTGGCCTGCAGCAGGCCGTACAGCACCCGGTCGTCTTGTCTCTCTGAGTGGCTGGGGTCTCCCGGTTCACTCCACAGGTTGGTCTCCTCATCACGACGCTTCTGGACTTCACGGTTAAAATACTCCAAGGGATCCTGCCTGTGTGGTCAGCAAACAAACAGAAGTTTCATACAGTGGTTGTACATGCATAATCAAACAGATTTACCACACATGAAACTTTGTGGATAGTAAAAATGAAATGGTATGTTCTGACAACCCTGTTTCTGGCCTTTTAAATATCTTCTTACGGTAATAAAGGCTGCTTTTCGTCATCCTCATCGTCGTCGTCAGCGGTGCTGCAGCAGCAGCAGCAGCAGTACTTCATGAAGGCAGAACCCATCTAGAGTCAATGGTTGAAATTCCAGACGCACAATGGCAGAACAACTTCTTTTGGTTCTGTAGGTGCTCTTAAGGGTTTCTTTATACCTTATTCACAAGCCTGTGTTTCAAAACAGATTTGTCAAAGTAAGAAAAGTTAGCTGTCACAAGTTCACTTGAATAAATCTTATTCATTTGGTTTAGCATTTGTATCAGAAGGATCAACAGGTCAGAAATAGTAACAAAGCGAAAAAGTCACCAACCCCAAACTCTACCTTATTTTCAGCTTCCCATTTTCAGGGCCCAGCCGCGGCTCCTATTCAGCAGAGGTCCGTCCTCCAGATTATAAACCAGAGCCCGTCCAGGAGGAAGGCAGCCCGCCGACTTGTGCTTCTCATCAGCCTGACATGAAGGACAATGAGAGCAGTGAGACGCTCGCTCTCTCATCGATGAAAAAACTAAAACATATTCACACACCCACAGCCTCAGAAGACAGTCACAACTTAATCATGTGAGCGGCTCCACCTCTTGTCCTTGGCATTGTGTTTTGCCCCAGGGACAACGCATATCGTCTTCAACAGTAGGTCTACTTACACACACTCTGTTTCCATGACTTAACCATGACTGTAATGATTTTAGGATCATTTCCTTTGATTTGATGGATTCATTTGAAAGATTTTTGATGTTCACTTCAAAGGAGAATTTAGTTTGCAAAACATGTGTTTTAATGAAAGAGCAAAGGTCTGGGAAGGAATTGTGAACATGGCCTTCTCTCTAACTATCATCCATGTGACATATGCTCAAGTCACAGGGTACAATTGTTCATGACAGAGTAATGGCCCCCAAGTATCCAAGTGGGATAAAGTGTGTGTAGAATCTAGTGTGATAAGTCGAGTCTCATTCACCTCTAATGCTGTCTTCATGTGTGAGGGGAAAATAAAATAGAAAATAAAAGAAAAAATCAGTATAATTGCAAAAAAGTTGTATGTACATATATGCAATGTACTCAGAAAGATAAACAAAGAGGTTTATATTATCCACTTTTTTTGTCTAAATGAGATTTGGAAGCTGTCATGAGTTCATAGATTTATTAAACACTAAAAGACACTGGTTAAGACTCAGTAACGGTTGCTCAGTACTGCTGTGATGGCTTTAAATGAACATGCCTGATGAATCATTGATAAACACATTCAATGTATTATACAAAAAAATATATCAAAGAGAAACAAGTCCTCGAAGCAGGCTCTATAACAGGGGTCTCAAACTCAAGGCCCGGGGGCCAAATCCGGCCTGCGACTTCATGTTATGTGGCCCCGCAAGAGCTTGCAAAGAATATAATACGTTTATTATACGGTTACATGCCACTTTACAGAAGCAGGTTGCCCATAAACTACATGTCCCACAATGCATCTCGTTTTGTGACATGCGCACTGAAGGGACTTGCAATTATTTGCCCTGGACTTCTGCTTTCAGACGTAGTTAATTACTAAATTATTATCCTATCCGATAATAATCCAATTCAGAGGCAATAATGTAATATAATATATTATTTTATATATATATATAGTTACAACCGGCCCTTTGAGTGCAACCTTTATGCGAATGTGGCCCCCGATGAAATTGAGTTTGACACCCCTGCTCTATAAGCATACATTGATTCAACTGTATAAAATAAATGCAAAGCAAAAGAAAGGGCTGACATGTAATGTGTCTTTGATAAAGGCACCAAATTGTTTAATCGATTTAAAAGTGACGCTCTTTGGTCTCTACAGCTATTTGAACCAATAATCAGTCCTGTTCTAGTTTTATAACTTCCTCTGAGGCGGTTCATTTTTCAGTTTGGTTTGCTTGTTTGTTTTTTAGAAAATAACTACAAGCCAGATGTTCACGACTCTTGATTCAGGCCAAAGGAGAACCAATTACATAATGGAGTCATGGATCTGATACAGACATCATTTAGAATAGAATGAGCCGCAGCAGAGGTCTGCGCTCGCTGACTGAGCTTCTAGTTACATATGCATTAAGAAATCACGATTTTCCGAGGTACAGAATTTGAAACAAAGCTTAACAAGCCAGGGGCAACATTCTCTAATTGATTAAAAGAAGAATGTTATGCATTATGAGAGAGTAAGACATGAAAGTAAAAACATCTCAGGTCTGAGGGAGGACAGAAATAGAATGATAATTCATATTAGTAGCGCAGAGATATACATTTGATGACAACAAGTGAGTCAGCTTTTTACATAAGGCCACAGGAGGTCCATTGGCACCAAAGACAGCTCTAGTAAGCACACTGCAGCCTAATGTAAGCTGATCTTTTGTCTTAATGAGCTCGATAATCCATTTGCAACACAGAACAGCCTCCTGATCTGACTCTCAGTTGAGGATGATTACACAGTAGCATTGGATATCATTTCAAAGTCAGAGGTTTTCAGAATGTAGATCAGTGGTGTCTCCCTCTAGTGGGGGCAGGACTGAAGGGTGACTTGTTTTCACATCTACCCCAGTGAAGTTGAGAAGAATATACTGTAGGGGGTTAGTGTTAGGGCAGGTGCAGAGAAACATATACAAGATGCTGGTCAGTGAAAACATGCACAAAAAATGCTCTTAACAAAGACAAAAAAAACAATGGCTAGCAGTGTGTGCAGTAAGATACGGCTCAGAGAGACAGCTGCTTCATGCACCACTTCTGTTTTCACAAGTGAGATACCTTCATCAATGTTTCCTTGTTTCAGTAATGTCCGTCCTGCAATGTCATTGTGAGGAAACACAGCTTTCAATATACACAAAGGGACACAGCCAAACATATACAGGTCCACATTAAAATACATGTGACCACCCTTAAAAAAAAAACTCTGGAGTTTGATATTTGAAATCTGAATAACTCCTCTTCTATTGAGACTGAAATGTGGTGAATGTGTGGTCACATGTCTCATCTCCTATGCTCAGAAGTCCAGTATTTTCAGTCAGGGTAGCACATCCCTTCAGCTCAGGGTACTTCTGGAGTCCACTAAACGCAAACCGTAGTGACACCTCTCCACCAGCTGGGATGTCCCTCCTGTTTTAGGTGAGGTGGACGGAGCGGAAGGAAGGCCGCAGCTCAGTGATGCGTTGGCGTAAATAGGACATGAATTCAAACATGGTGGCGGCCAGACTCTGGTGGATGAGGTAGCGGGGCAGTCGGCCCTGACAAGACACAAAAAGTGATTTTAAATATTGTTCTTCAATCACATTGTACACTTTTGAACTGTTATATATACATATGATTTAAACGTATGCATTTTGTTTATTTTCAAATGCATCTTGAATCATCAACAATTTCATGGCTCTATGGATGGCAGCTTGATGGCTCACCTCATTGTTCCATATTGAAATATCTCAACTATATTAATGGATGGCTCATAGATAAAGGACTTAAGGACTTATAAAGGTGCTTTCTTGTTTTCTAATCTCAGGCCTTCGTCAGGTCAAATATCAATTTGTTTAGTCACAGTCCCATCAGGGAACCGTTGTTTTGCCTCAGTAGGGCTATACAGAAATCTCTAAGCTTTATTCTTAACGTTGGAATTCTAACTAAATGCTCCACAATTTTTCTTAATTCTTATTTTGCTTGTCTATTTATTCTTTCTCAAGCCGGGATTTCTCCACGGTTACAGATAGATTAGGCTACATTAATAGTATTAGTGTCATACTTTTGGTAGAATTAGATTCCAGTGGTGGCTGTTTTCCACTTGATCAAAACATTTCCTATAACTCCAGTGTTGTAAAGTCTAAAAGGTAAAACATTATGGAAATAAATATCCAGCTTCACGCCATATTTGTGGGTTTTAAACTTCCAAAAATAAAATAAACTGTTGGCTCATGCTTTTTTGTTTTAGGATGAGGACATCATAAACTGTGATAGACGAAATTTGAAGCTTTACAAGAAAACCTTAATACAAACTTCAGCTAAAACAACAAGACATTGGGTACAGCCCTTTGTCTCAGTGTGTTCTGTATTTCAAATGTTTTTCAGTTGATTGCAGACTGTTATTCTCACCTTCAGGTCAGTGTTGAGGACCCAGATGAAGGTGCAGACGGACGGGTTGCTGCTGGATTTGAGGACCACAAATCCTCCAGGACCGTTCTCCCCCCTGATCCCGACAATCAAAAGAAAGAGTAGATAGGAAAGTTAGAGAAGAAAAATAAAAACCAACCGCACTTTTGTCAAATCGATAAGATGTTCGCGGTCTGACCTGACGTAGCGACCGACTGGAGGTTTGGCGTGGTGGTCGGTTGCCATGCCAGCAGACAGGTAGCAGTCTCGTTTGCGCTCCACCCGCCGCACGTTAACAAAGTCCCTGAAGCAAGAAAAATCCATCGGTCAATCAATTTACTTTATGTCAGACCTGCAGTTTGAAAATAAGATAAAAAAAGACAGAAAATAGGAAGAAGAGATGAGAGGAGAGAGGCCTGCTGTTGTACCTCGCAGACACCACCCCCCCTGCTGCTCCTGAGGAGACATCGTATGATACCAGAGTGTTGTCGTCCACCCTCTGAAGGATCTGAGGAGAGGCAGAGACCACTGTTACAGTTTGGAAACACACAATGACAAAATGTCCGGATCCAGATTGACTTTATTGTCCCACACAGGGAGAAGAAACACTAGAATATTTTATAAACAATATGACTAAAACTTTAATCATAAATAGGAGCCGCAACCAACCCTTTTTTAATTGTCGATCAACTTGACAATTATTTTTTAGATTTATTGTTTGGTCTATAAACGTGTTTAAATGTCTTGTTTTGTCAGTCCAAAGCCCGCAATACTTAATTTGAAATGATAAAGCAGAGAAAACCCATACATTTGTCATACTTGAGAGACCGCAAAAAACACATTACTTCATTAATTTTCAAATAGTTTGTGATTAGTTCATCAACTAATCGTTGCAGCTCTAATCGTATAACAATAATTGTTCAGATGGATGGATAAAAGGTGTCACCTGGCAGGAAGAAACAGTTTTGTTCCACTGGACCATCTTCTCTGGTTGCAGGATCACCTCCTGATACACAAGCTCCGCAGTGCACTGCATGAGGCCCTGAACACAACAAAAATACACATCAACTTTTCAAAATGAAGTTTTCCAACACAGTTTTTTTGTAAACCGTGTCACTTTCCCTCACAGAGGAGTGACAGGCACTAGACCGAGAGCTGGCTACATTAACCAAAGAGGAACTGAACTCACATGCTTTTATTTAACAGAATGGCTTGTTTTTTTTATGTAGTTTTGTGTTTGGGTCATGGATACATCTTATTTTCTTGTTTGTGAACCACTAACCAAAGATCATTTTCTCTCATTATGCGATATATAAAAAGAATGCTTTTTGAATCTTGAAGAGAAAGCTTCTTCTTGGTGTCTATCTCTAAAGATTTTCTTTAGAGCCAACACACTGCAGGACAGGACTCGACACACACAGGTCATCCAGGCCCAGCAGAAGGGTTGCTATGTGACTCCAGTTGATCTGACGCCAGTGGAACAGCAGCAGGAAGTCTCTTTAATTTCTGATCTAATGTTATACCACATCAGTAACAAGTTATTCCACCACCATGTCCTAGGGTCAGCTGCAATGTGTACTTACTTTAGTAATGGCAGAGCAGAACATAAATAGTGAATTCTGATATACAGCATGGCTTCACACTGCAGTACAGAATCTACACATGAATTCCAATGAGGCTCAAAATGGCTTAGAAATGATTATAATTAGTGTTGTGTAAACATCGCACTTGCAAAAGCCTATGTTCCATTTGGATGCAAAATTAATATTTGTTTCTTGCCATTTAAAGACTCTTAAGCATTTTAGATGTTGATGATTCTTGGAATATTGTTGTAAATATGTTGACCAGGATAATCAAGATATGAAAAATGTTCTATTATCTCATGTCCATTAGTCATATTTGACACATTTGTAAATATTCATGTTAAATAACCAACACCTAAATGACTGCATGACATGGGCGAACAATCACATTATTATGGTCTAAATATAATTTACTTTGGATAACTACTGGGGGTTGCCTCAATAAGACAGTTTTATAATGAACGGACACGGTGCTGCTTTACCTTGAGAATAAAAGTCTTTCCATGGAAGGGAATCTCCAGAGTGTAGACAGAGTCTCCCATGTCCTGACAGAACAAAGTACTGTTAGACACACTGAAATGAAAGGGGAAGCAGTATGGTATCGATCCAAACGAAAGTAAAATACTTTTTACTTTTCGGTTGGTAGAATACAAATCAGATCATGCCAGCGCCTGTGATTCATTTTAGCACTGCAGTTTGGAAGACACTTCTCTATTGGATATATTAAAACATGTAAAAGCCTAATTGTATACTCACATTGTTTTTTTCAAACTTCCAGTTCTCTTCCTGGGCTAGGATCTGTTCCAACACGGACATGGCCTCACGACCCTGTCTCACATACTCCTTCTCCTGGAAGAAAAGGAAACGAACCCATGAGTCCTGATCACAGGAGGAGTACACAGACCCTCAGACTGACTCAGGTACCTGTGCAGTGACAGCTCTGCGGCCAAGACCCTCCTCGTCCAGATCCTCCTCAGAGCCTGTTCAAAGCAAAACGCAGATTATAAATGGATAACCACATTGGAAAACAAACACCCTCAAACAGACAAACAAAGACTGTACTTGTATGTATTTAAAAGGGCTCCCAAACCTTCTTAAAAATATATTCAATAACTTTTTAAGTGATTTTATTAGGTCAAATTTCATCAAATTCATGTACCAAGAGAACTCTCTGCTCCATAACTTCTCTTGGATAACTGGACTTAAACTCACAATGTACATTTTACATTTAATTTAAATAATATTTCAACTTTTTTTAATGCTGTTTTATTTCAATTTTGAGATGTTTACATTTTAGAATTGTTTAATTCTACTAAACTTTCTACTTATGTGCAATGCCTTGTCTTTTATGCTGCTGCAACGCAAACAAATCCCAAATTGGGTTCAATAAAGTCCATCTTATCTTATCTTATCTCACAGCATAGTTTAAGACACAGATCAAGGTCATGGCGTGAACTATTATTGATGTGCTGCAGGGTCTGCATCAGGCCATACTGCATGGATGTCCCGCAGATCTTTAACAAAGCAGTCTTTGTACGTCCTTGGTAAGACGAGAGTCCTGGAATTTACATTTTCCAGGCATAGCTGAAGGCTTGCTTAGCGTTAGCATTCTAGCTGGCAGCTCTTTAACCTGCATCATTTGATTTCAATCCCTGATGCACACACGTTAGGGCACGTTCTCGAGGCAGGTGGTGCATAAACCACTGAGGCAACTCTGGGAGAAACATGCAGGAAGATGACTGTTGACGATTACCATTCAAAATAAATGTAATTTCTATTCTTGTTCAAAAGAAAATTAAAGTTTACAAACTTTTATGGCCTTGATCTTTTCTCCTCAAACTCACAAACTTTAAAGCTCACCTATTATGCTATATTTGAACAATATATTATAGGGCCATACCTATACAAAACATGTCTGAAATGTTTTGCTGAAAATACCAAACAGATCACCCATTGTAGCCATGCTTCATACCCCTCTATTTCAAGCCCCCAGGAAGTGCACCGGACTCTGTGCCCAACATTCGTTGTGTCCAAACGGCCGTACTGCAACTTCCGTATCAGTCTGTGACGTCACCCGGCCCAAAACAACTTTTTCCCATTGACTAACATGGCGAAAGAGACGTCTGTAAATCAGCGGATAATTTTTTTAAAACTAAATAAACTACCCAGTATGAACTATTTTATAGCCCTTATTATAATCATTAAGTCCTTAAAGTTGTAAAATGCACTAAAAGCCGAATCTAGATGTATTTTCTCTCCCCATTCATTCTAGTGACCGAGAGTGGGAGCTCGGGGGGCGGGGCTTAAGGGGCAACTCAACTGTGCATGCTCTAGCCAGGCATGACGGGTAATCTGTGACGTTTCGCTCTCTCAAAAGTTGGGCCATTTTGCCTTCATGCGTCAATGAGCAGCTCTCATAGGAAAGAACGAGACCCCGCCTCCCACGCTGTATCCAGTTCTTATTATACATCCATGCTCTATTTCAGAGTACCTTCTTATATCCTGCTTTTTTACACATACTCTAGCGTTAGCTCTGAGTGTTAGCGATGCTTGCTAATTGTAAACACAGACCATATTACTTTTTTTTTTTTAAAGTTGCGCATTGTTTCTGATACAGCGACGTTTCTAGACCTTTAAAAGACTAGTGGAAACCATTGTTGTAACAATAACCGGTCTACATAGCAGCGCAGACATCACCTGCGATGGATTCAGGAGGGGAGTAGAACTGCCCGTCTGAAACAGCGCGGGGGTAGATCATGGGTGCTCGCTCACACGCTGCATGGACCGCTGCCAGGTAGGCTGGTGTCAAAGGAGGAAAGAAAAGTTAAAAAAGGAGAAAAACATTTTTGTGGAGTCATGTTCAAACTTGTCAGGAATCTTTCCCTCACCTCTCTCATCCTCAGCCTCCTGAGTGAGCACCTTGAAGTCGAGGAACCAGGTCTCCAGCCAGGCCACCACAAAGGAAGTGATGGGTATCACGTAGCCAAAGGCATTTACGGAGAGGAGCTGTGTAGAGATAGAAACCAATACCGTCCTCAAGCTTCAGGGTATTAAGAGTCAATACATATGGCATATGTTTTGCTAAGGGTACTCCCTTTTACTCATACCATCAGTCTTTAATAATCAATTTAAGTGTTTATTTTAGTGGCATTTTGTAACCAAACTGACAATTAAAGGGTTAAAATTCAGAAAATGAATGAATATTGGAGTTGGAATAGACCATGAAAACTAATTCCACCTAGCATTTAGTATACCCAAAATAATAGATGCATTTTCCCTCTACTAAAAAAACTAAAATTATAAATAGAATGACCAAAACCAAAAACCTAAACAAATGTTCTGGACTGATGTCGGTAAGAAATGTGCTGTGTAAGTTGTTAGGAAGAAGGTGAAAAAGATTCTCTGTGCTGCATTAAACAACAAGTCCCATTAGCTCATTTTCTGGTCAGCAGGCAGATTAGAGCCGTAGAAGCAGAAGTGAAAAGGTTTCTGTGGTTTCAGCTGATTGCTGGCATGACACCAGATACACACGTGTGAAGAAGGAGGGGACACTCACACTGGACACGATGACCTTAACAACTAGGAAGACGCTGGTCACTAAGGTGGTAACCTGTGGAGGAAGGAGGAATACATTTCGTGTTATAATCAATATCCAGATCTGCTAATGACAGAGATAATACACGGTCTCATCAGTGTGTGTTTCACTGTGGCTCTCTTACCGCTATAACCCACCAATGCCTCAACCGAAAAGCAGCGTAGCCCACTAGTAGACACAGGAAGCGAAACACAGCGAGGAGCTGAGACAAGGAGGAAGGAACAAAAATAGAAAATGTGTTAACAACGAAGAAGCTTTGGTTTTACTCTAGATCAAGATCAAGTTGAAAGTACACAGACTTGGATTGACCACTTACAAAGATATCAAAGAAGGAATCCCTGTAGTTATAAAGGACGACCTCACTTTTTAACCTCTCCCAGATTGAACTGGATATCTGCTAAAAAACAGAATCCAAATTAGAGTTTTACCCAAGTCTCTAAAGCTTCTGTCTTTGGAGAAAACATTGACACCCACATTCAGCTCTATAATCCACAGAAGGGAGATGAAGAGCAGATCGAATGTCACGAAGAGACAGAAGGTGCGGCGGACATCAGAGATGGCCTTGCGCTCTGCGGGCGTTACCAACAGGTACGGGGACGGGAGGGACAGCGACGTAGAGTAGGAGGCATTCAGGGAGGCGATGGCAGGGAGGCTGCCCCCCAGCTCCCCATAGTCTCCACCCGGCATTCCTGCGCTGACACAGGATACTCCCCCTGCAACAAGGGAGATAAGGGCCAACCAAAAAATGAGGAGAAGGTGAATAAAAAAGGGCTATAGAAATCTGAATGTTCACCCAATGAGGATGTAAAATCCCCTTTTCAAAGCTGAGTATTAAAGTATAGAAACTGCTTCATTTCCAATGTGTGCTACAGCAGCGTCCAAATAATAGGAAATGTTTTTGTAAAGGAGTTCTGATAACATTTATAAACTTGATTTATCTTGTTTTCATCAGGGCAACATCTTATTGAAAATGTGTGGTGAATAAACTATGATGCAATAGAGAATTGTTTTTGCAACATGTTTTAATTTGTATAGAAATGCTTATACTAGTGTGCCAATTGTGTGTGCGTTTGCAAAAGGATTGATAACAACAGGGAAGCAGCAGAGTATGAATGTCTACTTCCTTCAATGTTTTCGCTGCCATGCGTGCAGTCTCATGACTTTCCTCACCTCAGGCCATTTTATCAGGAATAGGATACAAAAACACACATGATCCATGATATTTTTTGATGCTGATTCAAATACATATTTTGATGATGAAAACCTTTTTTCCATGTTGATTGATTCATTGTCTAGCTAGATGAGATTAAGACACACAGCCAAAGATGTTAGCTTATCACCTCTCGACATGAAGACCTGTAATTTGTTTTTGCCCTCAACAGTCCTCAACCAATGTTACATTTAAGAAAATATTTCTTTATATGGCAAAAAACAACAACTACATGACACCGAGAAGACAACCTGGAATACACAGAATATGTTATATCATCTTTTTAGTAACTTTGTGTGCTGCTAGATGTTTGAAAGGTTGTCCATGATACAGGATACAATATTCTGTAAAGCAAACAATGCTCCTTTAAAAAAGCAAACTGTCAGTATGTTATAGTAGCCTATTGGAGCATTTATTTGAGGCTGTTACTAGCACTGACTGCTTGATTTGTGGCACAATGGTTGTAAAAGGGAAGTAGTCTGTTTGAACACAGTAAACCCAGTGAATAACGATCAGTAACCGAGCAAGTTTCAATTGTCTCTTTGGCTTTTTCTAGACAATAAACTTGATGTTTACAAGCATCATGTGACATCCCCAGTTTATATCTATTTACCTAAAATAGAAATACACTGCTACGTTAATCATCAGCAGTGGTCATGACGTTTTCAAATCTTTAAAACACTAATAAAATGTTGTTTTCACTTTCAGCTAAAAAACAAACAACTGTCTCAAGGTGCTTCAGTATCTGTCAGGTGAGCTAACAAGCTAACCTAAACCTACCCATGTCAACAAGCGGTGCCAATAACACAAGACATAGAAAGATAATAACCAGGTTCTCAGATACACACTTATGGTTAACCATTTGAAATAAAAGGTTATACATCGATTGAAGTTTAGCTAGCTAACTTACAGCTGAGCTAAGCTATCACGGTTAGCTAACACCGGCTAACTTACCTTCTAAGCAAGTTACTCTTATTTGCTAACTGTTACCCCATGAAGAATCATGTCACACACACATCATGTATTTAGTTAACAGCTACAGGAAGCAACGCTATGAATCAAGGAAATGACGTGGATATTATTGAGCATTTAATTATTTCATAAAACAAAACATTTAACGTATTAAACTTACTTGATTTACAGCACCATCACCATCGCCTAACGTTCCCAGTTCTTCCGGGCTGATTTATCAAAGACTAATCTCGCCGCAAGAGGAATCACTTCCTCGCTGCTCCGAACATAGACGCTCCAAAGCGCTGATAATCACACGACGAAACTAACTCTGTCTGCTTTAAATGATTTTTGGGAGGAAGACACATTTCAACAATAAAACAAAAGTCACCATTTACTTGTTCAAAACTGACATTGCCTAAGAGAGAAGCAATATGTCACAGCCTGTCACATACCGAGAGGACTCCATGCAGAACAACACATGACACATTCCTACAGAAGCACTTTGTGTTACCACAGTATATTACGAAGTGTAGTATTGCAGCAATAACGTTTGTTATACAATGCATTCGTGGCAAAATGTACACGAGCCCAAAACAACTGCTATTAAATCATCATACATCAATATCTTTTTCTACTTTTTTTTTCATGAATCACATATACAACTTCTCACGTACTCCAAACTACCAAACATTCAATCATTGGCAGGATTTTTAACCATTAAATGCCTGTTTAATTATTTTTAATATTTCATTTCTCTAAAAAATGCCTCATTGACTTCCATTCAGACCACATTTTGTTGATCTCACTGCATTGCAGTTATAAAACCATGCATTTTGTAATGTCAGCATTTCATTTAGAAGAAAAGTAGTGATATTTGATATTTCTACTCTATCTATTCCAACAGATTACACAAGTTTCCGTGTAGGCCGATGCATTACATTCTTACATTTTTGCCAGTTATATTATGGAGCCGTGTGACTACCAGGGGGGCCCCGAGAGTGGTGTGTGTGTGTATGTATGTATATGGATGTTTGGTGTGTGCGTGTGCGTGTGTGTGTGTGTATATGTATGTGCGTGTGTGTGTGTGTATATGTGCGTGTGTGTGTGTGTGTGTATGTGTGTGTCATTTCCAGCAGCAGACTAGCAGGTCCTGCAGCATGTGACCTGGTGCTCTCAGGTGATAGAACAACAATTTTTTAGGCCTGTGCACAACCAGCACACACCTCTCCTCCTCTCTCCGTGTGTGTGTGTGTGTGTGAGAATCGTAAGCATGCACAGATCATTTCATGGGGAAAAAAGGCCATCTTTTGAGGGATGTGTTTGATGTGTCTTTGAAGAGCTGCTTGATTACTCAAAACAAAAAACAACTGTTAGTGTGTTTATGCACCTGGCTGCCAAAGATAAAAATGCAGTTTGACCAAGGGCTTATTTCATGAGTGAGCAGAGAAGGAGAAAGACCTGGAGCAAAGAGAAGAACTCAAATGAAGAGCTTTTCAGTGCAGAAGAGACTTCAGAAATAATCTTGCAGCCTTCTTCTGCCAGCGAGCTGCAGGACCTCATCTGAAGAAGACACAGGTTTCGAGCTGGGGGTCTGACACTGAATGCTCTCTGGAGTCCAGCATTTCTTTGAGTTCCTCTGACCCTTCATCTGAAAGTGGAGAGGACACTGAGGGTCCGGCCCACCATCCACCACCACGGGGGGCTTTCTTCTCACAATCTGTGAGGACACCCTGGTTTTCCCCAGCTCCTGGGAGAACGACCTCCGTTCTTCTCTGTCCCCTCACTGTGGGTCGGACCGTTATAAGTTGTTTAAGTGATTCATGAAAAAAAAAGTAGAAAGAAATGTTGATGTATGATGATTTAGTAGCAGTTATTATGGGCGTGTACATTTTTGCCACGAAGGGGTCGAAAGGTTGAAAATTCGAGGAGGGCACAAGGGTTAAACTGTTGTGTTAGCTTTTTTTGACGGTAAAAATGTTTATAATCAATAGTACACACTGCCCTCTGGTGGACAGAGTGTATAATTACATAACGCCGACTGGACTTTTATTTTGAATGGTTAACCGGAAGTACGAACATTTATTTTTACCTCTAGCTCAGGGGTGTGCAAACTTTTTAGGGCCACATACAGACCCCTGGTCGTTTCACCATGGAGGAAAGCAGCAGAAAGTCAACTGGAGTTAAAGAGAGCGGGGCATAGCAGTTATCCTTCTGCGCTGCGTTGCGTGCATGGCTTCCTTCTGCAGGGGGAGACGAGCTCTGCCGGCGGTCTCGTTCAGGATCCGAAAATACAATTTAAATATTTTTGCACACTTATTCCTAGTGTGCCACTGGTTACGGAACCGCATTCCGGAGCTAAGAGGCGGCGCCGCTGCGGTGTGAACAGGAAAAACCGGTACTTTTCAGGCTCCAGCTCCGAGCCGGAGCTGAAAACGCGTTGGTGTGAAAGGGGCATTAGTGCCAAGTTGTCTCAGACAATCTGCATTTCCTAATGTGGGACAGTTCTGTGCAAAATGTGGGACACTGAAAAGTCTATGTTAAAAAGCCTCAGTCACCTTAATTCATGTAATGAAAACATCTCAGGTCAGTAACACTCAAAGCTAAATGTACAATACCATGTTCAGCTATTTTACTATTTATAATGTTATTGTTGTTACAACAGAAGATTTGTTTCTTTAAATTGAAGTTAAATGCATCAATCTGGTGCACTTTGACGGCAAAATTAAGAGATTTATGGATACAGCTCTCAACACTCATATGAAACAGAACTGTATATATTTCAATAATCAAAAAACCATTAGAATATGCTCACAAGCAATAACACATATTTGATAAACTCCTCTCTCCTATCTTTATCTTACCTAGTCTGCATTCTTTCTTTTTATTTATGCATATTTGACTAATCACTCTCCTTTTAAACTGTGTTTTTTATTTATTAAAATAAAAATATAGAGTATATTTACACCATATTATAATATTTTCTGATGAACAAACATATCATAAACACATCCTGATAAAAACTTGCAAGATTGTTTTATTTATACGAAATTTAAAACCTTAACATTAAGTTTGTCAAAACACTACCTTTGGGTGGTCTTCGCACAGGGTACTTCCTGTTTGAAGGTTGCTCTACCCTCATCTGTGATTGGACATTTGAGAAGTCATGCGGTTTTGATCGCATGACATCACAGCTTGTGTTAACCCATCATTTAATTGACTCTCATTTGTTTGCGGAAGACCTACACCCATTTTAGTTTAGGTGTCCCACATTATGGAGTGTCCCACATTAGGGCAACTCACCCTATTACCAATAGAAATACATTGCTTTTAAAATCGTTCTGTGTGACACGAAAAAAAGGCAAAAATCGTGTTGGTGAACACGAATCAATAGATTAAATTAATTTCGTGACTATAACACGAAATGCCGTGAGACTGGGCTGAATATTCTCCACCGCCAAAAAAAAGGCTGTTTTGAACGGCTCTTTCGAACGGCTCTCGGAAAGGAACGGAGCCATAAGATCCGGCTCACTTAAAAGAGCCGTAATTCCCATCACTACTTTATACAGCTATATGTTGTTTCTAAATATAATATAGTGCTGGGCCGTTTAAGTTTTCTGCCTACACAAAGCGTAGGTTTTATCTTTGGCTAGAAAGAATGAAACTATTCACATATAAACAATACTTTACAATCATGTAGGATGGTTGGCAGTGCTTTTGAGCCAAGATAAAGTTGTTTTATTTTTTTAAGGTTAACCAACAAATGCGTTTTAGTATTTTTTGATAATGTGAAGTCAGTAAAAAATTCTAATAATAAAAATGTGACTTTGATACCATTCATTTGTACAACAAAGGCAGTCACATTTTAAATAAAGCTTCTTTAGTTGACAGTGCTTTAGTTGCACACCATGACCACTCAACGGCAGTATAGTTGTGAGTTATTAACACTAATGCAGAATACAGAGTAGTGTGTTGAGGCCTTAAAGATCAAATTAACTGTTATAATGCCACTTGATGCAACACATTCCTATATTTTCTGGTAATGTTGATTACATTTTAAATAAAATCTTTTGTTTTGAACTATAAAGCTAGCTACTCTATGTCTTGATAAACCACACCACACCTGGGTTTAATGGAGGATAATGACTGAAAACTGATAATGACTGATAATTTGCGTGAAAAAATAATAATAATGAAAATTCATATTTCCTTGGATGAATTTAGACTCCACACATACATCTGTTTGAAGGAGAAAAAGGATAAGTTGTTTATTTTAAAAACAAAAGCATCACATTGAGAAAGCAAGAGAATGGAAAAATAAAATAAAGACAGAATAAACATAATAGTTCATACAAGTCTTTCCAGAGTTCTTCTGACCCGGTGGAGAGGGGAGGGGGACAGAGAGTCAGCTGCAGAGCCTCATCCATTCATCCCATCATTTGGGCAGGACAGAGGTCCAAGTTTCACGGACTTTTTATTTACAAACCGCAGCTCAGAGGAAACAAACATTTAATTATTGTGGCACAACTGGAATCCTTTGCACTAAAATAACAAATCCTTTATATTCAGCTAAACTGGAAATCAGATCAGATGCTGATTTAAAAAACCTTAGAAAAGAGAGACAGTCAATATGTTGTTAAAAAGAGAGCATTGCTAGAATGTCAGTTATACAGTAACCACAGTGCCTGGTTTTCGGCTTGCAAGTTGGATATAGAGAGTGGAAACAGGACAGAGCTGAGCTACTCATACACCGGACGTTAGATTAGAAAAATAGCTTTAACAACAGATCCTAACATACATTTAAAAAGATGACAATAGAAAAGCGATGACATACAAAAGGGAATTTTTTAGCCTGAAATTAGTGAACAGTATTATAATTTAAAATATTTGTTCTTCTTTACATGGTGTCAGTTCACAATGAATCCAGTTTAATAAATGTGTGATGCATGAAAGCAACTGTTTGGTATTTCCATCTAATTAGAGGTAGCTTTGCCCTTTTAGGATTCATTTAGTAAAGTATACTCAAATGTAAAAAATATGGTATGAAATATTCAAACACACTCAATGGCTCTTGGATTTAACACAGTTATAGACAAAACATTTTGGAGCTTATTATTAAGTCTTACGTAAAGTGATACTCCAAGTGTTTTCAGTATCTATATTTTATTAAATATGTACTGATACTAGATTGCCTTTTAATAAATGTAATGTATTTAAGATCGATATTAGCTGGAGTATCACTTTGAAACTGTCAATCCCATTTCAACCACAAGATGGCAGCACAAGCACGTTTTATGCAAATCATAACAATGATGTTTCAAAATAAATTTGCATCATACCATACGTATGTATAGGCTTTTTTTTGCATGGGTCTTCTAAGAGACAGATTCTGTGACAAATATATGTGAGTGTGTTTATTGTGGTAATAATTATCATCTTTAGAGAAACATGTATCTTTGTGTAGAAGCATTAAGGTATGAGGGAGGACTGGTCTTGTTGGTCAGGGTATTTGGTCATGTTGACCTTGTTGTCCCTCCACTCTCATTATAAACAAAGGGACATTACTGCTCAGTCAGCAGATAATTCCTCACCTGCTCATGAGGGCTGACTTCTCTCTGTCCTCTCTTTAATCCACCTTTCCCTTTCAATCTTTAGAGGTGAACAGAGATCTTTGCTCACTCTCATGTTTGATTTCATTCAGCTCTCATCCTCACATCCACCAAACAGCACACACCCGTTTCCTGATCTCATCTGAGGTCTTTAGCTTTGAACCATTTCATAAAACACCTTCACTCCCCCCCAGTTCTTCCCCCTCTCTCTCTCTCTCAGTTAATTCCCCGCCTGCTCTCCTCTGTCGTTTCCTTCTCTTCACCCTCGTCCTCTTCCTCCCTCTCTTCCTCTTGTGCTGCCTGGATCTCTTTGGCTGTCTCTCTCACGCTGGAGAACTTGTCTGACTGCTCGGTTGTCGTCTCTGTGTGATCTAAGGGGACAAAGACAGATGTCAAAAGAAGAAGTCAAATCCCCAACTAAGTTCTGCTTCTGGTTAACACATTTCTTCATAGATGAAATGTACAATTTATTCTGGTGAAGGAGATGACTGGTGGGCACGAAGACATTCATATTTAAAGTAGAGCTGGAATCATTAGTGTATTATTTCAACTAATTTGACAACTTATTAATTGGTTGAGCCGATTTTTAAAGAGCAAATGTTGCAAACTGAATATCTTCTAAAAACTGCACAGCTCTTTCATTTTGATTCAGATATATTGACATGTTTTTTTATAGTACTTTTTCTAATTTCTATTATAAATGTATTTTTATGTCTTATTTCCTTTTTTCTTTCTAAGTTTATGTAATTAACCATTAAGTCAGGGAACATTCCTTATATGTAACTTGGCAATACACCGGACACTGATTTTGCACTGCTGGTTGGACACTGACAATATTTTCAGACATTTTAAAGACCAGACGATTCATTGATTATAATTACTAAACATCATGTGTTACTCTGTGTTTCAGCAGACTTCAACACAGAGGATTTATTGAGAGGCTGTCATCTGCGCTGACAGAGCAATCATTCTGAATAAAATACCACTGTTCTCATTTGACATAATGGAAATGAAGAAACGATCATTTTGATACATTTGACAAAATAATAAGGGAGTATGCTAAAAAGTTAACTTCAACATAAGATTTGTGGACTATTTTTTCTTTCCATGTAGACGGAGTTCAAATTTCCACAGCTGTTCTGTTGCAGCACATAACTCAAACTGAGTTATGAGTTGTATTAGCTTTATAATAATATGTTGGAGGGGTTGAAACAGAATACAGAGGATCAGAACAGACAGTGTTCTCTGTGAGCGTGTTACTGTCTGGCCTCTGCCTGGTAAAGGTGTGTGTGTGTGTGTGTGTGTGTGTGTGTGTGTGTGTGTGTGTGTGTGTGTGTGTGTGTGTGTGTGTGTGTGTGTGTGTGTGTGTGTGTGTGTGTGTGTGTGTGTGTGTGTGTGTGTGTGTGTGTGTGTGTGTGTGTGTGTGTGTGTGTGTGTGTGTGTGTGTGTGTGTGTGTCCACCTGTAGTCAGCTGCAGGTCTCTGACAGATTCTGGGCGCGACACAGAGAGCTAATATGACACTACTGAGCTTCATCTGTGCTGCTGGTCCTGAGGAAATTAAGTTACCCTGAAAACCACGGCAGCCTTTAAGAAACGCATCTCTGTTCTACTGTTAACAAAAACAGTTGTATAGTTATTTCAGAGCAGGGGAAAAGTGGTGGTATTTATTGCCCTTTTAAGTCTTTTACTTTTGTTTTTCAGTCTGCAATCTTCATTCTCATTCCAATATGCTTTATAATACAAATACATTGATGTGTCCAAACTTGAAACTGAGTGCTGTCTCACATACTGTCAGAAGAATACTAAAATATTACGTTTGTAATATTTCTAGTCTGGTCCATGTTTTCTCAGGTGATGAGATTATCATACACCACATTAGTCAGCATTCTGAACTCCAATAACTCAAAGTAAATCCTGTTTGCACCATCAAAATCTGATTAAAACTATTTAGAAATATTTTTCTATCCTATTCAATTAGATTGCAACCATGCTGGAAGTGTCAAGAGACATTTGTTGAATAATTCATTTTCCACCCAAGCAGGCTTATAAACGCTAGTGCCTTTAAAGGCCACAGGATTTATTTTCTCTTTTGTCCTTGCTGCTGCTGTTGTGTTTTCCCAGGCTGCGTCAGAGAGCCTCCCTCTCACCAGCAGCTTGGGTGGGAGATGTGTCCTCTCCCTGCCAGCCGTCCTCCTCCTCCTCCCCTTCACAAGGGTCTTCCAAGGGGGGGTAGATACCTAGGTGCTGCATATGTGCTTCGGCCATCTTCTGCACAGCTACACACAGGTAATCACAACACACATACACACACACAGGGAGACGGACACAAAAACACATGGACACAGGGATAGAGGGATATGTTGTTTTGGTTTTACCACGCTTCAATATTGTCAGTTTGTATCAAGCCTCACCGGGGATTTTGAATACATGCCAGGCAGGCAGGAAGCCAATTAAACACATGCACTGACAGACAGAAAGACAGGCGACTGCAAAACGTTATCCCACACTGGTTTTTTTTAGCCTCCGCTGCTGTTTTCTATCCCATCTCTCACCCTGTTCTTCCATCTGTTCGTTTGTACCCTCGTCTTTCCTCGCCTGCCCGCCATCTTCAGCGCTTTTCCTTTGGCAGTGCTGACTCACCCTCTTCTCCATCCCCCCACTATACACTCTCCTCTCTTTTTTGATATTACCTTAACTCCCCTTCTCACTTCCTCTGGGTCACCTTGACTCTTTCTCTCTCTCTCTCACACCCTCAGTGTGGCACTGAGCAGGTCACTCATCCTAGGATAAGGTAGGTTGTGTAATCAGAAATGACTCTGAGGTAGCTCTCTCTTCCCCTCTGTGCGTAGGAGCAGATGAAAAACAGATTTCTGATGCAGGGATGAGGTTTCCTGGCTCATTATATCATCACTTGATATGCCACACGTAACCATACATCCCCATTAAAGGAAGCTCTGCTGACAAGCTCTGAGAGAATGTGTGCCCCTTTATTGACCACATGCAACAAGCAGAAAGCCACATGCATAAAGACTCACATGAAACAACATGAGTTATATATCTTGCCTATATGTGTGTGTTGTGCGTGTCTGTGTGTGTGCGTGTAACAGCTGTATACACAACTGACTATAATCCTGGATGATCTAGACGTTCCTAGACTCACACTCACTGTCTCACAGCTGTCACACACTAATCTCTCTTTCTCCCTCTCTGTCTCTCCGTCACACACTGTTGTGGAGTGTAGAGTAAGAGCAGGAACACATGGAAACAGGCCTGTGCATTTCACACATGCGCAGAAAGAAAATAAATAGAGGCTTTTAATACATATCTACCCATCTGTCACATGTCAGCTATCAGTGAGCATGAAAAAGCCAGGAGGAAATTGACTGCGGCGAAGCACGGTAAAACAAAAAGGACTTAAACACAAGGATGAATCACAACACACAAGCACCACCTGTAGTAGCAACACTGCTCACACCTACCTCTGAGTGATGGAGGCTGATACACATTTGGGTTGACACGTTTTGGTTTGAGTACTCCGTTCTCTCCTACGACCCACTGCAAACAGAGAGGCATCAACATCACCATTGAGTTATTAATGATATGGCTTTTCCACAAATGAGATCAGTTACATTATTTGTTGGTGTATTTGACCCTTCTCCTCAAACGAAAAAATGACAGAATGTGTAAATATGCAAATCATTTTCATTTCAAAAGTTCTACTGCTTCACATAATGTCTCCTTTTTTGGTATGTGCACTGGAAACACTTCAAATTTGCATTCTGGATGAGTGGTTCCAAAAAACCATCACTCCCTATCAGAGTGAGTTGAAACTGTAAATAGCAGACTTCTGCACACACATTTTTCTGCACAGTGAAGATCAAATGTCCCAGTGAAGTACTAAATAGGAGAGAAATAAGCATTTTTGGCTCTTTATTTCTACACATTTGATCCAAAACCTCGCATAACAGGGCAAGGTATAGTGATGATTCAGGTAATGATGGCGATATTAACAGACGTGTTCAAACCCAGGATGCAGTGTTTTTCATTGCTGCAACTTTACATAAAAATAGACCTTCTTTATTACTTAGACTCCCTTTTTTGGTATTGCAAGGTCACTACATGTCAGTCATGTGATGCAATATTTACCATATGACATTGAGAAATGCCATGAGTGCTACTGCACACGTGCAAGGACACTTTTTTTCTCACTTAGGTCATAACTGCAATTCAAATGTGATAAAACACTGAACATTTAATCTCAGGGGATTTAAAATGTATGACAATTTGAATTACACTTTTCTTGGGGATTAAAAAATGGTTGACCACACAGCATGAGTTTGTGATGAACACAAGCAAGGATGAAAGAGTTTTAACAAAATCTATACTTTGGGAGGTGGTATTAATAAGGCGGACAGCAGATTCTGGAAAAAAACACAGAATAATGTTGTTAAACAATGAAATGGAAACTCCAAAACGAGGTTGTGTGCATTGTTTTGAGTTCATGGGATAGGCTTGAAGGAAATGGTGGTGGATTGAGGAGAATGCACAGACACTTCGAAAAGTGTTGTCACTTCACCTTTACCTGATGGGTGGACTGATCATCCTCGGGAGATGATTGGTCGGCTACTCTGAACAGCGTGGCAGGTGTTGGCCTCCTGCGCCGGATCTATAAACAAACACACACACAAACATAAAGGGCAGCCATAAATAAATAAGTAATCTAACTGGCCAACATTTCATATCATTATAATAATGCAGCCCTATAAATCAAATTGAGATTGTTGAGAGTTGATGCTGGTGAAAGGAATGCTGCGGCTGACATCATCAGTGCTGCTGCCCAGTTGGCTGATTGGCCGACAAGTTTCAGTGCACACGGGTCAGGTCCGATGCCAAAGTGAGTAGAGGAAGACTCATTATGTAGCTTGTAACAGATACAGTGAAAGGTATGCTTTGAAAAACAGCAGAGAAACTCATGCTATTTGCTCAAGTCAGAAATGATCCTGCAATTAAGACAAGCTTAGACCACTCTCACAAACAGAGGGACCATGGAAGGTGGGATTTTAGACTTAATGAGCCCCAGCAATCAGACACTGCCCTCCACTGTAAAGTCCCAATAATCAACACACACTGATCCCTGCAGGCTAAAGCCAGGCCGCTGCTAATCTGAGAGCAGACAGACAGACAGGCGGACTGCAGGTCTGCACTTTGTATATGGAAAAAGTCACTACAGTAAACTCTCTACCCTCACAGGAACAAATGCCCTGCTGTGCCCTGCAGCTCGCCAATCCCATGCCCTGCCTGTGGTGGTGTGGGTCTTTTTTTGTTGTTGAGAAAAGCGGCCTTTCAGGATAAGTATTGTGAAATCCCATATATTTTGCCTTACTGAAAAAAGACGTAGATATATTAAGGCAAGTTTATTTATATAGCACCTTTCAACACAAGGCAATTCAAAGTGCTTTACAAAAATAAAAGACATTAAGAGCCTTAAGAAATAGTGCAGCGGAAACACGTTATAAAATGACATTTAGGCTGTATTATAGCAAAAAATACAAGTATCAAGAAAATGATTCAAGAACTATTTGGATAATTCATTCATCATTTAAGTCATCAATGAACAACAGTTATTAGTAGCAACCATTTGCAGCTTTGAAGCAGATTATACTTAAGGAGTGGTTTGAGAGGTTTTTCTGGATTTTTTTGCCCCCTTTCTGCACCATTAAAAACTGAAAAGTCAAGTTTGAAACGCCTTCTGTCAATCATGAGCAACTAACCTTTTAAGAAATCAGGAGGGGACTGTGTGCTACACAAAAGAGAAGAATGTCATTAATAAAATATACTGATAAAACCCCTGAGAAGAATGTGTGAGGCTCAGAAAAGAAAGCGTGCAGATATAAAAACGTTCCCACAAAAAGGATATATAGCTGACATGTATAAAACTACCTTTTGAAAACATGTTGTTTAAAAAGTGTGCTGAGAATGAAAGCAGCTAGCTAAGTGGTCTTGGCAAGTCGAACAAACAAGGTATTGAAAAGTGTCCTCTGTGGAAAAAGCCACCTTGTCCATGGCATGAACCCTGGCACATTCTTTAATGCACCACATGGAGGAGAGTTAATCCTGGCTCTATTTTGTGTTAAACTGCTCCATACTCAGAGATTTGTTTGTGGTTGGTTCCCCTTCTTTTCGTTTAGGGAGGTGTGCGTCATCGCAGTGAGGCGCATGTTGCCAAAGCAGAGGCTTACTTGGCCGCATGTTGGAAAGCTGCTGCTGTGAAACAAGACAACACAGGGTAATAGAGCGTGGATTTTACCCTTATTTATGACACCCGACACACATTTTAATCCCGTCACGCAACTTCCAGCTGTCCCGTCTCCCCTGGATCTCACACACTATCTGTCTTTATCTCGTTCACCTCTCGTTTCCATCTCACTTGATCCTCTGCTTCCTCTATCCCGTTTACTTCCATATCCATCCTTCATTCCTTGACATTTAACTCACTTCTCCCCCCCTCTCCTCTCCATCACCACAATGCGTCATAACTGAAATCATGATATCATCCCTTGGTTTGCTAACTTATCTGTATCATAGAAATGTATCAAGTCTAATTTAATTATATATAATGTCACTGTAACTTTATTTGCTTACAGTTTAAATTCAAGCCTAGCTACTAAATGTTCTCAGACAGAAGGGTGTCGCTTTGTCCATTGTCAGGCAATTATCATAGATCTTAGGTTTGTAATTAGTATGCAAGTTTCGCCCGTCTAGCTAACATTTCAATGGCCTGTAATGTAAATTCCCTATCTGAGACCTCCCCCCCTTTTGTCTTTTTCCTGTATAAAGTGCTTTTCTGTTGTAACAGAGTCAGATTATTGTACGTCGGTGGTGCAGGGTTATCTGTCCTTCCAGCTGGAAATAGATTGATTCTGTTAAATGCTATAACTCTTAACACAACTTTGGTTAAAACTTATTTGTTCATTCCTTACCAGAAGGTCATTAAGTGTGGAATTTCCACCACAGTCTGTCTTTTACCTTTCCTCAAGTGACCTCTCTATTTCTCTCTTTACTGGCAGGGAACATCCACAGGGCCCACCTCTCCCTGGGCGAGGTGGGGGGGGCCCGGGGCTCCATGCGGCCTCTGCCTGCCTGACACCTGCTCCCAGCCTTGCAGGGCAGCCTGAGGTGTCTCACACAGAGACCCACACGAGGGAGCAGACACCAGATGTTGCCATGACCGAGCCTATGCCCAAGTCCTGTGGCATTAAAGCCATTAAACTGGGAAATCCTCTGGTTTGTCCCCTTAATATCCCAGTGTAGACATTGTGTATGTAAGGTCACATTAAGGTTGTTCTGCTTAAAGGTCACTTATTATGCAAAATCCACTTGTCATGTCTTTTATACATAAACATGTGTCGCCTCTGTGTAAAGAGATTCTGAAAGTTTCAGAAAAAAAGATTTGCTGACTTTTTGTCCTGATCCATTTATATAAAAACCTGTCTGAAAATGAGCTGATCACATTTTAGAGAAAAAACAGTATAACAAGGGACCTTTAAGTGAAGAGAATGAGATGGACATTTTTAGTTTGTTGGCCTATTTCTTAAACTCCCAATATTTGATAACTTCGGCTATTGATAAGGAAAATAATTGTTATCTGCATTCGTAATCAACAGTTGCTCATACAAATGTTCGCATCATAGCTTACAACAAGGTGACCTTCCCATTTTAGTGTTTTACAAATGTGTAGCATAAGCCTAAGCCTAGCTATAAAATAGCTGCCCTTTTTTTATTCTACTGTTTTTGTTATGTTACATTATTTTGGGGGAAAAAATCTGAATAGAACTCCAGCACTGGATAAATCCACTGGACCAATATTCAAAGAAAAACATTTCTCAGCTGCACATCAAACATCAATTCCCCCGCCCCCCCCCAAGGACTTTTGCCTATTTCTATTTCCTGGAAGCAAACAGAAGAAAGAAATTTGCATTCTTCATAAATTCTGAAGTCCATTTTCTGACTCCGCCAATGACACTTGAATGAAAGAGATGGTTGCGGAATGAAAGCATGAAAACGTAATAACAACAGGGTCCTGCCCTTTTATTCGGATGGACATAGGAAGAGATGCGAGATAAAAGGAAGGTAAAGTGATTGTGTAAGATAATTAAGGTCACTGAGAAGCGTAATCTGTAAATCTGCTGATCTATTCACCTGAATAATGCTCACATGTAGCGTGTGTGATGGCTGTCCTCTTAATGTCATCATTTAATCATCATGGCGATCTTGTGAAAATGTCAGGACATGACCTCCTTAACCATATAAAAGACAACACTCCACCTAAATTGCAAAAGCAAAGTAGATGAAAAAACCGGTCATCATGCAAACATGCATTTTTAGCTATAACAAACTGTGTTTTCCTGTCATGCACTGCACACAGTGATGGTGGCGGTGACGTGCTACTGTGTGACATTGGCATGCCAGATGACATAAACACACATAGTGACTCTAGTAATTTTCCAGCCTTCAAACCGCTCTCTCCAAGTTACATAATATGTGAGCATGTGAGATTACCCCCGCTATGCTTTATCCCTACAGACCCTCCCTCCTCCCTTCACCATCCTCCACCTCTCTAAACCCCCTGTCCCCTGCCCAAGCCTCCTAACCCCTCTCCTCTGTTGGCAGCCATTGTTTTTATACCAAGATCAGTAGAGCTTTCCGTGGCCTTCCAGCGGGCTCCACAGGTCTGCAGGCTTCCCTGAGAGGCAGCAGCACCTCACTTCAGTTTCATTGAAACAATTGGCTGATAGATCATAGCGTAGAGAATAGATGCACCAGCGTATATCTAAAGCTGAGGATTGAACTTGAGTATCCTGCTGACTCTGCAATGTGTCACAGGTGAGAGGCAGAGAGAAACCTCTAGATTCCTTTCTTATTTGAATGTGTTTGCACGATAGACAGAGCTGAAGAAACACAGCATCTAAAGTGAAGAAGCATGGTGTGCAGGTGACATTTAAAGAACCCCTAGAGGCCTAAAGAAGGAATCTCACCTCAATAAGCGAGCAAAGTCATGCAATCAACAAAAGTAAACAATGAGACAGACATGGAATCAAAAAGCAAATATAAAGCGACAGATCAATTGTGGCATGGCTGATAGATTGACTAAACTTCATTTGATAAATTATAGACTAGCTTTACTTGGTGTGTTTTTATGTATTCCTCTTTTATTACATTCAATTATCATACTTTTATTTACTTAGTTTCATTGATGTATCATTGATTTCTTTAAACCTCCACAAAGCCATTTGGACATTTGTTTTGAAACATGCCACATTATTTAAAATGCTGTAATCTTATGGTTGAATCTTTAGAAGTCTGTCAAGTTTATTTGGGGACAAGGCCGCAATCCAGGAAGAACTCCGTTACCTAACCCTGTGCTCTGTGGGGTGCAGGAGTCATTGGGAAATGTTGACTTTGCACATGTGTGTATGCTGTGCACAGGTATGTGTGTGTTGGCTCAACACACTCTTGCATGGCACCCCGGGTGCAGTTTGGCTCATGTGGGTCTGCTCTCTAAAGACCGTCATCCTCTAAGCTGGTGCTCTCGGGCCGCGCCTATAAAAAGCAGCAGTAGTAGGACAGCATAAACTAGATCGGAGGGGGTCCCTGGGGGCTCGGTGGGATGAGGCAGAACGATTCTGAAACTCTGGCCTGCACCAGCTGACAGTGGAGCATCTCAAAGGGAGTCAGTTGTGAAGTCCTGGCCTTAAATCAAATACAACAACACAGAGAGAAACACACCTCAGATCTCCTTCCCTGTCAGATAACATCCCTTGTGTCCAATAGCCCTACATTACATCAGGATATCCTCTTAAGCAGTTTCAACTCTCTCCCTCGTGGCCCAGCTGTAACCCAGCTCTGGATGGACACGTATGGATTTGTTCAAGATTGATCTGGAGGTATAGCATCTGCCCACAGGGCTGTGCAGTGGTATCGGAAATAAGTACTTGTGTATGTGCATGGCATTCAGGACACCAATGGGAACATAGTCAAATGTTCAGCCAAAGAATGAGGGGAGACATATGGAGTACATTTGTACTGTAAAAGCAATGTAGGTCTTGTGTCAAATGCTGGTACCAGTCGGATAGAGTTTCTGAAGGTGAAGCTCTGTTCTTCCTACTGAAGTTGAATACAATTTTTTTTTTATGATGCTGAAATGTTGGTATTTATTTAACTGTAGAAAATGTACTCAGGCAACACATACACCATTCACCCTGATCATTTCTGCCACCTTCATTTTTTTGTATTTCGTTCAGCATCTGGAACCTCAGGTGCTGAACACAGAGTCCCGTCTCAGCTGTCGTAATCTTTGGCTTGTTTAGTCTCTGAAGAGCAACTCAATTAAGCACTCATGATGTCCGCCTTTTTCTCTGGGCCATGCCCCCCCCAGTGAGCCTTTTAAAAATAAGTGGCAGAGCCCCATGTGGTTCTCTAAGTGCAATCTTGCATTGAGTTCAATAACACAATGAGCATGAAAAATGATCCCTGTCAGTATGAGCTGAATGATTTGTTTTTCTTTGCACATTTCTAGTTCAAATGTATTTCTGAGAGATAAGACACACGTTTTATGTTTATGTTTTTGGATATTACAAATGGTGGAACAAAACTGCATCAACCTTGTAAGTTTAACAATGAAAAAAATGACAAACTTTTAAATATGAATGCATATTTGCTATTAATACAAGAGTGCAATGGGTGATAGTTAATTAGAAATTCAAACAGGTTTAGCAAATTCAAAGTACAAATGTGTTGTTGTTGAACGAGACATGCCAAGCTGTTTTTGAGCTCCTACATATCAGCATACTTTACTTTATCATCTTTGCCAGATGTTTTGCTTTTTTTTGTGCATATCCACAATGGAATAAGAAGAATTTGATTATTTTCCGACTTTGTGTTTTGCTAAAAGATTTGGACACACAGTTGCCATGATTATCCCAAAATACCAGCCACCCTGCACATTCCTGACAAAGCTGGCAGACAAAATGTTTCCACATAAGCATGACAAATACATAACCAAAGGTCAGCGATCAGATATATCATGTGACAAACAGCTCTGTCCGACACATTTAGGCTATACTTAGGTGTCACTAAAAGAAAAATGCTGCCAGGTAGTCTCAACAAGGCTTCACTGAGTAACACCAGCTTTTCGAAGTTTCCAGCTGTTTCAAACAAGGTCAAAGACAAGGCTACGCAATTTACAACCCCAGCTGCAGCTCAGTGAAGTCCGTGGTCTGTTAGATATGCATGTTTAGCTCATTCCTATTCAAATGAACAGCATCGTTGAATTCCCATAAGTCAGAGAGGCTGCAGTATGTTGCTTCTCAACATTCACGCGACACTCCTGCAGCGACCTTTAGCCCCAAGACCAGCTAACTGAATACACAGATGGGCAAGCGATAGCTGCTGGAAGGGCTCTCTGTTGACCCCAAAATAATGATGGCAGAATGATATCACCATCAGAGACCATCCCCCTCTTCCTCCGTCTCTTCGGTCTCACAGTTCCCCTTCAGCATTAACGTAATTAGGTACAGGGAGCCGTTGTTCCAGAGACTCTTGATAGAAAGTGTTGCCATTACATCACTAATGAGTTAATGTACCAGACTCTGGTGAGTGACAGGAAGCCTCCTGCCAGGTCACAGCGCACGATGCAGCGAGGTAACAACAGGGGAGATGCCAATCAAAGCCTTCCCAGAGACGATGGCCCCTCTTACAGCCTGCATACAAAGAATCATTCTGCTATTCTTGTTCATGCACTCAAATAGAGAGATGTTATATTGTGTAGCGGACAAAGACCAGCTCCAGAGGTCAACAGCAGGTACAAATAAAGGACAGAGTAGCCATAGTTACTGATTTGCAACGTCATATGTACTGTACCCACAGGTACGAAAGAAGATTATACTGTTGATGGTTGCTATGAATTTCACACATCATTGCTTGGATGCAAATGGCATGCAGTTCCCCTAAGTGTACATTTTAACATCACTTCATATTTAACTCTAGGGTTGTGTTTTCCTGTTGGCACCACAATGTTTCTATCATTGTTAACACCTTTTTCTTTTAGAATTAGCATTCATTTGAAATCTAAAAACACCTAATCTATCATCAGTTTACACATTGCACATATAACTTTATGTTTCAGCACGACAACCATGTGTTACTTTGATATTTGTGCATAACCTTGTTTGTGAATTGGGACATGCTCCCAAAGCCCATTGAAGATGACCTGGTGTGCCCCTGTGTAAGCTCATTAAATTGCAGGCGGATAAACATGAAAAAAAATGGTCTCAACTGCTGTAACAAAAATCAGAGATTACAACGGCCACGGCAGCAATAACATAATGCCATGGCTTCTCAGTGTTGATGAAACAGCGATCAAGACCAATCCCATTTGTTTTGAGTCACGCCTCAGTGCTCATCTCAATATGCCTACATCAGTCTGACCATCCTGTGGCTCTTTGAACAGAGCTAAAGGGACTCAAGCCCCTCACAATGGGAAAAGGGAAATCAGGAGGGAAGAAGGCAGTTACTATAATATGATGTCTGACGAAATTTGGTGACAAGGCAGCTTCTGATTTTATCCAGCCCAATTTCTCTTCCTGCTGAGTAATACTCGCTCGATTCACTTTCATTCATCAACACAGTCCCAGATAGAGAATACAAGGATATGTTTGGTCAGTTAGAGATGGGTTCATGCACATATGGGGCTGTATGTGCTCACTACAGCTTGACTTGGTTAGATTAACAATGACCCCTGAAGGGACAAGTGAGTGACTGAGTGGGATAGTGACACCACCTGACAACAGAGGATGTGTTGACCATAATGTGGAAGGCTAAGGGGGCTGTGTGTGTTACATCATTGCTGGCCTCCACCAGCTTCTGTGACCGACGCCGGTGCCTGAGGTGCAGCGGGCATTGTGGTGCATTTTCAACTCACTGTTTACAGTGTCATCAAAGCTCTATCCAAGCTCAATATTTATGTTTCATAAAGTGTTTACACATTACACACAGCCATGACTAGATGTTTAGTTAATACACTCATCAGGACAAAATCATTTTGAGACAAAAATATGAGTAGAATGAACTGGCTTTCATGCACATGCATTTCTTAAACAAAGTGGGAACGTACCATGAAAGGAACCTTTGTGCTAAACTGCTGACATGAAAATCGTTCTGCAGTCATTTACTAATCAAATGCCTGGACTGTCAAAAACAAGGAGGAACAAACACATAGCAGCCTTCAGAGGACAGAGGTCCATTGATTGTGTATAAATTGTAATAACAATCTGTGGTTTTCAGCAAAATCCGTTCCCTATTAGTTTTGCCACTACAAACATCAACAAACTGCTTTGGGCATGCAACTTTGAAAATAAACACAAGTGTTCATAAATTGGACATACATGTCATCGGGCTGGGTCACACCACTACAGAGACATTCTATCCGTGCAGGGAAAGATCACTGCACCCTCTTGCTTTGTGCCAACCAAAATATGTTCTTTCTGGAAGTGCATGTTGATAGTCCCCCAGACCGCTAATGTTTACCCACAAACACACACTGCATCAAAGGTCGTTGTTTGACTTTTAACCCAGAGACTGGACCGGGGAGGGCTGAAGGGGGGTGGGATCAGATATAGTGTGAGGAGAGTAGGTGGGGCAGAGGAACCTAAATCATACATAACTCCCTTAATAAAGATGATTGTGTGAAGTGATTGATGCCCTTTCCTGCCCTTTAATATTGCCTTTCACATTATTATTTCCTTTCAATTGAGAGGATCAACACAAGATGACAAGATCAAATTGAGTTTAAAGAGGAGAGACATAGAGAGATGTCTGATTTTTAAGTCCAAAGGGAGGCAGACTTGGAGGGAATCACGGATGCAGCGCCTGGACCATGACCCTAATCTCTGTCCGTGGTGCACATTACCCTACATCACTTGCTAAGCACGTAGGATTGGTGTGTATTCGTGTGTTGTGGGGGAGGGATGGTAAACACAAACCATGTGCTTCTCCGTGTTGTTGCAAAAAACACAACTTTACTTATGTCTGTTTCATAATGAGTAATTTATGTCAGATACTAAGAGAGCAGAACAAAACTGCAGATCTACTCCGAGCTGGCAGTGATGGCGTTGGAAAACCAAATATGTAAATGTGATCAAAACATTCTGATCAGGGCACTTGAAAGTGAGAAAAAGGTGTTAAAAGTCTTTCAGTTAAGTGAGAAAACTTCACTTGCATGAAAATGTTATGTTGGCAAGTCAAGATTATCCTAAAAATTGTTAATTAAAGGTAGGGTAGGTACGTTTGAGAAACCGGCTCGAGATACACTTTTTGTTATATTCCATGGAATGCTCTTAACATCCCGATAGCAATGAATATCTTAAGTGCTTTGACAAAAAATCCATAACAAAATGTCATCTGTGGAAGCTGTAGTACTGTAAAAAGCACGACCAATCATTTTAGCCGGCCCGGCTAAAATAACTGGATGGCCTACCTGCCTGTCAGCCTTCCATCTGTGCACAAACTTATCTCGTGCCCTCATTGGTCATGTGCGCGTTCGTGTGTGTTGGAGGAGGGGCTCTGTAAGGAAGTGGCAGATTTGTTCCGGCTGTGTATTTTCAAATTCTAGCGATCTCGAGCTGGTTTCTCCAAAATTACCTACCCTACCTTTAAGATAATTTTGTACATAAGAAAAAGTACATTTTCTAAGCTTTCAGCACAATAAACAAAATCTAATTCACCTAAAATGGAAAGTAAAAACGTGTTGGGGTGTTTATGGTAGATGTGTGCAGATATTAAAAGTAGAATGGATTCCTTCAAAATAAACATTTAACAACAACAGGAGATACATGTCCAGGAATAATATCTTACACCTATGGAGGAATGTACAAATGGCTGCTGTTTTTCTCCCACAATGTGCAATACTTTCACTGAGTGGGAGGTATGGAAATGTATTTACATAAACACACAACCCAACAAAGAGCATTCACACATACAGAATATATCCACATGTAAGCACCAATGCATACCACCTATGAGACACACAGTGCTGTCCATTAAAGTTGACCTTTAAGATGCAAACCGCGGGGGAGCTTTTGGCAACATAGTTGTGCAACCTGTCCCCATAGCAACAAGGCCCCAGCATTACAGTCGATAGCGGTTTTGGGGTTTGAATGCCATTGGAAAGAACAGTAAGGAAGAGTTATGGGTTGTGTAAGAAGTTCGGAAGAATGGTACAGTCAGTGCGGCTCATTAACAAAGACGGACTTGTGGGCGACAGTAATTGCTAGGGAGGGGAATGAATTGAGTGTCATTAAACGTTACTCCTGCCCACCCACACGTCCCCAGAGACTCCCCTCAGCCACCGGCTAGATGCTATCTGCTTTTAAGCATGTATAAACACATTCTCCCCTGAACATGTATCCGCCTGCCAACACAATCACATACACACATCAAGATGGATCAACAACAACTTGAGGCTTCTGAATGACAAAGGTGTCTCGTAAAGCAGCAACAATGGCACAGAAGCTTAAGCACACTCACAACCTATCTGAAGGTAAAAGGCCAATGCCGGCCTGCTGGAGGAGAGCCAGCCAACAAGCCTAAATATAGCTGATCACTGTTTGACCATCAGGTGATTGCGAAAGAAGGTCCCCCCCCAAAACCAAAGGAAGTGAGAGAATATGAAGCGCACATATGGTAGATTAATATCCTGTCATTTCTTAGAAGAGATGATAGGGATCAGAGCGTCATAACAGGGCATGAGAGATGGAGAAAAAACGAGGGGGAGGAGGAGAGCAAGTGCTTATGTGTAAATGTGAGTGTTAGTCATGTGAAGTGTTGCAAAACATTTCCATTTTAGCAAGTCCTTTAGTCTATAATGCAGCACTAGCATCTCAAATGTGTTTACAACAATATTAAGGTTAAAAGCTGGTAAGGCAAGAAAGTTATACTTGATTCAAGAAAGCCTGGAATAGAAAATGGGCCTTGAAAAAGTGAAATTATAAACTACTTCTCACAAACAAACAAGGTATGAGTGTTTATGATGATGATCAGGGGGATTATGGAGCATGGTTTCAGGCTCTTTGAATGCAAGCTGTGAAACAGGGACAGCTACTGAGGGAACTGTCCCCAGACAGGTGGACCTAGATATTGGGTTGTGTATCTTTCTGTCTCTGCTTTCCTTCATATAGAACATATCTATCTCTTGCTTTCGCGCCCAATCTCTCCTCAAGCTCTCATGAGGGATGAGCCATTGGCCTCGATCTACCTCAGCTCCAAACGATTCTTACTTTGTCCCACTTTCTCTGCTCTAAAATAGGAGCCACCAGCATTAGAGCCAAAAAAAACCTTCAGATTTGTCCTGGGCAAAAAACATTTCACAGAATTTGACAGGCAGGCATTTACATATCTCTGTGGGCGAAGCAATGCTGATGAATTGTACTAAGAAAACCTCCGAAAACCAAGGTCACGCACAAGCAAAACAAGTTGCCAAAGATGAAAAAAAAGTCATTATAAACAGTGTGAGCAACAAAATGTCAAGGGCTTGTTGTCGCTGCTCTGTTACAAAAGGCTTTCATACGCAAGATAATGACTTTCGTACACACTGTTAGACAGATCAAGATGAGACAGCAAGGCAGTAATCTCATGAGGAAACAGCAAAAAGGAAATGTCATCATGATTTCTCAATCGTGTGGCAGATTGGCACCCAGCAAACTGACTTGCAGAAGGTGGTGAAGAGTTATGATGCTCTAGAGTGGAGACGCTTGGTCAGTTATGCTACAGCACTTCATAGCTACATTAAATAAGGAAGCACCCTGTCTTCATGACTGGAAGGAAAGTATTGACACATTTGGACAATAAGAAATCAATGTGTGAAAAACTTCAAATGAAAATCAAACAGCTCTAACAGAATACTCTCTGGCTCAAACACCAATCTGTCCTCACCATCTCCACTTGCCGAGGGTCCAGGTTGGAGGGCACAGAGGCCGGCATATCAAAATGGATCTTCCTCTCCTTGGGCTCGTCTTCGTCCTCAGATGACATATCAAATTGGATCTTCTTCCTTTCCTTGGGCTTCTCCTCCACCTCAGTTGTCACAGCAAATTGGATCTTCTTCCTCTCCTTGGGCTTTTCCTCGACCTGGGTAGACACAGAGGGCTCCATGACTTTGGATCCTGGGGGTCTGACTCCCAGCAGAAAGTAGGGGTCTCTGCCGAAGATCACTAAAAACCTCCTTGGAGGTTGAAGGAAACTTCCTGAGTGGTCCCGCTCCTGAAGACTTGTCTTATCTCTTCTTCACCTTACCCTCGCACCCTGACTCAAAGCAACACACTGAACAGAAACCCTCTCTTGTTCACCTCCTGTCTTCTTCCCCCTCTCCAGCAGCTGCTAATATTCTCTTGTACCTCTTCTGTTCTCCCCCTTTCTCTCTTTTTTCACTGGCTATAGAACCTGTGCAGCTGGAGTGAATGAAGCAGGTCCTCAGATGTGGCTGTAAGGGAGAGAAGTGGCTGGGGAGGGGCCAGGGTCCACAAGAGGGTGGAGATATCAGGCAGGAGGGGAGGAGCCATAGCAAATAGGGGAGGAGAGGAGAGAGGATGTAACAAACAGAGTGGTGGGGGCAGCTGTGTTTTTATAGCTATCTAAGCTGAGTTTGATTTGTAATCAGAAAAATAATAATCTCATCACATCAGTTGAGCCTCTGTTGGCCTCTATTTGTGAATGAGAGATTTATGGTGAGAGAGGGAGGGAGCATGGAGTGCAAGGAGGGATAAACAAGAAGAGAGATGTGTGGAGTATACAAGGGGCAATGTGCATGTGATCCAGCAGCTAAACCCATTCTACTGACAACACTGGATTTATTTGGCTGAATGGTGTTATACGTGGTGCTATGACCAATCATTTTGAATTAATGCCTTATCAGAGTTGCAGTGACATGCTTAGGCTTAGGTCTTCCATCCTGTTGATATTCATCAATAACTGAGGCAAATCAGATTAAATGTTCATCCTACAAATAGCATGCATCTAATGACAAAACAGGAAATGGAACATCTTTAAATAACGATAATAATAATAAGATAATAAGATCTTTTTTTAAGTGGAAAAACACAGACACACAATGGTAGGAAGGACAGATTGGCAGTTCTAGCGCCATGATGAGGGCCTTGCTGTTATTTCACTCATATGGCAGAGGGATTTGGACAGTGAAAGCGGTGGATTTGGCCTCGGGGCAGAGTTGAGCTTTGGCATGGGCTGGAATGGAGAATATATCTGGAGCGATGTTGGACGAGGAAGAGAAGGAGGAGGAAGAGAGGTGGCTGGAGGGGCTTAGTGGGCAGAACAGAGAGGAAGGTCAAGGTGTGTATGGTGCTCTCGGAGTGCATGTGCCACATTGAACAGGCAACTGAGTGTTTATCCCGCCGGTCAGAGCAACCGGAACATGCCAGCATGGTATTAATTCACTGCAGCGTGGAAGGGTGAGGGCGGGGGGGGGGGGGGGGGGGGGGTTGTGGGGTGTTGATTTTGAAAGGGTTCGTCTGGTTGTTTTGCTCTGCAACAAGGCCATTCCTTTTTTTTTAAGCAAAGCATCCTCCTCCACATGCCCGCAGGGGGAAACTCATCATTGCATCTATGAAGACTGAGAGGATGGTGTTAACGACAAGCTAAACAAAATACAGACTGTCCATGTAGTTGCTGAATGTTTTGGATGAAATGAAACCTTTTTCAGTCTCAAGCTGCCATTTGTGTGGTTGCACTATTTTGGCATGAATTGCGCAACACATCATGAAAAGTGTGTAATAAATCTATTCTATCTAAATAAAGCTTACTACAAGAAAAGTTAAATGAAACCAGTGACTGTGCTATTGACGAATAATAAATAATATGCTTTTTTTTTTTTATCAGAGAAGCCAATTAGAGTCTTAATAGTGCTGTGTAAAAGCAGGATATGATAAACACATGCATCCCAGCGGCATCTAAACAACCAAGATAAAGATTTAGACTGAATCTGACCTGTGCAAATATGCTGAACACTTGTTTGGTTTAAGGGCAGTACAAATGAGCTGTGGAACAACATGGGAAAGAGCTGATTAGCTGGTTTCAGGTCAGCACTGTGGTCATTAATGGAAGCAAGACACAAAGGGCTGAATATCAAAAGATCCCCCTCCTCTCAATCCACCGTGTAGTCATAGCCATTTACAGCTATTGCTATAGAAAATAAGGATTGGCATCAATTGAAAAGGAAATAAATCCATTAACTGGGCCACTTATGAAACACAAACTAATGAGTGTGCTCCAAAGTGTGCTCTGTTGCCTCTTTAACCACACCTAACAGAAAAGTAACAGTGTCCTGGAGTACACTTGTATGTCACTGAGGTTAGAAAGCTCAGATTTGAAGTGACTAATCCTTTGTGCCATCTGCCATGTTCTTGCAGAAATCCTTTTGCTTTTGCTATTCTATTCCACTTTGTTTGTAGCACAACCAGAATGAGCAAACCTGGAAGGCCAAGATAAAAAGAACATGAAAACAGTCAAACAAAGACTAAACAAGTGCAAAGCTGACACAGTTATCATGAATAGGAAGACCAGCTGTGAGAATAAGTCTTTCAGGTTCGCAGTGAGGAAAAGTAACTGTGAATAAATATAAAGATGTTTGTTTCGAACAAAGGTTAATCAAGTGAGAAAACTACGCTTGTCATCTACAGCTCCAAGGAGCAGTTGTGTCAGGTTAGAGTGAAATGTGAAGCTGTTAGGTATTGTGTTATATGGAGAAAGTAAATACTTCAACTCTCATCCCTATGTGGAAGCAACATAAGCAGCCTCATCTGTGTATTACTGAAGAGACACTTTTTCAGTTAAGCTCTCAAATGTATAAACACAGAAGTGTCAGAGCATCGAGGCATTGCAATTTCTCTGGCCGTCATGTAACCGATATTACTCAACATGTCTGACACACTTACAAGGAGAACAAATTGCTGTAATTGGAAACCAGATGGATATTTCTTAGTTAATGAACTCATGTGTGCCTAAATGCATAAACAAAGGTATTACCTCAAAGAAAATCTTTCTTTGTTCCGGTTTTAGCTCAGCTGACCCTGATATTTCCAATGCTGTGCCACCTTAACTCATTTGTTAATGTTTGATCTGGTATTGGTATAATGTTATGTAACCAGTGCAAGCCTCTTTACTTTGTTTGCGGGTTTGAATATCGCTTTGGGGAACCTCTAATTAAGACTGATGTGTCATTTGATCACATTTCTGTGCTATTATTTGTATTTCTGACACACCAACATCAATTGTATTGCATTGCATTTCACTATGTTTATATATTGATATATATATATATATGTACATTTTGATGTGTAAGATATGTTACAAAGTTAATAGTTTGGATATTTTTCAAATAGGCATATCCAAGAAAAAACAACCTTAAAAAAGACGCTACATTTGAAATGAATACCATTTAACCTTGCCGTCAGACAGCCCTTTCCAACAAGAACATGAAGTTGTTACCGATGCGCTTACGAAAGTCACCAAACTCCATTGACAAAAACCCTAATGTGACCTTACAGAAGAAGGGATTTGTGAGTATAAGTTTAATTACTATTTTTGCCAAGGTGGTTCGGTTCCTTTCGGCCGAGCATACATGGATCCAACAACTCTATTGTGAAAAGAGCTCTCAAAGCAAAGCAGTACAAAACATAGTTTTTTTAAGTGTACACTTCAACTGATTTAGATTTTTTTAGGCAGGCTAAAAAACATGTTACTATTGCCCCCCTCCACCAGTAAGACATTGCTTCTGCTTGTCAAAACTGGGGTCACCCGGCCACCTTCTTTAAAGCACTAAAGCAAAGCCAGCTATAAAAAAAAGATGGATCACGCTTCCAGCCTGAAAACCCAAAATGTTGCAATAACTCCAGCAGCAAGCAGGGACATGCTGTACGAAATGTGTGACATGTGCACTCTACACACACTCACACTGGAGACACTCCAAGCTAGCTCAGGGACAGATTGGGAAAAAGTATGTAATTGTATCTACTCCTTAACCGGGCAGCATGGTAGTCAATGGAGCAAGAGCGGACAACAACCTCCCTGTTCTGAAAGTGATTCAGAGGCCCCTCTACAGATGATACCCAACCTGGTGTAAAGACCAAATGCATTCTGGGTCGTTTTCAGATTAAATTATAGCAGTAATAAGCTGATACCTTCACAGGGGATTTCAGGGACAAACATCACTGTAAAAGGTGAAATATTCCATTAATCAGGATCACAGAGAGGCTTTGTACTGCCATAGCAGGTGTCCTGGTAATTCTGTTGAGGGACACAGAGAAGCATTGCCCGTCATTCAACACTCCCCACTCATCCCCCTCCATCTGGTTATACAACATGCCATCACACAATAAACAGGTACGGCATGAATAGCCAAAGCCACACACACAGGGAAAAGATGCTCTATAGGCAGTTTCATTTCTGGTTGTGTAGAAATGTGTTGTTCATGAGGGAAGCACATGCACCATCTGCTGTCCTGTTGGGGTTATTACAATTTAGAATGGCAGGTCAACATTCATGAAATTCTATTGAATATTTTTGTTATCTTTGCCAGAGGTCAGTTTATCTGAGTTCATTAAACTCATCATACTTTTCTCTAAGGCAATGTATTGATCTTCCCGTTGCTTTGATATGTTCTTTTTATTTAACACTCTTCTTTGACTTATGTAGAAGTCAATACTCTTGTTTGATTGACTCTTCTTTGTGTAACATGTGGACAATGAAGAACTTTCTTAGAAAGTGCGATAATGTTTTTCTTTGTTCGTCTTCTGCAGAAGCCCAAGAGGTGCACTAAGCACTCTTCATGAAACTATGGCAGAAAAACAAAGGGATAGACAGCGGATTACCTCCTCAGCTTGTTGTCATTGTATTGTTTGATGCCAGGGAACCAAAGTCCATCAGGAATGTGTTGGGACAACAGAGCACATGATGGGATGAATGCTGAGAATCAAGAGAGGGATCACCAGTATAAGGAGAACATAGGAGAAAAGACAAAAAACATGGACTGAAGATAAGACGACCAGAGGGCATCAGAAGAAAGAAAGTGCACTATTTGAGCAAATATGTGGACTGTTGTTGAACTGTGTACAGTGTGAACAGTGTCTGTTAGGTTGCACTCTGCACAGGATTTGGTGCCCTTTCAGATGGACAAATCATGCGGGACTTTAATATATCCCTAAGGAAAACAACACGTCTATAGAATTTGTGTTGTTTCACATAAAAAAAGTCTGGTTGGAAAAACTGATAACTTCTCTTGCGTAAAAATTACTTAATCGGTCCTTATTATGGGCAATACGGTTTATGTAAGTTCTCTGGAAGGGGAACATTGTATAAAATGATGGAGTTGTATGCTGTTATTTTTTAGGGCACGATAAAAGTAAAGGCATTGCTTTCCAGAAACTATTAGATTTTCGTGTTGGTCAGTTTTATGGACAGAGGTCTTACAACTAAAAAGTGTAAATACAGATTATACAATTATCTCAGAATGGTTGTAAAACATGTAAAAGCTGATCATTACAAATAACATCCAGTAGATGGCAGCCTTTTGTTAACTTTGGCTCCCGTGTTGAATGGATGGAGCTTTCTTAACGGGGGTTGAAATTGAAACTGAGGTGCTGATTTAGGATTGAAGCAGATTTAAACATGTCATCACAGAGGAACATTACATGGATGGACCAATCACTATTAATATCATCTGGCAGCTTGCAAACTGATATACTATGGAGATATAAAGAGATACATTCTTCATGAATGATACCCAAGAAGGTGAAGGAAACATTGAAAAGGCGTGCAATACCTGGAAAGGTGAGATGAGTGGAAGATATTTGTAAACTCTGATTTGAAGGTTTGAGCGAGGTAGAGCTGGGCGAAAAATAAATATCATGCAGAAAAACAGCGTGAGAAAAAACAACAGATGCATGAGCATGTTTGTCTGAGTGACAATATGTATGGGTGGGTGTGAGCAGTGAAGTAGGGTGGGGTGTTGAGATGTAGCAGGTGGAAGACATGGTGGAGGCAGAGACAGAGGAGGACGTGGCAGTAGGGCAGTGATTTAATTAGCACCCTCTACCCCCTCCAGCCCTTCACTCATAGCATCAATAATGCATGGCCCCTTGTTTCCACTGCCATAATTAATCCTCTCTTACTATAATTAAAAGCCAAAAATCCCACAAGATGGTTCAGCCTGGCCAGGCACGGGTTGGGTTGGCACGGGAACTGATGGAAAACTCCAGAGCTTCATACGCACCCTGCGGACGGATGGACAGAGAGACAGACAGAGGGACAGACAGAGACAGACAGGCAGGCAGACAGATCAATGATCAAAAGTCAACCAAACTCCAACACAAGCAGAGTGAATGAGGTATGAAGGTAAATAAAAACCCACAGAAAATGTGACATGCACGCAGATAAGATGAATGAATTTGATGGGCGTGAAACGCTTTCTTGAAAATGTGCTTTTGTGTGCCATGTTTGTGAATGAGTGAGAACGTGACAGGAAGAGCGAGCCAAGCACAAATCAACCAACACCAGTTCCCCTCCCTAGAAAGAAGGACGGATGTCGGAGGACGTGCACACACACACACACACACATACTTACAAAGGCATCCTGCTCCCAGATGAGGTTTGTCTCCACAGCAGCCAAGACGAGACGAGAAGAGAGGTGGAGCTTTCTGATGCTGCAATTAGGACCACACTGTCTGGGCGAGCAAACAAGAATGAATATTTCAGTCCGGAGATCTTCACGGGTACCTATGGTGGGGGCCTGGCACACCTACAGGCACGCACACACACACACACACACAGCACACACACACACACACACACACACACACACACACACACACACACACACACACACACACACACACACACACACACACACAACACACACACACACACACACACACACACACACACACACACACACACACACACACACACACACACCACACACACACACACACACACACACACACACACACACACACACACACACACACACACACACACACTTTACCACGGCTGCCAGAATTATTCACCTCACAGTCACAGATGCACAATTATCACATCAGTATCACTGCGTAAATGATGCCAACTGTTATGCTCATTGAACTATTGTACAATATCAGTATAAACATGCATCAGTAGGAGCAGTCATAATATGTAGATGGTGGTTTCTCCTTTGTGAAAATAGGTACAACGAGCCTCCGAGCTTGGCCACATGCCAGGAAACAACACAGTTGGTAGAGCAGAGGTCATATCTCTCATATGCAACCTACATGTCTTATCCTCTCTCTTCATCTTTCTCACTTCCTCTTTGGACAGAGAGTACGCATCTCACTCAGTCACCTTTTCGGGCACTTCAGCAATTTTTAAATGGTGCTTCACTTCAGAAGATCCAGTGTGCACACACCCTCTTCACAGCCCACTCCCACACAGGGCTGGTACAATAGGAGCCCTCCCTCTGGTGTGGGTTCATTGTGGATGCTCCGCACAGCCCTCCTCCCGCCCCGCCGTCCTCGGCCCCATCTCCACTTGATTTATCGCTCTAAAATACCACTGCACTAATTAGTCAAGTAATTAATTAATAGGCATTTGCATTTGTGCATATGCAATTAGGGGGCTGGAGAGAGGAGAGTGCAGATGGGGTCCGGGAGTCTGGTGGGGGGTGGGGGGGCTGTCCATTTGCGTGCGTGTGTGTGTGTGTGTGTGTGTGTGTGTGTGTGTGTGTGTGTGTGTGTGTGTGTGTGTGTGTGTGTGTGTGTGTGTGTGTGTGTGTGTGTGTGTGTGTGTGTGTGTGTGTGTGTGTGTGTGTGTGTATTATATTTGTGCCAGCAGAAGTTTGCGCTTCTTCTAGAAAGACAAGTGAAGTGCAGGTCGTCACCTCGCATGTCTGACAGTGAGAAGAGGAGAAAGGGGGGGGGGGGGAGATGACAAAGGTACGGAGGTGTGGCTTGGTGACTTTGAAAGGCAATTGGGTGTCATTTGACCATAGAGGGAAAAAAGAGAGTGATGGAGAATTTGATATGTTAAAGGGGAAGGGCTGCAATTTTGCATTTTGATGACATGCATTTAGCCTATGAAAAAGCAGAGCAGGTGGCCCTTACTTAAGATTAATCTGCATACAAACAGGATGCAAAGTCCTCCTAAAATATCATAATTAAAAACAAGCTCTCCTCCAGCGTTTCACTATCAGATCAAAGCCTCCCTGATTGGAGTCGCCACTAGCCCGGCGCTGGCTAAAGCCACACTGTTGACATTTAGCATTTATTTTGGCAAGGTGACCTGAAGGTTGTTTGGGACTTGTTGAGAAGCATCATCCCCTCCCTGGCAGCAGCATCTCCCCCCCCTCCTTGGTGCAGCTGAGGTAGGATAGGGCACGGATTTGGCTGGCAGTGAAGCTGGATGCCCCTTTACTCCCCCCTCAACACACAAACACACAGACACTGACACAATCATCCCACCATATTTGGGGTAGTGCCAGGCTACCATCCCCTCATCCCATAATGGATAAGACACATTAGTGAATGTGCAGTATCCTGGCTCCCCAACCACAGCTGCCAAACCACTGGTGACCCCACAGATGACCCTGCAACCCCCCAAACGCTCCCTAAGTTGTGGCTGCCGAGGAGATGTAGGGGTGATCCTGGCCCAAGGACATGATAAGCTTCTATCAGCTATTTCTCAGCCACCATGTCCCTGTTCCCCAAGTCCAGTGGGTGTCTTTGTGCCAAGTTGGACTTGGTGGTCATTGAGCTCATTTCTCCCACATCAACTCCACTAATGTCTGCTAAATAGAGAACTCGAAGCTGGGACGGACACAATGCAGCGAAGCAGACAGGGACTAAGATGTTGGTGGTGAGGAATTCATGCAGCCACCACTGTATGCCAACATGCCTCCTCCTAAATCTTGGGCACCTCTGCCAGCTCCTGCCAGCTCCAATCCCCTGTCATCTATAGCGAAACCCCCCTTCCTCCTCATTTTTCATACATCCCTAGTGGGCCTGCACACCTGGGTCTCACTCTCACTGTGTCTCTCCGTGTGGCCCCTGCAGGCGCCCCTCTCTCAGCTCTGCACGCTTGAAACACCAGCAGCAGCTCTGGCAAACCTCGCACATTCGGACACAGCTACCAGTGAACATTTGATCTTCACACTTAACCTCATGAGCACCAATCCACACACATGCAGCAGAGGCCTGTGTTATAATATTCCTTTCAGTCGGACTAATTCGCAGCTTGGGCAAGTGGGTCATCTGCGGCCCTGTTGTGCCCACAAGAGTCAGAACAAATCATAATTGGTTTGTTGTTACTCTGAATACATTGAAGCATAATTTGATCCAATTAGGTAAATAAATAAACAATATGCCTTCTGTTCCCTGGCCTTAATGCACTTATAATGCATCCCCATCCCCCAACCTGCTTCTGAACCAGAGATGTGATGGAGGGTACACCCTGAAACTAAACCCAGTTTACCCACCTTTTATCAGCTGAAGATTGGATTTTATTACATTACATGTAGCAATTCTAAAACTTGTGTATGAGAAAATAAATATTTGACAGGAGTTAATAGCTTGATATGATTTATAGCAGAACATTATGACTTGGGGCTTATTATTTTTACTTAATGAAAAGATGCCTTATAGACCCTGAGGACTAATCACTCTAAAATCCCTATTAAATAAATGTGGCCTTATCTTACGTGTTTAACACCTATAATATCACTATTATCGTTCTCATTGGGACTGAGGGATATCTGGGAAGCTTAATTGGATTAAACATTGACGGGTGGGTTTGGCAGGTGAACGAGAAAATTCACAGGTTTGATTACAAATAAAATAAATAGTCTACATCCCTTGAAGCAGCAGCACAGGTCAACAATGATGAGTTTTGTTGTTCCACCATTTTATTTTCTCCCTCTCTTCTGTTTTTTACTCCTTTTTTTTTGTGTGAGCTCTAGCGCGGTGACAGATGGCGGAGCCCTCCTCCTCCTCCTCCTCCACCTCCTCCTCCTTCTCTCTCTCTCTCTCTTTTTCTCTCTCCCTCTCTCTTTCTATGTCTCTCTTCCCCCGCGGGCAAATCTCTGCGAATGCGGGCGCATGTCAATCACCGGGCTCTCATGTGATGGCTCTTGCCGGTGACGTGCCAGCCATATGGGCGCTGGCATCGCAGTCTTAGCTGGTATGTAACCCCGTCCCCGGTAGCTCACGGTTGCCACACGCGCACTCACACACACATGCAGACACACGCTCACTTACTCTCTCACTCATATACACACAGACACGCCAAGACGCACGTTCAGTTCACGAGCTCCGGTTATTGGAGTGTGCGCGCTGGGAGAGAAGCACCCCTAAACAACCCATCCGCGCGCTGCCTTGCACCCACACACTCACAGGGAGCGTTGGTTCGCTCGTGCGGTCCCTGAAGATGGTCTGAAACTCAAGCGCGTTTTTTCTTCCCACCCCCTGTGAAGAGCTCGAGCCGAGGTAAGTTGAATCACAATCAACAATAACAGCTTAAAATAAATAAATGAATAAATACAAAAAACTAAATAAAACCTGGATGCTTGAGTCCAAAATGGAGAACATTTATCTAATAAACAAATGCAGGCTATTATTGCAAAGTTGTCATCTATGTTTAACACAGTTCTGAGGTATTTGCAGTCGTTTTGAGGAATTAAAACCTTTTTATCTTTTACAGTTTTAAGGTAAAACGCCACTGGCAATAATCCATTTGGAAATGTAACGTTTAGATGGTATTGATCAACGTTTATTTATTTAAATCTGGTGATGGCACACTTTGAAATACATTCAAATAAAACAAAATGCAATCAATGGATATACAAGGCATTTCCATGTTTGTCTTTTATTAGCTGTCCGTGTGAGAGCGATCGCTTTATATCTCCTCGCACCCCGATCTCCCTCTGCGTGCCCTTCAACTTTTGACATCCAAATCTACTTGGATTATAAAAGCTTATTATGAAATACATCGCTTGAGTCAAAAGGCAAGCGTCTCCTGGTCCCGGTTGTTGTTCCTCCAGGATTATTTACAAGGAGAAGTCCTGAGGATGGAGTAGCCCCGTACAGCATCACACAGGCTGTACATAGATCATACCGGACACTAATTTGATTTAGAGATTCCTGCGTCTGGAAGCTGAATCAGAGCAACAAAAGACATATGCAAGATTAAAACAATTCGTGGTAGATTTTGACATCAGCACAATTGCCTCAGCTAAGGACGTCCTCGAGCTTAATGGGATATTTATTGATGATTTTGTCGATGATTTGCACGTTCAATCTTGGAGCAAATGAAAGGGTGGGACAACGCCATTGACTGTGACAAGCAGTGTGCAGCATGATTTATCTCTGTTTGTCTAGTTTTATCTTCAACAATCTATCTCGACATAACATTGTCTGAACCACAGACGTTCCGTTGAAGGGGGGCTATTGCAGTCTTTTTTGCGAGATTGAATAATTGTGTTATGTTTTTATATTTAACGAGGGCTAAAAGGATACATGGGATTTCCATCTGTGAATGGTTATCGCTGCCTAAAAAGTGCTTTGAAATCACGCACTCGTGCATACTGAATTATGTGTGAAATCTATTTCGTGTAGCTGCATGGTCTGTTAATTAAACGTTGTTGTGTTTTTTTCTTCTAATTGAGCAAACCTCCTGAGCCTGAGATGTAAAAACTAGATTTTGCCCCTGGCACACCCCCCAAGATAATTAGCCAACCATCACAGCCTACCTTACTCTGTGCTGCAAGTCTGTCTCCTGCTGCACTATAATAATAGATGGGAAGTGAAACATGTTAGAGGGGAAGCCAATGGAGGCTTATTGAAGCTGTCAAAGATCACCTCGTCTCTCAGTAGCCATTTTTTCTGGATTGGACCGCATTTACTAATCAAGTGGTAGGCTAATCTCTACTTTTTGGGTGAATTTTAGATTGATGATTTAACACTTTTTCTTAGTATTCAATTGTGGATGGTTAATATACATTTCGTTATGTTTCGTTTTAATGGAGCCTTGAATTATTTTTAGTGCAATTTTGGAAATAGCTTAGAATAACTATTGCGTTTAAAAACATTGTTGTTCTTATTTTGATTATTATTCAAATTCAATTTTGACTTTTTTTCCAAGTTGTAAATCATAATTGTAGGCTTGTTCTTGCTTATAGCCATGCATTTAAAAGCCTTTTTACAGTTTGTCTGTAAGCCTTAATTTAATAATCAGCGTGACTTTAAACGGAGCTACAGCCTATCAATTAAATAAAATCCCCTTTGCCTCCTCTGAGGAGAGGTGTATGGTGTGGATGAATAGTGCTGGAATGCAGCCAGGAGTATATATGGGCGTCAGGAGGAGTGAAAGTGGGGGCCCCCATGGGACCTGTAATGTGGCCCCTGCCGTGGGGACCCGCTGCGAGAGGACGCGACAGGGCACACGGATGACAGCAGGGAATTAAATGGGGATCCGTCTGGCTGTAACTCAGCGCAAAGCTTTCAGAGCTGAAGTCGATCTCTTTTTTATTTCCCCCAAATTAACACTTTGTCCTTTAGGCAAAAAACACGTCTCTGATATATTTTATGACAAAAGTCACTTTGTTCATGATGAGCTTTAGTGACGTTACAATTTGAAATATATGTGGAACTTCGATAATACCAATATGTGGATGTTTACACGTGCGCAATAGTGAATTTAACCTCATACGACTGCGTTTTTTCTGCAACAGTCATGATATAGATATCTTCGTTTTTTTATTGTATATTACCATACGACATTGAGCTGTTCTGCCTGTGTTCCTGAGGCCTGATTTTCCTTTCTCTCCTCTCTAGAGCCATAATGTTGACGAGGCTTTTCAGTGACCCATCGCTGCTCCCCGATGTGCAGAAATACTCGGGCTGGGCGGAGGACAGCGATGAGGAGGATTCGAAAAGGAAAGATGATGATCAGGACATCCAGGACGACGAGGGATCAGAGCTGAGAGGAAGCAGCCGGACTCACTCCGAGCATGCCGGGGAAGACGATGAGGACGACGACGACGACGAGGTAGAGGAAGAGGAAGACGAAGAAGGGATAGAGGGGGACATGCCCAAGAAAAGAGGGCCCAAAAAACGAAAAATGACCCCGGCCCGTGTCGAGCGCACCAAGGTGAGGCGGACAAAGGCCAACGCACGGGAGAGGACCCGAATGCACGACCTGAACTCTGCACTTGACAATCTGCGTAAAGTGGTTCCCTGCTACTCCAAAACGCAAAAACTTTCAAAAATTGAGACACTGCGTTTGGCCAAAAACTATATCTGGGCTTTATCGGAGATATTGCGTTCTGGAAAAAGGCCCGACGTTGTGGCCTACGTCCAGACGCTGTGCAAGGGACTCTCCCAGCCCACGACCAACCTGGTAGCGGGGTGCTTGCAGCTAAACTCCCGTAACTTCCTAACCGAGCAGCAGTGTCCGGACGGGAGCCGGTACGCTTCCGGCTCCTTCTCCATGCACTCCTACCCCTACCAGTGTGCGCGTCTCTCCAGCCCCCACTGCCAGCCGGGCTCGGGCTCGGCCTCGAACTCGAACTCGCATCCACTGAGGACGCACGGCTACTCGACTTACGACTCGGTGTACGGTGGGAGCGGATCCCCGGAGTACAACAGCCCTGAGTATGAGGCGCCCCTCAGCCCGCCTCTGTGCGTTAATAATGGCAACTTTTCCCTGAAGCAACAAGGCTCTGCGTCGCCCGAGAACGAGAAGGGGTACCACTACTCTATGCATTACTCCGGCCTGCCTGGCTCCAGACCCCCCGGGCCCCACAACCTAGTGTTTGGCTCTTCTGGAGCCCGGAGCGGCATTCACTCTGAAAACGTCGTGCCTTACCACGACATGCACTTAAATCACGAACGTGCTCCGGTGTATGACGAACTGAACGCGTTTTTTCACAATTAAAATGAGAAGCCCACCGTGCAGCCCTGCAATCAACAATCTAACCACGGCACACTTTTCTAACAAGCTTACCCGCCAGGATTCAGGCATTCTGGAGAGATGTTTCACTTGTTGTCATTAGTATTTTCCTTTTATTTCTCCCGTCTTTACTATTTCTTAAGCTATAGTCAGAGATGTAGTGGAAGATCATCCACCTAAACCACAATCTGATTCTGTACAACAGCTTAAATCAAGCTGAAATAAATCTCTAAAAGGAAATTTGCTGAGCAAATCATATTAAGACAAAAATGTTAATGTTTCTTAAAGTGTAACTTGTGTGTGTATCGGTGGTTGTTTGCATTTTGATGACTGAAAGTGTACCCACTTATTTATTTACCACTACATCACTGGCTACAGCTACACCTTGACATTGGCGGTGACTTTCTATTATAAAATCAAAAAGAAGTCAATGAACAACAAAATGCAAATCGTCTGTACGTGCGAGATTTGGTTTTTGGAAATAGTGAAATATATAGAAATGCACAGTTTAATGCTGAACTGATTTAAAAAAGTGCTGTTTGTTTTGTGTAAGAAAAGCCTGCAGCAAATCACTCATTTCGCATCTATGCAAAAGCCAACGAGACCACAGAGCAAGGCAACAAGGCCCAAAAAGATACTGTATACACACACACACACACACACACACACACACACACACACACACACACACACACACACACACACACACACACACACACACACACACACACACACACACACACACACACACACACACACACACACACACACACACACACACACACACACACACACACACACACACACACACACACACACACACACACACACACACACACACACACACACACACACACCAATTTTGACAATGGCTGGGCTGGTCATAATCGTTCGGTTTCCAAAAAAATAAAAAATCTAAATCAAACATGTATTTTATAATTGTATTCACTCTAATTTATTCATATTAGCCGTATTCTTCTTCTTGAGCCATTGCACCGTATTTTGGTTTCAAATCAACATTTTGGTTAAACCTTTTCGTTTTGATTTGCAGTGCTATGTTGAAATATGATTACTATTATTATCATTATTATTATTGCACGTATTTATTGTGTTGTTTCTTTGTAATTAAAGGTAATAGTCAATGGAACTGAAGGGATCCTATGTGTTGCTAAGCATTTTTTCATAAAATTCAAGTCAACTTTGTATTCAACCAACTGTGTGGTAAAATAAAACAAGAATAAATGAGACTGTGCAACTTGATTCTTTGTCACCTATCGAAAAGCCTTGGTATTCTATCAATCATTCAACATTAACCAACTTTATTATAAGCATTTACTTTTCAATTAATTCATTCGTTTTCTTCCATTGAATTTAAATAGGACATTTGTAATATGAGGATAAAGAAAAACATGAACTTGCAGCAGGCTTTTTGTTATTGGAGAAAATGGGGCTGAACATGCCTGCTGCCACAACCTGCAGGAGTCCCTCACAGAGCCTCAGGGCCTTTATGTTGTAAACTGGGACAGGAGGAAGAGGGTTAATGCTGTCGTTCTTCAAGATGAAGCAAATTGGTGCCAATGCGTAATTTACCCTTGGCACACAGCTTTAATTTACAATGCTGTCTTTGAAAATACATAGAATGATTTAAATTGCAGGAGGAAAACAGATTTGGTTGGTTAATATACGCTTATTAAAATCTGGACAATAATTCAAATAGTGCATGTTAAATGTTTGCAAACACTGCATTGTATTTCATCAGGAAAATAACTGAAGTCAGCTTCATATGATCTTGACCGTTAAGACAAGAAGTCACATGTGTTTCAGCACAGCGGAGAGCTCCTGCAGCCCCCGCTGATTCAGACGGTTTGAGCTTCAAATTGATACAAATCCAAACAATCTATATTGTAGGCAGTATGTGTTTGGCTAACAATACTAATAATAGGATTATCATTATCATATTGCTTTAGTGAACACACTACCCAACATCTCCAGAACACACATGGTTCTGCAGGTGTTTCGTCAATGCACAAGAAATGACAGGAAAGGAAAGCCAATGTCACATCAAGACAAATTAAGATAGGCTACAAATAATTAAAGAAAAACATAATCCTAAATCAGGAGATGTGTGTTAATTTAAGAGTAGATACTTGTTGAAAGAAAATCGTTACTTTTCATCCTTTCGAATCTGTGAACACAAAAATGAACTTTACGGCTTTGACGCCAACTGACAAAATGTAAATATTCATTTTTTTATCTTAGATTTCCATCTCTCGATAATGCATTAAACATCACATATGAATTATGAAGACGACCCCCCTTCGCTACACCTCTTGTTACTTTTAACACACATCTCATATTTATGTCATACATTTAAACATCGATTTGGAAGGCATTATAAATATATGGAATTATTTATCCGAGGTTGTTTAAATCAATTAAATAACTATGTTTGTTGAAACACTCTCACAAGCATTTACGTACCATAGGATAGGTACGTTTTTAACTGTTCGTTCATAAACGAAACTGAAATATCAGTTTTTAAAATGTGGCGACCACACATACACAAAAACACAGCACACACACAAACGCACACACACAGTGCAAAGGGCAGCCGTTGCCACCCCGGCTGAGTTTGGAGCGCTGCCCCGGGACCCATATGTTACCCAAAATGTCCTGGGTGCTCTCTACTGTAGGGACACACGCTTTGGATGGCGAGTGCTGACCAATGTAAATACGAATATTAATATCAGAAGCTCCAATATTTTAACTCAGATTATTTTGCATTGTATTCCAAATAAATCTGCGTGGGCATCATCAGCTGTGGGTTTTGGCCCAGAAAGCTTCAATACTAATCGTGTAATGTTGATAATCAATTATATAAACATGTATAAATAGCCTTTAATTTCAAAGAGGAGCATCTTTTCTGGATCAACTGATTTAGCGATTTTTCTAGCAATGTTTTTCTTGTCTATAAGAAATGAATCTCTTTATATGCAGGTTTAAAAGTTTCGATGGTAAAGAAGTAAATCACTGCTTGTGCATAAGACAAAGAAAACATTTATACATTTCTAAATAGTTTAAGCTAAGTAATTCTACAGAATGTAGGATAAATATGATCATTTCAACAATTGTGGGCAGTCTTTGGAATATTTGATATTGTGGTATCTGCTTATTTCTATAAGGCATGGAAATTACCCTTATAATAACTTTTTAACAATTACAAGTATATAAACTATGAAATATATCCGAAGGTTTTATAGGTCAAGTTTACACATAACACTTGTGGGTTCATGCTACTGTGAATTTCGTTCTTTGCACTTCATAAAAGAGCAGACATATTATAATTATTAAATCTCATCGTCATGGCAAGACGATTGATAGTATAGCCTATAGTCCGTGAAATACTTGTATACTTTTTAATCAGGGAATACATTCAGATATACATTTCGTTTTTATTTTATTTATTTAAAACAACTCTGTTTTTAGGTTAATTTCAAACCACTTTCTTAAATTACTTTGGCCTCAGCAATTGGCAGGCGCCTACCTGTTCATTAATTCATTACAAACTCCAGGTTGGGAATCAAACCCGCAGCTCTGCAGTACAGGCCATTTTTTAACCCAACAACCAAATGCTTGTGTTACACTTTTTAGTTGTAGGCCTCTAACTCTTCCTTTTTTTGCCCTAATCAGCAAATTAAAAAAAGTTGCTTGCAGTTCTGGAGTAGCAAGCCCAAAAGAGAGGCCAGCGAGCTTGCATTAGGAGAGGGCATCTATCAAAATACTCCCCGACCCCCTCACACCACCTCCTCTTCCTCCACAGTCCGGAGAGAGTGGGAGAGAGAGGCTGGCAGGCTGGCGAAGGGGAGCCGTGCCAAGTCCCTTAATGTTCCCCAGCAGCAGCACCAGGAGCTCCGGAGAGGACAACCCAGTGTGTGCGCCAGTGTGCCAGTTCACCGGGCCAAAGTGGCACTGCTGGGAGGAGTCGATGTTTCTTTCCTAATTTTTGCAGCATCTGTTCATTATCCAGGACGTTTAAAAACGAGAGCGCTCATCCTGAGTAACCCCTTCTCACGCACACACTCACACACAGATAGATACATAACACTGAGGCCTTTTGGTAAAGAGTTGGCCTATGAATATGCATTTGTACCTCTTATGTTATGTTGTTCATGAGGTCATGCATCGAGAGAAGGCTGGGTTGCATCTTTAGAATTCACTGGTTGTTGTTACCAGTCCTGCAACAAATAAGAATCGACACACAATGAAGCCACATTTGACAGAAGGAAAATGCCCAAATGTTGGTTAAGTTTGATTAAAATCGTGTTGGAATTAAAGGAGTTTGCAGTATGATTTTTAGCTTTGAAGGAATTATTTTTTTACTTTAACAAAAAAAGCGAATCCGTTCACTGGACATCGTTTTATTTGTCAAATTATCAATGTTAAGTGTTCATACAGTGATACCATATACTAAATAATCAAGACTAGGCTTCAAGCTTCTGCAGGACATATGTGTGTGTGTGTTATTTCATTAAAACAACTTTTTACAAAGTTTCCTAAAAAAAATTGATAATATTTGACATTGAAAATATAAAATATGAATGATTTAAAAAGTGTTTTTTAAATGACACAAGTGATATTTAGATAAATTAAACAGATGTCCACAAGCTTAAAAAATATATATTTAACACTTTTGCAAATTAATACTTCAATTCTTTTCTGACCAGTAACTTGCAATTGCAGTCAGTCTTGAGAAGAAAAAAACAACTTTCAATGACACTCTATGCTCCACTCAAGATGAAAAGTGAGTGAATGAATCTCGCTGTTTAAATTATCATGTTCATGCCCACTCTTTTTCTCACTCAACTTGGTAAGGGAAAAAAATCAAAAGTGTTTGTCCGACATAACAGTCAATAGTGCGATTATCAAAATGTCACAAGTATTATGGTGTGAATTCCAATTAACGTGTAGCTAAAATAATAACCGAGTGTTTTTGCAAAATGCAGATATCACATCATAATATGGATGTAAAATATGTGGGGAATAGAGGCATTTGGGAGGAAGAGCAGATTGGGGAAGGGGTAATCTGATCATCTGATTGTGAACATTTGTAATCTGTCAGTGATTTAAAAAAAAAAGCATGAGAAAATGAAGTTGAGATCTGATATTCAAAAATACACACACGCACCGATTTTCAACTCTCTGGCCCCTGCGCACACTCCTGCAACACCCAAATTGTTACACATGTGTACGGAGGAAACAATAGTGCAGATTTAGGCCAACATCTTTGCCAAACTGAGAACAGGCAGTCCCCCCCCCCCTCACAGTGCCAGACAAGGGAGAGCAGGCCTGTCACTGGCAGTCCATTCAGAGGAAATTCCACAACATCTGTTTGTTATCACACAATGGTGCACGGTGCAGCACGGGCACTGGGGCAGAAGACGAGGCAGAAGCTAAACTGAGGGTGTGCTACTGCTGGGGGTCCCGCCAGGGGAGAAACAAGGTCTGCGGGAGGGGGGAGGAGGTTGGGGGGTAAAGGGGGCAGGAAACAACCGGGTGGGGGGGTGAACAGACAGAGGTGGAGATCCGGGTGAGCGCCAGGTATGTTTCAGGCCTTTGGCGGGTGGCCAGATGTTGACGGGGGGTGTAGTGTTTGTTCAGAGAGTTTTACTGCAGAGTGTGAGACAATCTTTCTGACCTGACCGACAGTTCTCCGTCATTCTCACGCACGCCCAGCCTCGGTATGTTGTGGAGGGTCCGGCGGTATTGCGGGGCGTGGCTGGCCCCTGTTTAGGAGGTTAAGTAGGAGCGTGCACGGGGACGCAACTGGACCAGAGAGGAGGGGGGTGGGTGGGGTCGTTGCTGGTCTGCACAGATGGCATCTGTGCGTGCGTGTGCGTGCGCGTTTGTTATGATAGGGTTGGATGATGCCCTGGTCACATGGGCAGCAGTAATTGGCCTCCATATTGACCAGTTTGCAGCGCTGGGGGGCGGGCAGTCTCCCAGCTGGACCTGTCAGATGGCATCGCATTCACCTCACTGATCACCCCCCGGACGACCTCCGTAACTCTCCCCTCTTCCTTTCATCTCTCCGTTCTCCTTCATCCCTCTCGTCACCTTTAATCTTCCGTTGCCCGCCTCTCTGCCATGACCTGCCTGTCCATCACCAACGCTGTCTACTTTCCACAGCTCCTCCAAACTTTTAGGACTTTTTAGAAACGTTCTATTCCCAAGACATATATTCCTATGTTTGGGTAATCAGTGTCGGTTGATTAAGATATAGGACCACTGTAATTCCCATGTTTCTATAAAGGAACACATTGAACCTTGACCTTGAACCCAACCAGATTAAGCACATTTGAGCTAGTTTGTCTGTTTTTGTTTGTCTTCATACAAGTATTTCTTCTGATTTTACCCCTGTGCTGGGGATTCATTGATTGACACTAATTTTGGGTGACAGGTTAAATATGCATGTGATCTTCTGTCCTCCAAGTGCTAAACTGAAATCAATCAAACAAATCTGATAGATTTGGGATAGTGAACAGTTTTTGGAATTGCTAAATTGTTAAAAAGCAGACAATTATGATTCTTACAAAGCCTCTTAAAATAAGGGCAGATCATTCCATCAACAAAATGTCATTTAATACCAGGATAATTCAATACAAAGGATTCAATTTGAATTAGCTGACTCAAATGTTAGGTCTTAAGTTTTGCAGTGTTGGTGAAAAACAGACCTTTGTGTGTATCCGACTGACTTTTAGCATGGTGTCGCCCTCCCATCCGGAGCAGTAATGGTGTGTGTTTTGCTGTGAGATGCCCGACTGTGAGGAGTTAGCGCTATAGAAAGGATTTCATCCCAGACTTGGCAGGGGAGGGTCTCTGGGTACGTGGAGAACAATCGTCTCTCCTTCGGTCCTGACAGCCAGCAAACACAGAGAGCTGGCACACGCTCAGTGGGAAAAGATCGGGAGTGACAAGGGGATGCACACACACACAATCACACACTCAGACACACTTCTGCCCATCCCTTCCTCACAGTACCAAAATGGGTTCTGATGATGCCGCTGGGGATTGTGGGTTGACAGGCGGGTTCTACAAAGTGGATGGGAGGACCTCATGAAAAAAGACTGTTAAAATGACCAGAGTGTTAGCCTGTCAGACTAACAGACACAGAGAGGGCGGGAGGAGGAGGAGGAGGAAAATAGAGGAAGATCAAGAGAGGAAGAGCAACACAATGCCCGCCATTCATGCTCCTCTGGGAAAGCTCACATGGGATTACATATATAGGATTTTCAGTGTTCAATATACACTCAGATGGACACGTGTCTTGACCCTGCAGCTCTTTTGCTATCTGTGTTTCTGAAAACATGTTGATGCATGAGTGTAACTCCATGCTGTGTGAGCATGCATGCATGTGCGCCTTTACGCGTGAGCAAAAATGATGAGGAGGCGGAGGATGAGAGGTGGGAGAGGAGGGCGAAGTGTGTTTGTGTGTGTGGAGGAGGAGGAGGGGGGTGGGTATGCACGTTTAAATTCTGTGACATCTGTTCATTACAACTAGAGTGTGTTTATTTTTATACAGCCAGCCACAAGCAGAGAGCTCGGCTGGCACCGCTGGTTAATGTACCAGCCTGCTACGACAGAAAGCAAATGAAATATTAACCGGCAGACAGAAAGAATGAGGAGAGGGGCGAGGACAAAGGGAGAGAAAGAGGAAAAATGATAAGATAATATGTGACAAAAATGCGCACATACAGCGTCTCCACTCACGCACACAAAGTCCTCTTTCTGATCTGATTACGAGAGAGATACCATCAGCAGCTCACATGGAAAGGCCTAGAAAACTGCACTCTTTGTCACTGCAAGACAGAAAAGGAACATGAAATGTGTCCAAAATGTGATGCTTTATGGGAACAGGTTGCTGTACGTGAAGAGGTTTCTGTGCTACTCTTTACTCCAAATAATCGACATTTATTGACAGTTGAAAGCAGTGACATACTGTATCTGTTCAAGCTAGAAGAGGACACTGCAAAGAAACCGATACATCACAAAGAGCAACATGAAAAGAGTCCAGAATGAATTCAAACTATAGGTTAATATGAAGGCCATTTCCTGTTTGGGTTCAAAGTTGTAAAAGTGTTGGTTGACTGGCTTGTGATGCACAGATAGTCCTCAACATGTTAGGAAGGCCTCACAGCTTATGCATAGCTTGTGATATTTGTTGTGTGATTTTGTATTTATTCGTATTTTGGTGGTTCAGATTCAAGTGAAATGCTCTTATGCTTTTATTAGTGGATACAAATTAAGTGATATTGTTTGACCCTTTATCTGTGGATAACCTTGACTGAGTTTTGTGATTCTACTGTTTTAGTAGAATGATGTATGTGATATATTGTGGTCTGTGTGCATTTTCTTTTTTATTATTATCATTTTTTTAGGGTGATACATTTGTGCGTTTTGGGATATTTATAAAGGTATCTATCAGTTCATTGGGACAAAATCTGGATGAGATTCTCAATGTGAAAACTGCTGATGCGTTTAGCTCAGTTCAGGTCACTGTGTCCTGCTTTAAAGCCACAACTCATGAACAAGGGACCAAGGGAGGCGACCCTAACACCCCTCCAATCATCCTTAGCAACCAGACCTTTGCATCAACAAGACCCCTCCCCCCCCCCCAACCGCCCCCAGTCCCACCACCGCCCGGCCCCACTCCCATGCTCCCCTGGGACGCCCTGCTCTGGAATGCTGCTCATGGGGAAGAATCTCGCTGCAGGCGCTCAACATGTCACATGTGTCTCAGAGAGAGAGAGAGAGAGAGAGAGAGAGAGAGAGAGAGAGAGAGAGAGAGAGAGAGAGAGAGAGAGGGGCGGCGAGAGAGAGGTGTGGCAGGTATGGTGCTGTACTCCTGCAAGGCGGTGACAGGTTGGCTGTGTCTATGTTTGTATGCGTGTGTGTGGTTGTGTGTGACAGATTCCCTAGATTAAAGGTTTAAAGGGTTCAGATTAACAGGCTCAGGACACAGTGCCCTGCTCTGAGCAAAAGGGAATTGGGATGGCATTAGCGTCTCCTCTGCACCAGCACATTAGCCATTCATTACCGTGTGTTTGCACAATCAGTACCAGGCGGCCCCTCACTCCCCTCTGTGTTATTGCATTCATGACAATGTTAACATGTCGCGATGCTTTGTTATTCATAGACCATTAGCAGGACTATAATTCAACTATTACTTATCATCAGGCAATTGTCACTATAGAAAATAATGCAAAGTCATTGTTATCACTATGTGTGATTCTTTTTTATTTACACCCTGCAGTGCCATTTCTGATTTCTGCTACACAACAGTATCTATTTTTAAAGTGCTACATGTGAGATTTTCACATCAGTACATTATCATATCAAATGTGATTGCTAAAAAACAAACACAGACAAAGCGAGGAAAGCTTGTGAGTCACAGCTGCTCTCTGCACTGCACTTCTGTGTTGTGTTCTCTGTAACCAAAAAAGCAGGTATAAGGGTTAAGTCGGCTTTTAAGGTCTAACATGTGTTTAGTAAATTATTTTAATAATATATAACCGCTAACATGGAACAAGTAACCATTGCCAATTAAAAAACTGTGAACAAAAAAATAGGGGAAATAGGGGAGTTGCTCAGTCAGAAATTAGCTCGGGATTTTCTTTTTCTTCTACAGTGGATGTCATGTTTGTGTTTTCCTCCCCAATCCAATTAGCTAGAGAGGCAATGATAACTCGGCTATCAGTAAGTAGAAAATAAAAACATTTTGATTTGATTCATCGTTAAAGTTATCTTAAAGGCAAAAATGTCAGAAATTGCTGTCACATGTCAATGTTGTGTTCACACACACATAAGCTTTTTGAGGTCTATAATGCAGCATCCTGTTTTGCCCTGAAGCAACAGGGTGCTTCGTAAAGGGTGTCAAATGTTGTAAATACCATCAGTACCCTAGTGTGAAATCAAATACAGGCTTTTAACTATGGGAGCATTGTATAAATATACTGAGATATCTCAATACCATTGGCATTGTAAATTGATGTTTAAATAGGCAAGTGTTAAAGGAGATGAAAAAGCTCCCACAGAATAACAAGCCAATTAAAGTACAGCACAACTCTCGACTGCAAACTTTTCCGTGTTGTCTGTGCGCCTCGCTCTGCCAAGAGAGATGTGAAGACATGGATTGACACACCATCTCTCCTCCAAAGCCTTTCTCCTCATCCCATCCAGATTAAGGGATTACCAGGGAAGACGAGCGCTAAAGCTGGCTAATTCTCACCCAAGCACAGAGAGCTAAGGCTAACAGAGCCTCAGAGCAGCTGTGTGGTGCAGCGAGAGCCGGAGCTGCCTCCCTCTGAGGAGAAAAGAGGGAGAAATCAAAGCATCACTCAAACACATTCACATAGTGTTATGTACGGTTAACACAACCATACATAATACGTCAAATAACAACCTTTATATCCATTCCTCTTTTCGTGAATTTCACATGAAATGTTTTTAATTTATTAATGTATTTTTGTAGTGTTCTCCAGTGCATGAACTCAGTTTAATGACGACACATTTTGTATACCTGTCAATGCAGTTTTTATTCATTTCTGAAATGTGTTCCCGTTCATAACAGTTGCTTTTTATCAATCATTTTCTCCTTTTTCTTATGTGTCCTACTATTACTTGCTGCTCAAATAATCATAACAGTTTCATTGAAATGACTAATTAAATTAAAATGAGCAAATCAAGGCAAACAGCAACAATATCCTAAGTGATAATGTGATTACCTTTTGCAGTAAGAGGGATCCAGGCCCATCTGATGTCAGCGAGAGCTCACACTGATTCACTGACGATGGAAATGTCAACTGAAAACACACTTATTGGATACAACTAAAACTTAAATGAATATTTTTATCTTGAAACACAAAGGACCTTGCGTTTTGTACTACAAGTACCTCTCACTGTTGAAGATGCTCCAGCAAGGCAAAGCTGTCTGTAACGTCTTGATCTGGAGCAGTGACTTCACACTCAGGATCCTCTCTCTGCTCTGACTGGTCTGTATCGTAAAATCAACAGGGAAGTGGACAAGAACAAAATGATTCAACCAACCAATCCATCATGGGGGGCACACAACAGATTCAATTCCCAGATTTCCTTTGACAGTGATCCAAGCTATCGACCATTTACGACGGCACTATAAAACAAGATATACCTTATTTGGATGAAGGTTGGGAAATTGGGCGGGACACAAAGGCAGACAATGAGGCACGGGAACAGGATTTCCCAACAGTGTTCCGTCACAAACCCATTCATCTTAAGTTTCGGTGCACTTTGGAGACCGAATGCAAGCAAGCGACATCCATCTCAGTTCACGTACGGTAAACAAGAGGGAAAAGAGAGAAAGAGGGGGATAAAGACAGAGGAAGAGAGGGATAAAGACAGAGGAAGAGAGGGGCCACGGCTTTGGCGCGTGCTCTCCAGCGGGCAGAGGACAATGCAGTGCTGGCAGAGTCGGGGCCTCGTGCCAGAGGGAATAGAGTGCCACATGGTGCCCCCTTATGAGCAGGGCCAGCCTGGAGGGGGATGAGGGCCACAATGCATGTACGCGTGTGTATTTCTGCCTGCTTTTGTGCATGCACGTGTACGTACATGTGCATGCATGACCATCCACACATACGGTGTCTAAAGGTGTAGAAACAAGAAAGATGGAGCTTCAAGTTTTGGGTGTAATATATGTCGAATAATTAAGTGTGTTTGCAGAGTGTACAAACTAGTTGCGTGAGCGCATGTGTGTGTGTGTTGGAGGGGTTCAGAGAGGTGGGGCACGGGTTGTGTATGTGTGTGTATACGGAAAGAGGGGGGGGGGGGGGGGGGGGGGGGGGGGGGAGTCCCAGTTCCCTTTTGCATCTTAAATTCCTCAACATCTGTTCATCCCTTCTACGCGGTAGCAGCAGCGGGTTGTGATGTCTGCGTGTATGTGTGCGTGTACATGTGTGTGTGTGTGTGTGTGAACGAGTGCATATGTGTGTGTTGAGTGTTTGTGTCTGTCTGCATATGTGCATGCTCTGCTGAAGGTGTTGGTTGTTACCCGCACCTTAATTAGAAGGAGACAGAGACTCATTTTCGACAATACTTGCAGGTAATGTGAAACGCTCGTAGTGAATACAAAAAGAGGTCCATTCACCTCCAAAAGCTCCACTCACAAATTACAGCTCAAGTTCAGAGTCTTTGATCAAAGCCATGATGCATGCTGCAGGTTGTCCTGTCAGAACAAACAACACAGAGGTTCCTTATCAAACACAGAGTACAGAAGACTGGGGCTGAGGGGAAACACACAAACCAAGTAGGTCAACCTACATGACACAGGAGAGAGTCCTAGCTGCAGTTAATACGCCTGAGAGCATTTAGCACAGTATTCTAGCACACATTTGAAGAAGTCAGCGAGAAATGTGGGTTAGCAATAGCATGCCATGCGCCCGTATGAATGTGGAATGACAAAGATTTTTTTTAATTAAATATTTAAGTCCTGTGTGCCATCTCCTGAGCGAGAGCGACAGGAGTTTCAAAGCACACACATACACAGCTGTGGGGCTCGTCAGTGATGAAAAGTATGTTTTCTCAAGTATGGAACGCATTTGAAGTGCTTACACTATATTTTTAAACAATTTACATTGCAGGCTTCTTTACATTACTACTTTACAAATGTGGATTGTACACATATAACATATAATGCATTGCTATATGTAGAATGATATATAACTTAGATACAATTAACTCCAACTCAAACAATTATAACATTTAAACAAGGCTTACACAGCGCATTTCCCGGATAATATTTGTGTACTTTAAATAAAGTAAATCTTGTGTGGTGGTGTGACTTTTACCTCTGACAAGGCAAGTTGATTTAGTTTGTTTAAGGGAAGGATGCAAACACTTTCAATGTCCGTGTCAGAGTTAGATACGTAAACAAAGAAACTGCACTCCTCCCAGACACTGTCCACTCGGCCCCCCTCACTAACCCGATGCCAGTCTTATGCCACCTTGATGCCAAGCCTGCCAAACTTATGTCACATCAGAGCAGACCCTGTGTCAACTCCTCACAGTACATATGCCAACCCGATGCCCTCCTCATGCCAACCTCATGCTACATCGGTGGCAATACTCAGACAACAATATGCCACCGGTGGACCTCTGTTTGGCCCAGTGGGCAGATCCCCTGACTGTGGGCACCGGGAGACACGGTATGGAAGTGGAAAAGGTCAGAGGTCACTAGTGAGTTAGGGTTCAAAGACAAATCTGTCGTTTTGGTTCTTCTTCAGTAGATGCAATTAACAGCGAAATCCGGCTCCCAAGCCCCGCTTAAGCTCTAATCTCAGAGTCTGTGGGCTCCTTCCAGCCAGCCTCCCATCAGCCCGTCTCCCACCAAAGCCCCTCACCTCTGCCTCTCTCTCCATCTCTCTCCCTCCTGATGCCTGCTGGCACTTTGGGAGCAGTGCCCCTCCAATCCCTGTACCCCCCCCCCCCCCCATCCTTCTTCCCTCCCTCCTCCTCCTCCTCTGGATGCCAGCCGACGGCCCTCACAGTGTGGCACGCCATCTGCTGCCGCCCGCCCCGGCAACCCAACCACCCCACCCCACCCCTCCTCGCTAACTCTACCCCCCCCCCACCCCTGCAGACAGCAGCTACCCACAATCCCCCTCTGCCTCAGCCGCGCGGCGCATAGAACAGGAGGCTTTCGCACAGATCACTTCACCCCCCGATGCCCCCGCCAGAGAGGAGGAAGCTGGGTAAAGTGTGTGTGTGTGTGTGTGTGTGTGTGTGTGTGTGTGTGTGTGTGTGTGTGTGTGTGTGTGTGTGTGTGTGTGTGGCCTTACAGACAAAGTAGTCAAGCTTTTTGTTATGTGTGTAAATAAAAACAAACACACACACACACGTTATAAAACACAACTCTGTTTCTGGTTTAGTGCTGACATGCATTTACATTCAAAAGTTATCGGTTTAAACATACAGTCTATGGTTTAAACACACACACACTACCAAAGGACGTTTTTTGGTTGATGCGTGCCCATGCCTAGACGTCAGAGCTAGTCTACGGCTTCCCATATAAATTGCCTGTAACGCAAGAAAGACTTAATGATCAGAATAAAAAATATTGGTCTGTGTTGCGATCGTTTTCCTGTAAAAAAATGTTTACAACATGAACAGAGCAATTTGTCTCTCATAATATCCGTAATACAGTTTCATGTACGTGTTTTGTTTGCTTCTTTTTCATACGCATAAATCATCATGGAATGCACCTACGTACAGGTATGTTTAAAATACACACACACACACACACACACACACACACACACACACACACACACACACACACACACACACACACACACACACACACACACACACACACACACACACACACACACACACACACACACACACACACACACACACACACACACACACACACACACTGTTGGGGATCCGATGGTGGCTTTGTGGCAGAGCTCTCTGATCAGCGATTAGCTTTGAAAAAGGGAGAGAATAAGATGAGAGACATCAAACTATAGCAGGAACATGCGGGAGAGAGAGAGAGAGCGAGTCAGTCCTACATCCATCTTGTGTGGGTATGGAGCCTCATGGCTGGCACTCTATCCATCAATGAGCGCAACATTAACTCTCTGGATCACAACCAACATCCCCAGATCTCTCTCCATCCTCTGCCCCTCCCCTCACTCTGCCAAATACACACACCAACACAAACACTATTAGTATTCCTCTAACATCCATGAAAAACCTCAAAATACACCTATCTACCTTACCCTCGAACACGATCAGATCCTGGGGTTTTATGTATTCAAAACTCTATAACTCTGTTGAAAATCCCCAAAACATTTTCGAGTGTCTCTCTTCCTCTCTCTATCTTTACACACCTTCAGCGCCTAACCAGCTAACCTCCTCAGCCCCTCTCTGATGTCTAGATCGTCTCCATTCACCTCCTCTTTTCTCCTCTCCAGATCTCCTCTCCGCTGAGCTGCCTGATCCGCTCCTCTCTTTGTCTCTCCCCCAGTTGGTGTTAATAATTTAACTACTGAGCTGCTGCAGAGCTGGCTCCCGTCCAGGCCTCAGATTGGCACTGTCTGTCTATTTATGACACTGTGTGGCGGCACACATGTGTGGGATGTGCAAGAGTGAGAGGACGACACTGTGTGTGTGTGTGTGTGTGTGTGTGTGTGTGTGTGTGTGTGTGTGTGTGTGTGTGTGTGTGTGTGTGTGTGTGTGTGTATGTATTTCTCTATTAGATTTCAGCAAATGAGCTGTCGCCTGAATGGAAGTCAGAAAGAGAGATGTGTGTTACGAACACAGATTCCTCCTCTAGATTTCTCACTGCGAGAGGGATTATCTAAATTACTATTCACACAAAATTGTTTGAAATAATGTGGTGATTTGGAGACACAGTCTTATCCAACACAATGTTATAGTGTTGTTAGCTGAATGGCTACTGGTCTATCAGGCTATGATATGCAATACTAAAAGGAGGTCTGCTTGGTAAGAATTCTGAAATCATTGATTGAAGAAATAAGGCGGAGATGAGAGGAAAAGGTCGAACTATGGGACCTCCAAGTCACATAACAATGATTTATGACATAAAGAAGCTAATATGCAATATGCAAAGAATGGTAATAATGTCATATGTTATTCAAAATAAAGGATGAAAATATGACATGACTATCAGATTTCTCAAAAAAACAGGGGTTATTCAATCAATGACATTGCCCCTCTTTATCTTCAGAGGTGTCCTGCATAAGCAGACAGCCTCAGACTAAGTGGTTTGGAAATTATGTAGCGATATAACTTGACAAGACAGAAATAATTAGCACCCATTGAAATGTAAAATGCTACACTTCATTCTGTCGAAACTTTGCGTAAAAACTTTAACAAATATTCTCCAAAATCTGTTCCAGCACATTACCTGAAGACACTCTTATACACCACGGATTCAACAGTTCTGAAGAAAAAAAAAGAGGTGACATTTCCGAAGAAAGTACGTGACACGGTGTGAATCTCGATGCCACCTCCCACACCTCTCACACCCTCCTACAATCCTGCCCACAAGAGATCTCTGCCGGGTAAAATCAGTGCAAGCAGCTCACGACATTCATGTATTCATCACTGGTATCATCAATCATCCTTAGAATCAGACGTCATCCTTTTTAAACATCACTAATGGTACTTAAATAATCCACTCACTTTGCGAGTGCTTTTCCTCAGGGCTATTTTACTTAAATGTTAAAACAAACAATGAGATTTCTACAGATCCAAATGTCTTTAACCTTGCCTTATCTACACTTTGTCAACAATGCTTTTCACACTCAATTTGCTCTTCTGGTGTCTTCTCTAACACCAACAAATTAAGATTGTTTCCATTTGTTTTGTTTAGCAATGCATCCGTCAAAGTCATTTAAGTTAACTTGTACATCTTGTGTGTTGAATCCATCGGTTGATGTGCCGTTAAGGCCTTCTCGGGGATTCATAGTAAACAGACATATGCAAGGCCGCCCACCTTACCTTATATACATTTGATATCTCATAAGGGCCTTTCACACTTGCCGGAAAACATCAACACACCACAAATGGCTGCATGAACACAGAACCTGCACTGTCATTAATTTCAGAGACGGAGGGAGGTCAGTGTACCAGACGGTGTTTGTGTGTCTGTGTGCAAGCATGTGTGCAGGATCGCATGGATGTAGATGTGTGCTCACATGTATGTGAATGTGCACGTCAAAAATGGGGGAGGGAAACATGCATGTGCAAGCACAAACACACACGCATACACGCACCGGTGTTGACAGGTGGCTGTGGTAAAGAGGTGGTCCCTGAGCTGGGGTCTGCCTGTCTCTGGCTGAGAGAGAGAGGAATAAAAAGCTCCCAGCAGCTGTCGCCCTAATTCCTCTAACACGGTGCTTGTGCTCTGATTAGAAAACAGATCTGGCCTCTAATTTACTCCTGACATCAACTAATGCTCTATATCTCAATTTCTCCGTCCCTGCTCGCCACTGGCCTGCCTGGCTGGACACACACACCTGGTGACTAAGTGAGTAACAAACGTACGGGCATAAAAGCACACTGCAAACCGAGCATAACATAGAGCCATGTAGTCCTTACCTGGTATCACGAAATATCCCGCTCAGACACGCTGCTACTGAGCTATGAAACTGGATTGTTCTTCTATCCTCAGTCTGCAAAACCAGGCTTGAAGAGGCTTCATGACAACTTTAGTTATCAAATGGCTATTCATTTCCTATCATTATCGGCTTGTAATACCTTTAAAATAAAAGTCAGCCCTTAATCAACAGTTGTGTATGTCTAGAGAGATGTTTTGCTTTTTATAATGGCTACAAATTATGACACCAATGCAGATGCTAAGAAGTGTATCATGAGGTTACTTAATGTCTATGCATGTGCTGAAATAGAAAATAGTTTTAATTTAATTAGTGTCAATTAATTCCATGTTTTCTGGAAATAAAATCATTCAGAAAAACAACTGTGTGTAAGTAGCACTATTACCAATCCTCTTTTTATCCTACAACATATATCCATGCTTCCTAAGGTCTCATATTGTGCTGCAAACAAGGGAAAGGGAAAAAAGGAAAAAAGTCTGACACATAAAAATGTATTTTTATAAAGGTTTCTTTGTGATATACCGGATAGAATAAGTTTAAGAATTAATTGGGCATGCAATTTAGTGAAAGCTAAACTTCCCAACATTTTAAAATGATACTGGCAGTAGGAGTTACAGATAGACAATGCTTGCTAATAAAGATTCAAATGCCAAATAGTTTTGGCATGTCTAATATAGATTACAACTGACTTCATGTTAGTAGGTCTATCTGTTTCTCAGAAAAGTTGAAGTGAATGAGGGAGAGAATGGAAGTGATGTTCAGTGATACCAGTTCAGCGGGGGAGGAGAAGAGGCTGGCCGGGTGTCGGGGTGCTGTGACGGGGTTGGCCCAGCAGGGGGCAGAGGTGTGATGCAGGGAGTGGGAGGTGACAGCTCGGTGTCACACTGCACACAGGGTGTCACCTCACCAGGCTGGGAGAAAGAGAGACAGAGAAAAAAAGGTGAGAGATATATCTCACTCTGCGTTCTTTTCCTCTACCTTTGTGAGGACTTTAAGGAGTTTAAGACCTTAAGGACATGTATGTAACCGGAGGATGTATTTAGATTAAGGTTAGGTTTAGTGAATGCTTTATTGTATTGTGATCAAGCTGATTCAACTGATAAGAAAACACACATGAAACCCCATTAAGAAACCCAGCTTAATGTGTGTGAGCATGTTGCTGTGAAGGGCTTGTAAGAGGATACTAGTAGGCTAGGTTTCTTTGTGTAAGAGTGTGTGTGTGTGTGTGTGTGTGTGTGTGTGTGTGTGTGTGTGTGTGTGTGTGTGTGTGTGTGTGTGTGTGAGAAATCCTTTTTATTTCCTCTTTCTTCTCTCTCTGTCCCCTGTATCTGTCTCCTGGGACTCACTTGGCATCTCTCCCTACTTTTAATTCTCGCTCCGCAAACTGCTGCTGTCTGAACACAAGCTGGCATCTCACACACACACACACACACACACTTAGTTTCACAAATGCACGGGTGGACCCCCTCCTCCCTTTAATGGGCAATGGAAGACACACACAGCCGCCCCACTTCCGGTTCAAACGCAACACAAACCCTTTCACATCAGTGTCATCTGAAATATTGGAAATCATTTCACAGACACATACAAGGGACATCAATGATAAAGTACACGTTGAATTCAAAGAGAAAAACACAAATACACACGCAGTGATGAAAGACCGAGATGCTAAACAGCCTCCCAGGAAATACACGCTCACTCCCAAACGCACACACATTTCATCACTGACAGTAGACACAGAGAGACAGCATCTCTGCTTCTCAGAATACAAATCCAGTGTGAAAGAAACACACACAAGATGAGCCCTTAAAACATAAACACAAATCAAGGAAGTAAAAGAACATGAACATTCCACATTTATTTGTTTATTTTTCTATCCCTGCTAGCTGCTCCTTTAGTTTCAAACGGGCTTAATAACACAACTGTCATCGGTGCTCACGCAGCCAGCCGCACGCATACAAGTTCTCCAGCAAAACATACATACTCTGACAGGCAGCCCAACTTCAAAAGCCAGAAATAAATAAATGATACGAGTCTGATAGGGATGGATGAATAAATAACAAGAGGAGAGAGAAAACAGGAAGGAGTGTGCAGCAGTTAGAGAGGAAGCAGAGAGGGAGATGCAGTGATTTCTGGAATGAGGCTGGAGGTGCAGGCAGAGAGAGTGAAGAGAGGCTGTCACACACACTTCTCATCTCATTTAAGTTAAACTGGCATGCAGAGATGGAAGCACACTCCAGAGATAGATATCTGTGTGCAGCCATGCGTATGCTGCAGGTGGTGAGTGCAAAATGCAGCGTGAGGCCGAGTGACTTTCTTCTCTTTAGAGTTTGCAACACTGTGTGTCCTTTCTTTAAAATTATTTGGAGAAGGGTGTGAGTGTGAATGCAAATATGCAAATGAAACGGTTATTATTGCATTGCTCATCAAGCAGCGCGGAGCAGACATTAATAGGCTGATGAATATGCATGTGAATTTGTTAATTAAGTTAATTATTCTGCTGAAAATGCATTCGTCTTCCAAGGACATCTTCCCCAGGATTCCAACCTGCTCCACTCATTAGTCATGCGATATTTTACACTGGGCGCCGGGACAAGAGGTAGGAATGGGAGGGGCAGGAGGGGCCACCGGGGTGGATATGTATACAATATAAAGGCATCATGGCTTTCAAATCAACTTAAGAACAGCAGTAAGAGCCTGAGAAAGAGATATGATGGCATGATGATGGCATCCAATCATTCATCAGCGCTTCAAAAGTGAAGGGTCAGTGAAGGAGACAAAGCCCCGCGCCCTGCTACGGCGGGGCGTAGACGCTCCTAGTGGCCAGACATTCGCTCCATCTCTGCTTTTCTCTTTCCTCTCCAGTAATTCCCCCTCTTCGCTGCTTTTCCTCTAATTGCTTATTAAAACCCTCTTAAATGAACTTTTTGTGCCAACTTTCCAACACATTAATTAATTGTTGTAGCCAATTAAGTGTCGCTGCGCAAATGAGCTTCAGCACAAATGGTCCTGCAGGGCCCGTCTAGCCCCCCCCCCCCCCCCACCACCCCAACTCCACCACCACCCTCCTCCTCCTCCGCCACCCTTTGCTGACTGCTTTCCCAGCAGCCCCTCTGCCCTTAAAGCGGCAGCATCAGCACAGACAGGCAAAATAATGTTGCCATTGTATTGAATTGGTAATGAGATGCTAAGACCTTGGAAATGTACTTTGCTGTGCAAAAGTGCAGCATCATGCAGAGAGGTTGAGGTTGCTGATTTGGAGAAAACTATTAAAACATAATGAATAAATACCAGTGTGTTCTCACTTTTAAAGGTCCCATGACATGGCCATTTCTACTGATCATAATTCCATTGTTGAGGTCTACTAGAATAGATTTACATTGTTCAATTTTCCAAAATCACATTGGGTTTCTCATACAGCATCTCTATATAGTATGTGTATTCACTCTCTGTCCTAAACGGCTTGTTGGAGCTCCTGACCCCCCCTCCCTATGAGCCCACTCTGTTCTGATGAGTCCACCACCGTTACAGCGGAACATCAGTGTTTATGTTTTACAATGGCATTTGTTAGCAACCAGAAAATGACACCAGTAATGACAAACAGATGAGAATGCTGCGTGGGGTCTGGGTGCCGTGTTGGCGGGACGTTGCGGGGCTCGCTGCTCCGCCCTTTGAGGCTCGAGGAGCGGACAGTGTGAGCTGGATTACTGGTGTCGTTTCCTGGTTGCTGCGTGGGGTCTGCGAGACAGCGAGACACGGCGGAACTCAGCCTGAGCACACACACACACACACTCACCGCCTGGCTGTGAGTGTGTGTTTGTGCAGAGATCCGCGGCTGAGAAAATATAAGGCTGAGTGAGTGTGTGTGTGTGTGTGTGAGGAGCCGTTACGTCACTATGACCAGGAAGAAAAAAATGGAAAAAGAAAAATCTCCAACGAGGCGTTCTGGGGCAGCATAGACAGGTCTTTTCTGTGTTAGAGTTTTACTCCCTACAGGGTGTACTTTGAGGGTTTGTGACTTTGCAGACCGTTTACATGCAGAAAAAGCTACATAACACACAAGGGGACGGGTAATAACTGGAAAAGCATGACATGGGACCTTTAACCTGTTAAGCCCCGAGCCTGTTTTTCAGGTTTCAGGCTCGAAAATGACATGCCCAAAACAAATGACTACAACTTAACTTCTAAAAGGGTTATATGAATAATTTCTTTTATCAAAGCAAGGTTACATCTGTGAGTTGGATGTAGAAGTGTCAGAATCAATATAGATTTTTCTCAGTCAGTAAATTCAGATGGAACATAGCAAAAAAAGGTAAATTCTTACCTCCGCCTAAAGAAAAAACATTACTTATAGTGAAAACCACCCTTGAATGATGGGATGGTAGACTAAAAGCTTTAGGTATCCAAATTTCCAGGCGGAATAAGCTTTCGGCACATTTGGGTACATCTGGTTCCATCAGTGCCATTTGACCTTTTTCAGGTACCAGACTATAAAAATGGTGTATTACATTGAATTATCACCATAGGTATTCATTCCATCCAAAAAAAAAGGTTAAGCTTTCTCTCTTTTCAGAATACTCATGGAGTGGACACTAGAAAAACTTCAGTATAGAAGGAATGTATACCAAAGGAGTTACTGCAATCCTGGATCATTTTTGGTTTATGACCTGGCACCAGCAACTTTATACAAAATCACGAAACATCTGTATCATCTGCCAATCCCAAAGGCTCCTAAAAATTCTTTGGTTGGTGTCGCTGCTGTTGAACGATAAAGGAATAACAAGTGTGTGTGACAGCAGTTTCTCACAAAACTATAAACTGAGTAGAAATGGAGATGGTGTTATGGCATCAATAAAGCACGCTGTTGCAGCACTAAAGCCTATATCACTGCCGGGATAAAGTCAATCAATTTTCGAAATATCACATAAATAAAGATGTAGCCATAAACGGAATGACTGACATTAAATTTTGCTTGATAGAAGACAAAGAAGGGATCTGATGAAGACAGCACATTTTGCTCACCACCCAAGATGCATTCATAATTGATTGCTTTGCTATAAAAGGGTGAAAATGGAGCGAATGTATTTGTAATCTTTTGATTTTTACATGTTCAGTTAATACTCCACGCTTTGCATTATCTGTTCACTCAGCACATGTGTGTGTGTGTGTTTGTGTGACTTTGGGAGTCCCCTTCTCCCCTCGCCAAGTTTACACATAGTCATTGATCAAACAGCCTCAGTCATCAAACTCAACATCAAACTGTAGCATTGCTCAGAGACAACAGAGGCCCAGATTTAAACAAAGGAGTTAGCGCACACACAGAGCCACACAGGCTAGCACATAGAAAGTCAGTAAACGGGGTATTACTGGTACAGATCCCATCGTTTTACCTTCAATTTGATGTCGAATTTTATTACAGTAACGAGTAAGAGTCATAAAATATGAGTGACTGAATTTATGGACTGCTTCAGCAGCAGAATTCATAGTTATGTTTTGTCTGGAGAAGCCTTCATCAGTCTCTAACCACAACTGTGCACTTAGAAATGTGAACATGGACAATAATCTAATGTTGAATGTATTGAAATGTTTACCTGTACAAAAACATGAAATGAAGGATGACTCACTTCTTTCTCCCAAGCCCTTGAATGTCTTGCTTCCTTTTCCATTACTCTCGCCTTCTCCATCCCAGATGCCGCCTTCTTTCTTTTGCATCCGGAGTGAGTTTTCTGCCAAATTGAAATGTAGCAAGAGTTCAGACAAACAGAAGTTTTAGAGAACTCTTACATGTTTGTTGTGACAAGCGGATAAATGATAAAGAACGTTTTGGAGCCTCTAAACCAGACTTTATATAACAAATAGAAGACATGTACTATGATTGAATGATGCATGTGTGGCTGGTAGAGACATTCATTTTGTAGTGGATGCTGTGTGTTTAGGTAGGAGAGAGAACACTCCCAAGCGCTCTTTGCAGTCAGTCAGGGTACAGCAGATGTGTAATGTGTGAGCTGGGTGCATCCGTTACCATACATTTAGAAAATAAGCTGCTATTTGTTGAAGGTTGCCAGATTCTACATAGGGGACAAAGGATACTTAACTGCTGAGAGTGGTAAAATATATCTTAGATTTCAAATTTGTGCTCCACCAATCCCACTGCACAGGGACTACTAAGACAAAATCCAAACGCATACTTATAATGTGGCATGTATTTAGTGAAATGAAGTGCGTGTCCATTTACTCTTTGTCTGGAAGTAAACCAAAATCACTGCAGCAGACAGTGAAGCGACAGCATTCAAAATGGACGCTCCATTTTGAATGTCGCCACCGTTGTCCGTCTCTGCCACGGGGAGTACGTGCCTCAGACTGGCAGCGTGGCACATTTATGGGCATTCCCCATAAGGTGCCTTCCTGATTGATGGCGCAGCCTCGTGCACCTCCCTCTCTTCACTCCTCAGTCCTGATTTATTCGTCTAGTCTCTGTGATTTGGCACTGGCATTGCCCACTACTTCTCCCGTGGAAACTCCCTGTGGGCACATTCACTATTATTTGGTGTCCCAATGGGCACAAGCATCAGACAGAAACATACAGGCACGCACACACACACACACACGCACACACACACACACACACACACACACAGGCGCACACACAGGCGCGCACACACACACACACGCACGGCCTGTGCTAGAGGGCAGGTGAGCCTCCCACTGCCTCCACTCTGAAAAGATCTCTCACCCAGAGGGCTCAGCATGCTTGGTGGGCCAGAGGGCTAAGCGGCTCTGTAAGCCTGCCAAGTGAGGAGCTGGTCCGGGTATGCATGAGGACAATCCTAACACACACACACACACACACACACACACAGAGAGAGAGAGACAGACAGACACACACCCAGTCTGCGTGAACCTAGCAGGCTTCTCTCTTTGCCAATCTGCAGTTTATGATCCTTGTCCGCCTGTCAGGATCTTCATAAAGAGATCAACCCAAGTGGTAAAGAAATCGACACATAAATAAGATGGATGCATAGGCAGCACTTCACCTCACTGTCTGACTGGCTCAATCTTTTATACTTCACTTCATCGCGGTGTATAGGAAACAATTAATTTAAAAGAACCTACTTGGATTCACAGGGAAAATCCAACCGTAATAAATATATAGTGTTTAAAATATGCCTCCAGCCCCGTGTACAAATACCAAATTCATTTGAAATAAGGCAACATATTACATAAATAATACAAATATGCACATTTTCATAAATATGTCTTAAATATTGAAAAAACATTTCGGAGAATTAAACGGGATGGAAACCTTGAACACATTACAATTGTTTTCAATGATTTCCAACACCCATGGGAACCTTGCTTTTATGATCCGACAGAACTTCCTGTAGAATGAAAATGTGTAAACATGAGTTTCCAGGTCCTACGAGTAAGCATTTATATCTTAGGTGATAGTGAGGTTTTCAACTATAACCAGGCTTTGCCGAGGCCGAACTGTGAGCACTTCCTGTATAGCTTGATCTGAAGTATGAGGGAATGCCTACCATCTAGTGGCCACTTCACAGAAACATTCAGAGATGCCAAGAGAGAGAGAATTCAACTGGTCGCATAACTTCCTTTAATAAACTGAACCAAGAAAACACATATTACAAAATATTTGTTTCTTTTTTACATACACAAATCATTTTCTCCCTCAAAACCAAAAAAATGCAAACAGAAACCATGGACCATTTTCAAAGTGTGTATCATTTTCTTTATGTAGAAAATAACTGCAGCAAAAGAAAAAGCTTTTGTTGCACAAGTTGGCGGGGAGGCAACGACATATTATACAAGGCTTTCACAGCCCACCAGGAAGAGCCAGAGAAGTCAGTGTGTGCCTACGTGTGTCTAGCTTTTATACAAGTGTATCATGGAGCGATACGTTGAGATGTAGTGGTTTGATCCATCTTTCAGACAGATAAAGTGAGCACTGCTATGACACAGGTTTGGGAAAATCTTCATATGGACCAAAAACATATCGCAATTCAGTTTAATTGATGAGAAACTGAATACAATATGGAACAGCCTTTGAGCAAAACGAAAATCAGTCCTGTAGAGGGACGCTGTTGCCATCAAAAACGGAAACTTAACCCACACTTTCTTGCCAAGCCGCGATCATTCAGGGGTCGCTGGGGTCACAAACGAGGCACAAGGCTGAAACGGGAGCTAGCCAGCACGTGAGGTTCAATGAGACACTCGTAAACCTCCATTGTTCTTATCAGTGTGCTCAAAGCCTCAAATATAGATACACAGGACTTTAGCTTCCACCACACTGGTACAGACACCGCCCCATTACAGAGTGGAGCAAAAATGACTTCATCTTCATAAAGCTCTTGGAACTCTTTTTTAGAAGTGGGCACTGCAGTGGACATGACAATCATTTGTTTTGAAAAAAAAAAAAAAAAAAAATCAAAGCTGCTTTCTAATTTGAGTGTCAACTGCATGGCACTCAATTTGAAAAGCTAAACTTCATTCAAGTCGGGACCTTCAGTCAAGGGTGAGAGCAAAGGGACTGCAGGAGGTGACGTTCCCAAATTAATTTACGGTCAGGTCCAAACACTCCCTCCGATTCAAAACGACAGAGGGAAGTGATGCTCTTGACCTGAGGCCCCTTACAACATCTTTGAATCAACTTTAACTACCTGCTCATGGTCCAGTGAATCATAATCTGTAGGTGTCCCTCTGTCTTCTTCCTCTGCGTGTCCTTCAGGCCAGGATTGCTCGAGCTGCCCTAAGATACTAGGGTTTGTCTCTCAGAGGGGGGGGGGGGGGTTCAGCGGGCAGCTCCATGGGAGAAGCGGAGGTCCTGGTCCTTGGGGAACTGTGCTGCTGTGTTCGGTCCTGCTGTGGCCTCAGCTGCAGCCGAAGGTTTAGGTGAGGAGTCAGCCATCCAGGGTGGAGGAGGCGGTCCCCGGGCCTCTGCAGCAGGAGAGGGGTCCTTGCTGTGCGGGGGGGCCACAGCATCCGAGTCCTGCTGGGAGATGAGCTGGAGCAAAGCAGCTGCCACAGCAGGGCTGATGTCCTGGCTGGGCTGGGTTTCAGACCCGGCCTGCTGGGCATTTCCAGGGAGGAGAGCCGATGGAGGAGGACCGGGTGGAGAGGGGGGACGCTGCTCCCCAGGTGGAGGCACCTGGTTGGCACCCTGCGGTTTCCTTTTTGATACTGCACCATCTGAAGGGGACAAACAGGAAGGAGGACAAAACATTAGGTAGAACACATTTGACATGTAATGTTTCACTTAATTTTAGGCTATCTACACAAAGACCCTTACACCTAGTTGTCCTTTTATGTCTTATTTACAGTCACTAAGTTTTAGTTTAGAATCAAATGGGCCTAATAATGTGACATCCCTACCTTCACCACAAGAGGGAGAGCAAAGCACTTGAAGTGCATCTTCACATTAAGTACATCACCATTATAAGGGCAAACATAAGATGTCTGTAGGTATCAGTTTGCATTAGGTCAAGTTAAGATCGCCTACACTGACATTGATTATATGGTACATTAAATGCTACAATTATTTAGCCCTGAAAACAAAGATGTCAGGCCTATGAAAACTCTCCAACAATACCCCTATTTAGATATCAATGTTAAGGGGAAAAAAAGTTTGGTTTTACCGTGATTTACTATCACTGTTATTATTTAACGCAGTTAAGCATTGAAGTTGTTCACTATAATGGTCCCAAAATAATGGCATTGATGTATGCAAAACAGATGCAGCTGCATTTGTTTTTCCTTAAAAAAAAAAAAAAAAGATGCAGGAAACATTAGGAAGGGCATGTAAAGCTGGGAAAGTAGAAAGGGTGACTTATGTAGGAATATTTTAAGTATTTTAAAGGTCAGGACAAGATCACTGTAACAGGTTAGTCTTGAAACGTTTTTCAATCCAAAGCCGTGCAAGGCAAACCGAGGGTAAGGGTTTCAGCAGCATGAAAAGAGAAATAACCCGAAGAAAACAGGACCGTTACCATTCCAGTGTCAGCAGCATAGTCAATAGTTTTATTTCACTTGCTAAAAACATTTGAATTAATATCCGAGTTGAAGTGAACATAAAAAAAATATGTGACAAAGAAAAGGTAAAAGAAACACATGCAGGTGAGGCCTAAAGATTCAAAACATTTATTTCCACTTGATAATTTATTACTTTCTTCATAAAAAGGCTGACATTACAGACGGTTTAAAGCAACATCGCTTTCTGTGAAGAATCCATGAGACCTGCTTTGTAATGAAAATGAAATGCGAACAGGATGGGACAGATACAGAAAAACAAAAACTGAGAATGAAACAAGAAAGTAGGAGAACAGTGGAGTGGAAGGGAACAATACAGTGTGAACCTTTTCTTCCTTCGTCTGGTTTATTGAGTACACCAGTGAGAGACGTCCATGTGCACCAAACCTTTGCCTGGTTACCAGGGTCACATGACAACGAACACTCGACAGACATTTTGCGAAGTACTGCATTTTTCAATGTGTGAGGTGGTTAAAGGGGACAATGGTGAGCATGAGTTTAAGGAATGTCAGGGTGAAGGAAGGGGTGGGGGATGAATGATAAGTCTAATGGCCCAATTCATATGGTTAATTGATCATTTTGTTGATTTTGTCAGGTCATTATTAGAGTATATAGGAATTTTTTGTCAGTCAGCTCCTATTATTTTTTCCTCTACCCTGCTCTCTTCATTCTTGTCCCCAGTGACTTTCACCTGACCTTAGTTCGCCTTTTTTTCCACCATCTAGAGACTAAACCCAGACTTGCCCTTGCGTTCAGTAGTAGAGGCGGACGAGCCGCGCATTAGTGCCTCTGATTGGACACCATTGCTCTCATCGCCTTGCTCCTCCCTTTGGGGCTTAATGATGTGGCCCAAAAGGAGAGCGAGCAGGTTGGCCTGGTCCTCCTGGCTGAGCGCGGGGTCTCCGGATGTCGGCGAGGGTTCCCGGGGTTCAGGCGGCGGCTCCGGGGGCTGGGACCTGGCAGCAGTGGGGGCCTGGTCTTCTGGAGCCCCCTGCTGGTCAGAGGCCTCACTGAGGGCTGACAGCGACTGGCTGAGAGTCTCTGGGGTGGAGAGGTTGAGGAGCTGGGCCACCTGGGGCAGGCTGAGGTCCGTCTGCCCCTGGAGGAGGTTCATCAGCACGGCCAGCTCTGTCGGGTTCAACTGGTCTGCTGCTACTCCCAGGCCTGGACGAAGTCACACAACCACAATTCAATCTATGAAAATGCAATACAGTGCAAACAAAGAGGTCTAATTCTAAACGATTTTTCCTTGGAAAGCAGTGCATCAGTGTGAAAGCATACTGCAGTAAGGAGAGGAATGATGGAATAATCAGAGGAAAAATGCATTAAAAGGCCTGCTCTGTAGTTCACAGTTTGCGTTGTGTACGCAAAGCGGAATATTGAAACGCATAACAGAGTACATATATTATAACCATATTTTTTTTTGTGGTAACATTTTATTTAGATGTATCCGTTACCTGACAACTCACTCTCTAAGGTGACTGGGGGGGGCGGTTTTCCTGGGGGAGGCGGTGGGGGTACAGCCGGGCTGCTTTGGGGCCGGCTGTTCTCCCCGCTCGAGGTCCCTGTCGTTTCCTTACGGGGCACTTTGGGCACATCCTCGGGCACCCCGCTCTGACGTGCACGTCGTCTCTTCTTACTCCACAGCTCGTGGCAGTCCTGATGGTGAGGAAGACTGGAGGCATGCAAAAAACAAAATTATTATAGTACAACCATTAATAAAGAAATCCTATGAAGAAAATAAGACAGTCCTAGATAAGACCTACGCAAACAAAGTATTCACAGTGTGTATTTCAATGCTCTTTCATTATCTCTCACAACAAAACACAACATATGATACTATATAAACAAAAAGGTGAAAGCGGCGGCCATGGGGCTACTGACTCTGGCGGTGGCATCTTGTTGGGCTCAACATTACTCAGGAAGTCACTGACAAGAGCTTGCTCTGCTGAGCAGCGCCGCCCGGGGTCAAGGGTCAGCATTCGGTCCAGCAGGTCCAGGGCAGCAGAAGGTAAACTGTGCAGAGGGTAGAGATTTTAAAACTGCAGAAACAAACTAAGGGTAGATTACAGTTTTTGTGAGTACGCTCAGCAGCGCTACGTACAAGGCAAACTCCTCCCGCAGGCGCCGTCTGTACTGCTTCTTGGGTTTCATGGTGTTGAAGAGGGGAAGTTTAATGACGTCCGGCCAGACTGCAGGACAGGGACTACCACACAGACGGCTGAGGGACATGACGGAAAGGCAAATATGGGTGATAAAGAAACAGAGAATTCAGTGTGGGAAGTTTGCAGTCGAGGTTTCTACTTTAAAAAGGGCTGTGGTCAGAAAGGTCAGCCTACCTGATATGCTCCAGCTGTAGAAGCTCCTGGTTAGCCTGGAAGATGGGCTTCTTGGTAAAGAGCTCTCCCAGAATACACCTGAGACATGACAGAATGTGTAGTGTTAGTATGAAAATATACAGTTTTATATACCAACAGTTTCAGAGGATAAATAATACACACTTTAAGCAGGTGCAAATGTATCAGAAAAACACTCAATAACAAAAAGGTAGCACCTGCACACTTTCACACTAACATTACTTGTTATACTTTGTTGACTCATCCAAGTAGAATCAAAACTAAATGGTGTCAAAATTGTGAAAACGTTGACTGAAAAATATGGGAGAGGATTATGACCAGTTTGAATAAAAATATTTATGACATCCCTTATAACATTTTTGAAAACTGAAATGGCATGGAGCAAGTGTGCAGGCATTATCTTTTTATTATCTGAAATTGTGAATGACTCCCAACAGTGACCAATAAATCATACTACTTCTGAATATGATACATTTCAATTAGAACACATCCTTTAAGAAAACATTTCCTATCTGATTTTGCCAAGAGTAATCATAAATAATACAAGTGTCAACATTGTGTAGTACATTATAGCAAGTGCAAATGTTCACAGCAAAGTTATTTTTCCACAGATAAGAAACCAATTTGCATGAAATAGTCTTCTGTTATAAATACACTAGATTTTGGCAGCCCGCTTGAAAACTAAAACATCTCACACCTCACTGAGCTTCATTTGCCTCTTGGTGCCCATGTTTAATAATAACCGACTCTGTGGCACAAAGATTACTCTGCAACAATTACAAGTGTTTTCTATTAAGAGGATACCAAGTAGAAAGAACATTTGTAAACAATCTTCTTTAAAAGGTTGATGTAGCTTTGATGACTTTTCAGTGATGTTGGGATGAAAAGGCCATATTTTATGTTTGTTTAAAAAAAATGTAATGGGCTTAGAGAAACTACACCCATTTAAAAAAAAAAAAACAGTCAAAAATCTTCATTAGTTTATGAAGACTACACGACATGAGAAAATAGAATAGAATAGAATGGAGTACGAATGTTAAAGATGAAACAATGTAAATGTAGAACAGATATGTACTGCCATGACAGTCTACTCACCCACAGCTCCATACATCGATGGCTGGAGAGTACCTCTCCTCTCCCAGCAGGAGTTCAGGGGGGCGGTACCATAGTGTGATTACTTTATTAGTGTACGGCCGACTGGGGGCAGGAAGAGAGGACAGTGAGACTCTGTACACATTCACACGGCAAAGCATGTGCACAACCGAGTGCACAACACACACATTCCAGGTTTCACTAACAGGGATACCTGACAACAATCTGACACACACTGCCATCTAGTGGAGATTCATTGAAAATGAAGAGGATAATCCATGTCTCCATGAGGTTTAATCATAACATACATTATTTTTTGTATTGTACATCACTGTTTTTGTACCAGAAATTGATGCCTATGAATTATGATCGGGAAGGAATCCAATATATTTACATCAAAAAGTTTAATATACACTCTCAATAAGAATAAATTATATATACAAGTATTGGATAAGAAGCAAAAGTGTTATTTTTCATAATCGTTTCATACTTCATATCATTTCATTAACATATCTAAATTAAGCATTTGATGTTGTTATGTTATGTTTACAGGGATATATATGTAGATATGCACAAAAACTATTCCCTTACCTTTCCTCTGAACTGTAAAGCCGAGCCAAACCAAAGTCTGCAAGTTTGATCTGACCTCTATACAAAGAAACACATAATAAACCAGGGTTAGGAACCACAATGCACAGCTTGTTTTCAATAACAAGTTTGCATTAGAACAAATTATTAACAGGCTATTACTGCAATTATATAAAGCTATTTTGATCTGATTCAGGTTGCTAAACACTGATTCAAGTGCCTCCCCGGAGCCTCGCTGCGGGGAAGCTGTGGACCTCTTTCGCCCGTCAGCACAGCCACGCAAAAACTGCGGCATGTGTGCAGCTCCTTATGGGTACTGCAATTTCTGAAGTGCCGGCGCGGCGTATCCTAAATATAAATGTATGTAGCTTATTTTCCATTTGTTTGAGTGAATGAGTACATTATTTTGTTGACAGCAACAACAACAAAGAAAAAAACAACATCTTGCAGTGAGCAGATAACAAAGTGCCATTTTGTCCACTGAAGCTTCATGCAAGTGCAACATTTAACATTAAAAACTAGTTATTCTTACTAATTCAAAATTCTAACAACATTCTTTATCCATTAGTGCGTTCACACCGGACGCGATGCGACTTTTGGGGGCGGCGCGATTACATGTAAATTCAATGCAAAGACGCGGACGGACCATGGATGTATAAAGAACAGACAGACGCGGTTGATGCGAATGACGCGTTCGCGCGGTAGCCAATCAGCGGTGAGGATCTCAGCCACTGACGTTGAATCAGAAAACCAAAACATAAACCGTTAGCTGTTAGCACACAGAGCTCACAGCTCCTCATATCTGTTCAGAAACTGGACAAAAGTTAAACATGTACAAACCACAGACTGTCTGTGTCATGGCGAATACAGTCGCTGCTTTATTCTGTCTGTATGACGTTGTTGTGAGTTTGGACGGAGCATATACAACGTTAGCTTAGCCTGATCGATCTGTTCTCCATTCAGAAAACACGCATTTGAAAAGGTTTTTCGCTTGCCGTCTTGTCTGCACACTTGTCAAAGCATTAATTCATGGTTTTTACTAACCGGTATCAGTATGTAGTTATTCCGGCATCATTTTAAAACGTGTATTACAATTAAATCACGGTAAAATATGTTCATTTTGTTGTAGTTAGTATCTTCCATAAGGGCAGTGAGTTCCAAAATATGCAGCATCACTTTAAGTCAGTCTATTATTTTCGGGAGCGACAGGGAATGTCTCAAAGATACGTCAATCAAGTGGCACCTGCTAACGGGGTGGTAGATGATAGGCTTACATCTAAAAATGTTGTAAAAAAATATTATTATTTTCTTTTAAACCTTTTTTTTTTTTTTTTTTAACGGTGCGCGATCTACCCGCACCACACTCGCGATCGACCGGTTGGTGACCTCTGCTCTAAATGCTCTGTTTCAGCTCAGCATCTTCTAGCTTTCACTTGCATCCTCTATGTTTGTAGAAAGGACACAGAATTGTAAAAAGCAAGTGTCTGTTAGAAGTTGCTTTCATTACTGTTATTTGAAACAGCTGTTACTGCTAAACAATTGATTGTAAAAGCCAAGCTGCATGTCTACCTAAACAACAATATTTCACTTCTGGTGTCCATGTCTCCTGTTCTTACCTGTTGTTGAGCAGTATGTTGGAGCACTTGATGTCTCTGTGCAGAAAGTTGTTCTTGTGGCAGTAGTCCAGCCCCTCCATCAGCTGGCGCATGAAGCTGCGGACGTGCTCATGGGAGAACTGGACCAGGCCCGACTCCAGCAGGCCCATCAGGTCATGGTCCATGTACTCAAACACCAGGTAAAAAGCACCTGAACCCAAGGAAGATAGATTCAGAACTGGGAAACATCATCATTCATATTTTTACATTTTAAGCTTCTCTTGAGGTTTTGGAATAAAGCTTTTAACAGACTCATTATAATTAATGACATCATTACCCCAACACAAATAACATCTTTAGAACAATTTGAACACAAAGTTTTTTTTTTTTTTTTTAAATCAACTTTCTGTGATGAATATAACTTGTCTGTTCCCTTATGGCGCTTTTCCACTGCAGCACGTAGCACGTTTTCTTTTGCTTTTCCACTAGGGGTAGTTCCGGCTCAGGGCTACTTTTTCACCTTTTTTCTGGCCCTCCAAAATCGAGGTTCTTACCGGGCCAACAACCGGGCTGAATATGCTAAACTAGTGACGTAAACACTCGACTGCTGATTGGTCAGAGAGAATCGCTGGCAAGGGGGCTACAACTACAACAAAATGAACATATTTTACCGGGATTTAATTGTAATACACGTTTCAAAATGATGCCGAAGTAACAACATACTGATACCGGTCTGCAGACAAGACGGCAGGCGAAAAACCTTTTAAAATGCGTGTTTTTCTGAATCGTGATCGGATCGATCAGGCTAAGCTAGCGTTGTATATGCTCCGTCCACACTCACAACAACGGCCTACAGACATAAATAAACCAGCGACTGTATTCGCCATGACAGACAGTCTGTGGTTTGACTTTTGTCTAGTTTCTGAACAGATATGAGGAGCTGTGAGCTCTGAGTGCTAACAGCTAACGGCTGATGTTTTGGTTTTGTGGTTCGCATTGAAGATGACGTCACGGCAGTTTTATGCAGCGTCGCTCCGCCCGCCGAACAGCCGATCGCCCCGCCTACACTGCGTTACTATAGTTACTACCCCAGTAACTAAACTGTAATGGAAACGCAGCATAAAGTGTGCCTGGCCTACCAAAGCCTAACCATACCGTACCAAGCCGTGCTAGGTCCTGCAGTGGAAATTGCAAAAACTTGGATTGTCAAATGTATTGAACTGGTGATCACAGTTTGAACAGTTGACAGCTATAGGCCTACAGCTTTCATGCTTAAACGTAACTTGGTTTTTAAATTAAAGAAGGATCATACACGAACAACATAACGGGTTAGGGCAACGTTTCTCAAAGTGTGGGGCGCGCCCCACTGGTGGGGCGCAGAGATGTGATAGGTGGGTCGCGAATGGACGCGATGAACGGGAGATTATTATTTATTTTTAGAAATGTTTTGGACCTCAGGCCGGAATCGAACCTGGGTCCTCGCGGGCGGTAGTGGTGTTACAGCCGGAGACTCGCAACGGCGGTGGACTTTCACAGCGCCGCTGTGCCGGACCCGCCGGAGCCTCGCAACGGTGGCTGTTTGCGGCGGCGGATGCGGTACCGGCGGCGCGAAAAGTCCCGAATCTCCCGATGGCCAATCCGAGCCTGCTCATACATACACACACACACACAACTGAATTTTTATTTATTTAAATTTTCCGCACTCTCGCAGGAATATCTCCGCAATGGAGCGAGCTTAAGTTTCGATTGCATGATATAGCCCAGCGCAACACCTTCGTCACACATGTTGCCACTTGTTTGTACCATTTTCAGGTGATTTGTAATCTGTTCTAGAAAAACGATGTGTTTTTTAGGATTTCAAGAAGCATATAGAACAAACAATGGATGTATTTTATGAACATTTATCCATACTGGAAGTAGATTTAGATGTTTTAGGAGTGAGATAGAGATTATTATCTAACATATGCATCAGATGAAGCATTGCATGAAGTCTGTTGATGATCAGAGGCTGTTGTTGGGGCTGCATAAAGTTTTTTTATTTTTGTTTTGTAGGCAGACCATGCAGGCCAGCCCGATGGTCACCAAGGTTCATGTTTTAATAGCATTTTTACAAAAAAAGCCCAGGCGAGCCTAGGGATGGGTACCGAGCCCCGGTATTAAGCGGGTCCCGGGGCTGAATTATTAAAGACCGTGGTACCGTTAAGCTCCGACGTTATCGGTCTTTTTAACGGTGCTGGAGACATGTAAAAAATATAGGTCATATGTATTATTGCTACACAAACATTATATTGCAGTTTTAGTGTCGCCAACTACGTTTCTAATATGCAAAAAGACTGCAAAATGCGTCTATGATTATGTTTTTCGATCTTTCCAATCCAGACGAGAGATCTCTCTCCCCCGTCTGTGTGCGAGGGGGCGGGGCGGTTTACACACACGCAGCTGCTACATGCAGCAACACACACACACGGAGGAGATGGCGGAGAGAACGCGCTCCGAGGTGTGGTTAAACTTTACCCGTCTCGATGTGAACAATGCTCGTTACCAAAAGTGCAATAAGAGTTTAGCATGTCAGGGCGGTAACACGAGCAATTTGTCGAAACATTTAGCAAAAGTGCACCACATCCAGACGGAGAAATGCACCGTTTTCGACTGTCTTTCTAGTAGCTCTGTAGCCCCATCCACGAGTAACTTTTCCACGTCAGGTATTATGTATGCTAGCAGCAACACACGGAGTTAACTCAATTATACAAACATGGGTTAATGATTAGAGGTAACGGAGTTAAAGCTTCAGCTATTCCGTTTACAATTCTGTCATCAGATTATTTAATACGATTTGTTAAAACATTGTTGTTTCTTTTGATGTGAAAATAATATTATTTATTTAATTTAAATAAAAAGCTGTTGATGTTAATTTTGTTCACAATTTCTTTAGTTAGTTTACCTTATTTTTTTCTCCAAAAGAACCGATAAAAGTACCGTTAAAAGACCGCATTGATAAGCGGTATCGATAAAAGTAGTAGTACCGTTAAAACCTTAACGATACCCATCCCTAGGCGAGCCTAACGTGTGAAAAAAGGGCTTAGACCTCAGAGAGTTAAACTTGGGCCTGCGGCCATAGTTTTACTGTATTTTGTTTTGAAAATCCACAGCGGAGGTTTGTGTCGTACTACATGCGGTGTATTTTGCATATCTCTCAGTAGCCAACGATCTGTGAGTCTGTTGGCTCTGACATAAACTCCATAATAAATGTAGTCTACATTTCATAAGAGGTGTAAAACCTGTGAGCATTTTGAATCGCATTTGATGGCTGTTATGTACCGTTGGAGTGGTGAGCAGGCCTATTGTTTTGGGATATTTGTGGAGTTAGGTGGTCCGTGAGTGTTTTTTTATTGGTTAAGTGGTCATTGGTATGAAAAAGTTTGAGAAACACTACGCTAGTGTTTTGTCAACGGGGGGAGCCTCGCTGCGGGGAAATTATACAGATTGCCAGTCCGCCCCTGAAAAAGGCCTATGCACACGTCATTATTAATAATAATAGATAAACATTTTTTTATTTTTTCAATTTTTATTTTGTAATCATCTCGCGACCCCCACTTTGAGAACCCCTGTACTATAGGACGGTAACAAAACAAAAAACAGTTTAAAAGGAGAGTGATTAGTAAAATATGCATAAATAAAAAGAAAGAATGCTAACTAGGTAACATAAGAATAAACCAGTTTAAATTATTTGTTATTGGTTGTGATCATATTCTAAAGATGTTTGGATTATTGAAAAGTATACAGTTCCCTTTCATGAGTGTTGAGAGCTGTATCCATAAATTCATGTTGTGCTCAAAGTGCACCAGATTGATGCATTTCACTTCAACATTTAAACAAAAAATCGTCCCGGGGGAGCATGCCCCCCCGAACCCCCCTAGAGGAGGTGAGGACCCCCCTAGAGGAGGTGAGGTCCACCCTAGAGGAGGTGAGGTCCACCCTAGAGGAGGCGAGGAACCCCCTAGAGGAGGTGAGGTCCACCCCCAAATAAAGCAGGTTAAAAATAATTAGATTGCATACATGTTCTTTTAGTAAACACTGAAAAAGGGTCCCACAGACCCAAACAGCACACAAAGGTTAAAGGTAAGCATATAATAATGTTAAAATGTGCTAAATATTTACACTGCAAAAAACAGAAAGAGTCAAAGTAGCTCACAACTTTTTTTTTTTTTTTTTAAAGTAGCTCTCATCCTAAAAAAGGTTGGAGACCCCTGTTATAGAACGATACATTTGACAATTTTAAGCTTGGCCTACCATTTTATTGGAGCGATGAGGAACAGGTGGGGCTTGAAAAAGCCCACCTGTTCAAAGTGGGGAATGACAAAAGGTTTTAGAACCACTGGGTTAGGGTAACGTAACCCTATTACAACAGAGATCAACAACCTATAACAGGGCCTATGCACAGAATGCAGCTATTCAATACTCATTCTTATTTAAGAATATGAGCATGTCTACTCAGGGGAGAGGCGGGTGCGGAGGCGATTCACGATCAGGCCAGCTGTAGAGAAGACCCTCTCAGCTGGAATTTGGGCATAAGATGAGGGTTGAGTCTGCGTGATCTGCGTGTAGGGAGGGGCAGCAGCCATATCATTAGCTAGAACTAGCTAGATCTGATGGATTTGGACATAAAGGCGAGTGAAGTATAACCGGACGCGAGAGAGAAGAGATCAGCACCTGCAGCTCTGCCCGCTGTGAGGGACCGGTGAGCGGAGCAAAACACACCTTTAGACCTAACACACTTAGCTATGGCACTGTCGTATACATTGAATTATTCCATTTGATAATATGTAATCAACTTAGGCACCCCTCCCAAAAAATTACAATAAAAATATTCATAACTCATATTCGAATACCTGAATCATTTTGAATATTTGATTAATCGTTCCCATCCCTAATTATTATATCTGCAACTGTGCAAATGTAGAGGGTTTAAATTGTATAATGAGATTTAAAAAAAAAAAAAATGTTATGTGACCGTTTAAGTGAAGCTAAAAAAATGTCTACAATTTGTACAGCCTGATACTTGAAGTCTCGGGTTGAGAGAATTGGGCATGTGGCACAAAGATTGCCATGTACTTTGACCAGCTCAGAAATGTTTACCTACTGTGTTATTTAAAACCATACTGCTATATTAGTCAGTATGCCAGGAAAACATTTAGTATGCCTAAATAAATAGCATGTGAAATGCTATATGCCCAAAGATTTGAGGATGACCTTCTGCATCTGGTGGCATTATCTTTTGGCTTTACTTACCCACAATCCATTGCACAGGGGATATCTGAGCTAAAGGGTCAATGTTCAAGTTGCAGTAGTATGTCTCAATTGTATGCATATAGCACGCAGCCTCAACTTAGTAGGTTAGAATACTCCACATGTGTCAATGTTACCCAGTTATGGCATAAAATATCAGATTATTTTACCTTTGTCCTTCTTGAAGTCAAGTGCATCCTGCTTGTCAGTGACAATCTCCTTCATGTTGACCACACTTCGGTGTTTGAGCTGCCGCAAGATCTTGATCTCTCTGATGGCTGTGATGGGGAAGCCCTCCTTTTCATTGTCCAAACGTACTTTCTTCAGAGCGACCAGTTCACCTGCCATGTTAAAAAGAGAACATATCACAATGAGAATTGACCCTCTGCCTGTATTAAACACATAGGAGTATCATAGTGACTCACGTCTAGCTATAACTCCCTTACCAGTTTCTTTGTCCTTGGCCTTGTACACTTGGCCGTAGGTGCCTTCCCCTATGATGCCAATAATATTGAATTTATCTACACAGCGTTTGCCCCAGTCACTCTGGGTGTGTTTGCGCTCACCATATCGCGCGCAGCAAATCCTGTAAACCATCAAATAAAAAATGTTGACTTGATTTGGGATGAAAAAGGGGAAGTTTGGACATGGGTAAGTAATTAAAGAAACTGACTTTGGTCTCTTCTTAAGGACTGCCGGGGGTAGCGGTGTGGCCTGGCGGATGGGGCACTGTGGGGGTGAGGAGTCACCTCCAGGCAGGCAGGGTGGTAAAGGAAGGTCGATCAGTGATGTCCGGCTGCGAACTTCCTTCTCCTTCCTGGATGGCCTCTGAGGAGGGGTGGACTTCTTTGGACTGACGGAACAAAATAAAAAGAGTTTTAGAGAAAAGTATAAATTGTTGAAGCGACAAGAGAAACAAACATTAAATATATACTTAAAACTGTGGACGAACAACAATGTAACTCTAAGGTTGGGACAGAGCAGACCATGAGAGCATGGGACTTGGACCTTACATTAATAGAGGATTTGTAATCATGTATTATCAAAGTTATCAGCTGCCTCTTACTCTGCTTAGAAAGGTTAAGCATGGGGCCCTAACAGAGCATTTAACATACAGTAAGAACATTATGATAATTTATGCGAATTATGGGAAAGAAACGTCAATAGTAACTTGTTTGTGAGTCTGTTATGTACTCCTTTTAACCTGAGGCTCAAGTTCATATCTTTCTATGTGAACATTTGCATTAAATACATGCATTTTCTATTTTTGGGGGGAATCGGGTGTGGAAGTAGCAAGACCTGGGAGTGGTTTTGTTTCGTTTCATGTACTGTACTTTGGTATATTTGCATTAAGGACACACTTGAAAACAAAATGGCTCATCTTAAGGGTCAATATACTTATTACCTATTTATCCAAATTTGATGCATGAAATGAAGCGCGTCACTTTAAACTAAGATGTGTGATGTTATATTTGTTGCAGTATAAAAATGATTGGAATTAATTAACAACTGAAAGAGTCTGAAGTAATAGCATTAACTTGTCACAACTTAACAAAAAAAGTGATGACTCCAGAGTCATAATGATGTTAAGTATGGTTTGGTGGCAAAAAGGGATAGAATTCATTGCACAAATCACTTTCACTTGATAAAAGAGATGCATTAGGACCAGTGGGACGTATAGTGTATGTCTGTAACCTTGAGGGGGTACTCACCTCCCCTGAGTGTTTCCCAGCAGTGCAGGTGGTAAAGGCAGGAGAGGCAGAGTCGACGTCTTGTGAAGGGGCATCTGGCGGACAGGGCTGCATGGAGGAGCCGGAGCTGGAGATTTGGCCTGGGATATGGTTGAGGGTGTAGGAGGCTGAATACTTGCTTCGGCCTGAGGTTGCGGTGGAGGAATCTGGATGGCTGGGGCGGGTGGCGCAGGAGGAGAGGGAGGAGGAGGTGCAGGAGATGAGGTGGAAGAGGAAGGTAGAGGTGCAGAGAACTGATCTTCAGCGCTGGGAGCATCCTGGGATAAGGGCGCAGGTGGTGCAGGCAGAGGTTCAGCTGGTGTTGCAGAGTCTTTTTCTGGTTGGGGGGGTGCAGGTTTAGAGGGCCTTAGGGCGGAGGTGCCTGCAGATTTACGTACTGCCGGAGGAGGGGTGGCAGCACCACCACTAGCACGAGCAGCTGCCTCAGCCGCCTGCCGTTCCTTCTTCCTGCGACTTAGTTCTGCTCCCAGGCTGGAGTTGAGTGGCAGGCGGGAGGGGGGGGAGCGGCTCGTTGGCCGACTGCTGTGGGAGCTGGCCCCCGCTGCAACAGAGGAAGTATGTCTCTTGCTACGGGGACGAGAGGTGGAGCGACGAGAAGTTGAGTAGTGCATCGGGGAGCGACTCCTGGAGCGGCCAGAGCGGCTAAACAAAAGAAATACATTTTATAATGCCATAAACATTTTCTAATATACTGCATTTCTACATTAAAAAAAAGAGAGCTTTGTTAAGAGTGAGTTTTTGAACCGTTTACTGTTAAATCACAAGCTGCAGCTCTATTCCTTACTGTGGCAACTGGAAATAATTTGTGGCTTTGACCAGGATGGTTATGGCCTAATTTGTAGTCAGTGGTGATGTTATAGCCTTACTTTTTTTAAGCTACAACCATAGGATTACATTTTTTGTAATTTGCTTTTATTAATTGATTTTTATTTCTGTTATTCTAATTTGGATCACTTAGGGCTGCATGTTTGCATGAAAGGTGATTTAAAAAAGGAAGTCGAGTTGACCATGTCCTGTTAGCCAAAGTTTGTGGTATACATTTTGAATTGCAAAATTAAACAGCTGAAGTGAAACCATGCAGTCACCTGCCTGTGTTCACAGTACCTTTTCAGCCTTTTCATTTTTTCACCCACAGGCTTATGTCTACAGTATAGGGTGTTTAAGAGAATTGAATGGCAAGCTTTCATTAACAGTAACTATTTTTGCTAGAGGATTGGGGACTCTGCAAGTGCAACAAGTTTGCCTGACTTTAAACTTACAATTCAGGTTTTTATAATCATATATAGTTGGAATAGTTGTAAGCTCAATTATAAAACACCAAATCAAGTTTCACTATACAAACATAATACCAAATAGGACTTGAGGGTTGAATTGGCATTCTATGTCATCATGCCTGAAGATACTTAACACGTTCCCAATAAACAAGTGTTTCTAAGTTAAAGCTATTATTCCCTAAGATGTAAAGACCAACCTGCAGTTTATACTCACCGAGACATGGGGCTGTTGCTGGAGGACCTGCGGGTACCATAGGGGCTGATGGAGCGTCTCCTTGAGTATGGGCTGCTGTCCCTCTCATAGCTGGAAGACCGGTGTCTGCTGCCATAGGGGCTGTCTGATCTCTGTCTGCTGCGGCGGGAAGTGTCCCCATAAGGAGTTGGGCTCTGCTGGGCCACCCTCCGCCTGGAGTAGGTGTCATCCACCTGCTGTCCATACCCACTGGCCTGTGGACTCTCGCTGCCAGCCGCTCTTCTGGGACTGGGTGAATGAGCAGCATTTGCGCCCTTCCTGCGGGGGCTACCCCTATTCGAAGACTTGCCCTTAGGGCTGGACTTCAGGCTCTTGGAGGCCTTGCGGTGGGTCCTGTCTGCTCGGTTCCTCTGGGAGGAGCTTTGGCTGCCCTCCGCTGCTCGGCCCTCTTTCCGCTGCTGCTTCTCTTTCTCTTTGCGAGTCTTTCCTGAGCGGCTGCTTTCCTTGCTGCGAGATGAGGATGTGGAGGAAGTAGCACTACCTACACTGGCTGCAGGCTGTGTGGTGAGCATCAGCTCCGCACGTTTAGAGTCACCCTCTGGCTGGACATGGCGTTTGGAGGAGGTACCTGAGGAGGCAGCCTTCTCCTTGTTCTTTACAGCAACCCCTTTCTCGTGGTCTTTGCTGTTCTTTTTCTTGATGCCACGTTCGCCATTCCCAGGGTCTCTAACTTTGTTGGGGTCCTTGGGCTTTTTTCGGGAGTGTTTGTGTCCCTTGTTCTCCCTGCCACCTGCTTCTGCCCCGGCCTCCTGCCTATCGTAGTCTGGTGACGGCTCCAGTAAGTCCCCGCCCCCCCTCTCTGAGGGCCTGGAGGACGGTGGGTCTGAAAAAGTGTCCGAGTCCGAGCTGATATCGTCGTACTCCACGAGAGGCTTCACCGTGTTGACACCAGGTGGCGCCGCATCGCCGAGGGTAACATATTCGGCTCCAGATGCAGAGGATTCCCGATTATGTTTGGTTGATTTATGCCGTTTGCGTTTTGTATTAGAAGAGGACATTGAAGATTTGCCATGCACCTTGCCTTCCTTGCTCGTCTTGTCTCCAGCGGAGGTACGAGTCGAGGCCTGGGTCTGCTGTGGCACGCCGCTAAGACTGCTGGATTCCGGCTTCCTCTTGGTCCCATGGTGTCGGTCCGACCCAGGCATCCCTCACGCCGGCGTCGGTGCCACTCCTGCGACTGGGCCTCGGTGGTCCAAGCAATTCATTCACAAGAGAACAGTAGCTACTCCAAATGCCAAAATAAACGTGTTACTAAGCAGAAACTGGGCAAGAATACACAAAATAAACACACCAGGCCTGTCACGTCCAGTCCTCCTCAAAGCCAATTCATTCCTCTGAGATCCCCAACATAGTTCGTCAAAGCTGAAAGATGACAAGGTGGTTTTCCAGTGCTGTAAAGTATAGTACTTTGAATTAGTCAGTGAATGAAAAAGATCCCAAGCAGACATCGGAGCATTGTGGGGTCGTCTCCGTTTCAAATATAGCTAGCACCGCTAGCTAATGCTTGGCGGCTAGCGAGCTGATTCGTAAAAAAGAAAAAGTCCCTTTGTGAAAGGTGTCCTTGTCCGGTGCCAAGTTAAGTAAAGGTGCTTTTATTCCACAGAATTACGGTTTAAGCATTCAGAAACAAGCAAATGCCTTCATTAAAAGCAGCTTGTTTCTCGAACAAAATGAAAACTTGACCCGGTTGGTACTGTTTACATGTTCCCTTTTTAATGCAAGTTTTATCCACTATAAATTCAATATTGTTTAGAAATCATAGTATTGTCGTGTGCAGTAGATGTTCCAGTTTATTATCAATGGCTCTGGGAATCAACCAGGCCTATATTTAGGGCGATGCTAGTGGATTTAATATTATCCACAGCCCTATCTGAAGGAGACTACAAACGCCATTGTGGCTCCTGTGACTGGCAACTTCTCTGCTAACAGCGGAATGAACCGGAAACAGGAAAGCTGTCAATTAAGTGACGTATCTAAGCAACGGCCAATCAGAACACTGTTGTACACAATTTCCCGCCTACTGTACACGTGATCGAGCGACAGCTGCGCAAAATGCTCAGAGATGCAACAATCTGTCCAAGAAAAAACAAAACAAAGAAAGTTTTAACCATGAAATTAAGGAACATATGTGTTACACTGGTAACACAAAAGTGGGAAGCTCCCCCTGGGTCTTGTGAAGGCCAAGATTTCTGTCATCTGGTTTGTTCTAATTTAAAATAGGACAATTACCCATTAAGAACAACAACAACTGATGTGATAAGGGCATATTTAGTAGGTCCTGTTTTACTGTCTAATTTTGTTTTGAGACTGGCCTTTGTGTCTTAACTCATTGCATGTTCATTCTAAATACTCTACATGTGGCCATGTTATACCAATAAATAACACAGAGAAAAATGTAAAAATTGCACTGAGATAACATAAAACAATTTGTACAGATCAATCCGTATGCAGCAGTTGTAGTAGCTGATGTTGGAAATAGTGAAAACATGAAGAGTGAAAGTGAATAAAATATGAACAATTAAGGTGATCAATGAGGTGCACAACTCAGATGTACACAAGGCCTGTATTGCAAGCAGTAACAGTAAGTGTAACTAATTTGTAACTATAAAGAATAACAGTAAATTGAAAATATAAACATTCCAAACGTCAGGAAACAGCTAGGTTTATTAAAATCAAACAGATTGAGGGATACAAAATTGCAAATCCAAAACAGAGCTGAACAGGGCTTAAAAAGAGGCTCGAGGCACCTCAGGCCCTCATGTCTCTGCTATCAGTCTTTAGTGTGGGTTTGGTACGGAGGCTACTTTTTGTAATCCAAAATTATCATGCATCAATACAAAGTGAACCTAGTCATGTGAAGTTCCCATTTCAATGAATAAATTGACAGTCCACTAAACGTTAGTTATTGTTTTACTAGTGTAATTTTAGACCCTTGGCTTAATGGTTAATTGAGTTATGGATTTGAGTGTTAAAATAACCCTTCATTTTCTTCCAGAATTCTAATGTTCATTGACATTCACAAAAAATATGCTAATAATTTCTTATTATTTTCTTAAATAAAATTCAAATGTGTAATCAAGGACCACCAATCTTGAGATCAATAAGTTAGCCAGATACATGTTTTGTACAATTTTGTAATGCTATTATTCAATGTGTTGAGGATAACACATTATCAAATTTTTTTGCTGTTATGAATGATTTCTTATGTGATTATAAGAGCGTTTTCTTAATTTTAACAATAAGTGCAATAACAAAGAAAGTAGGTTCCACGTTTAAAGCACTGTTGTCAAGCATGTTCCTTGGTTCGATTACGCAGAATGACGAGCAGCCGTCATGGATGCTGATTGGCTCCACTGTCAAACTGGGGCGTGTCCAATGAAAAACAAGGAAGTGGTGTTTTCTACAATAATAACAAAGTTACAATGAATGCAATAGAATAAATAAGAGTTAATAATATACTCTAAGTCATTGATATGGTAAGTGTGTCTTTATAGGAACATTTGTTTGCGTATGTGCTCGATATAGCACACACATGTAATTGTGATAATTATGAGCGCTTTGTTGTACACTTCTATGACAGGGCCTTCTAGTGTAAACGACATTAAAAGCGCTATTTATTATTAGAGGAAGGCTGTCTGAAAGATATCACAGACTATATGCTCAAGTAATCCTAACTTGTCTTTCTTTGTCTTCAGGGGTGGCAATTTATACCGACCACCTGGGATAAAACTAAATTAATGTAACATAGCTCTGAAAACCTGTTGCCTCTAGCCAGGCATTCGTGCTACGTGGGCTGTCGAAAGGTTGACACCCCACTTTGATATTTATCTTTGCTCATATGAGCTTGTAGCCTACTGGACCCGCACTGCGAGCTTTGGTTTTAAGGAACAGCCAGCAAGTAAGTAGCCAGAGTCACTCGTGTGCATTGTGAAATAGGCCTATACATGCCTCGGTGCAATGTCTTTATATTTATTATTTTTAAAGAGATGTAGGCGTAAGACCTGCTCCATTTTAGGCTGCCAGGTCCTATTCCTTTCGGTCTTTTGTGTGGATGGATGAGAAGCTGTGTAGGGGAGAGGAGGGGGAGGAGGTGAGGGAGAAGCAAGCAGATAAGAGAAGTGGCTTATTGGCTGTCTGCTGCCTGTAGCTCATATTCTTTTAATACAAAATAAGAGGTATTGACGTTTGTTTTACAGGCCGACAAAAAACAACAACGACATCGCACCCCACTGAGAGGACGGTAGCATGATAGTCGTGGAGGGGAATCGGCGGAAGACGGCCCGTGTCTGTATTTTACTTCGCCTGCACCGAATCCATTGAGTCGGTAACCACCAGTGTCCGACATGGGGAAGGAGGTAAACGGTGTTTCGCGGAGTCGGTTTGAGGTGAGCTAACCATCAACATTACCTGACAGTCACTGACACGCATTCAACGTAGCTGTTTAACAAGTTAGGATATGGGCCTACACTGAGGCTGTCGCTGTATTTATTGTAAAACTGCGCTTATGGTGAGGCTGTTGATGCAGCTTCCGCAGTCAATGTTTGGGATTAGGTCAAATGCTGTTTTGTTCAAACAACATATCCTAAACATGGCACGTTATGTCGTTCAGGACTCGTGTCGCTATTATCAGTTAGCATACCCGACTGTTAATCGATAAATGAGAGGGCTTTAAAGGACCTCAAATGTTCCACTCGTTTCGCCGTCAAAACAAAGACACTGAGCACGCCGAGGACAGCTCCGGCAGACATTAACATATGTATTAAGAAGAAATGTGTGGGCTTCACTTTTCTAAGAAGCAGTTTTATTATATTCTTCATATATGCCAGGGTGTGATTATTTACCGACTTTAGTTGTTGGGGAGTCTGTCGAGCCGTATTGTTGTGAATGGCCGCTGCGGTTATGGGGGCCTCGGGTAGTGACTGCTACATGAACCCCCTGTTAGCACGGACACTATCAACAAATAGGCCCAAGCCACCCCGATGTAACACACACCATAACCTGTTCTGATAGCACCAGGGCCACATTGAAGCTACACACATATTCTACGGTGTTATGTAGCATTTGCCATTGAGTAAACTTTGTGTCGCAGCCGCAAGAAGCGTAGCTGAATATTTTGGTGAAACTTGCACTCAAACGCTTTGTATCCGGCCGGTGACATTGAGCGGCGTGGCCTGTGCACTTGGTGTTGTTTAATCCCCGACTAGCGTGGGATTTGTGTGTGGTTTTATTTATTTTTAACGGTGCAACAGCTGACTACTCGGAAGATTCAGGCCGTTACCTTCTGGCCCGACAGCTGCGGTAGAGCTGCTGTGTCAAGTTAAGGGGATTTGGGGTAGGAAACCGGAAATACCACGAACTAGACTTCAAATTAAAATGGGCACATCTTTTTATTTATTTTTTAATTTGAGGTACCTGTTTTAAAGATTTTTCGTTTAAATGGGAGAAAACACCAGTCTTTTTTTGTAGTCTCCTAGTATTGGTTTAGCGGCAAATGTGGTTTTAATTATGTATACTTTTGAGTATACATTTTACAAATCAGCTCCCTTCACTTTGCTTTAGAAAACCATTGTCCATATACTATTTCTAATATGTATGTATCATCCTGTATTAATCCTATTCAGTATATGTAGACATTATAAAACTGTGATGTCTCAATTGGGGCAGCTTGGGATACAGAACAGTAAATAATAAACATAATGTGGACAAGTTTAAAAGTCCATCAGGAATAAATTACTTCTCAATTGGTTGGGTCGGATCTTATAGGGTATCTAGTATAACATTGAGTGTCTGTTACACATCTTTGACAACAAAACTTAAAGTTGTGTATAAGTTTATCTGAGAAACTCATGCAGTCTGTGAAATGTTTGATGGCATGATTGATCTGATTGATCTGACATTTTACCATTTTTAAAAGGTAAATATGTCATATATATTTCTTAGTTTATTTGTCAAAGACAATGCTTATTCTTATTTGGTTGATTTTGAAAAGAAATGCAATGTATCTAGGCTTCCAAGTAGTTGAAGCATATAGGCTTAAAACACAATACATCCTTTTGGCTTATTTCACTTGCCCAGAGTTAGCCCAGTAGTCAAATTGTAAGAAGCCTGAAGCCTGAGACTTGAGATCAAATAGTTACAAAAGCAATTTCTAAACTGTTTGTGGGGAGAGTTTTATTTTAACAGGCATTTCCAGAAACTTCCTCTTGCACTTTGTCTGGCTTTACTGCTCTGCAGCAGATAGTGATCTGATGAATACCAGCTCTAAACAAAAGAATACAGCCCTCTGAAAAGTTGACAGGCATTAATGATCCCTAATTCTATTTCCCAAATAAATAGGAATTCATTTACATTAGTTTGACACTGTAATATACGGATAAAGTGTCAGAATCTCGAGCGAAAACATACAAAACGATTTTTCCAAAAGATATATTCACTTTGTGTTTTGCTTTACAATAATCTCTAGCTGGCGGTTACAGCTCACCCAGTTTTCTACCTCCTGCCAGGCCTGCTTCACTAGCTGACCAGTGGAGAGAAAACATAATGCTCTGCATTCATGCAGCATCAGGTTCATTTTTTGTTAGATTACAAAAGGCGACAGTGTATGCCTGTCGACCATGCGCATCTGCTTCTTTGGAAATGGCCCTGGATTATTTGGCCACAAAGTAGCGCTGTTGAAGGCGAGCTGTCAGAGTCAATTTGCTCTAAATCCAAATGTGAAATGTCTGTCCTTTATACCCCGTCACAATTTCAAACGTCTGCGCTGGCAGGCAGACCCTGCATAGACAGCTGTGATTTTGTGGAGTTTGTCTGTTTATCAGAGAGACATAGAAAGGCTATGACCCAGAGAAGGCTGGATTTCTAAAACGACAGACCTGTCAGTTTGTTTTTATGAGCTGATGAATAGAATTGTGTAAGTCCCTCAAAATCAGAAACTATTGTGAATAAGATTTAAGGACAGACACCTATAATAAAAAAGGCACGCAGTAAAGTATGTTAATACCCATGAATTAATGTATTTACACAATAAATAAAACATTTGATTTATTTTGGGATCATGGATGCTCCATATTTGTAACTGTAAAGAATTGCGCAAATAAGAACATGCAAATTCCTTGTTGATGTAGACACAGATGTTTGCCTCTTGTAAATATCATGTGCATGTTTTATTTACACACTTAAGCCCCGGCCTCTCAATTACTCTGTCCCCTGTTTAGATTTATCTTCCAAAGAATCTATGGAGGAAAATGCATTTGGCCAGATGTTGCTTTATTTGCCTTCTTGCGACTCTGAATGACGGTCTTAGTTCTGCAAATCCAGCTTACAAATTATGGAAACCCTAGTCATCAATAACTGTGTGTGTATTTAAGTATCTGTATCTTAATACATGCTTCTGTGTACTTAGGCTTTTTCTGTGGGTCAAGGACCTGTATTTGCTGAAACAACATACAATGATTTGTGTGGAAATGCCTTCTGTTTGAAGAATGTGGACCAATTTGTTGTAGACTCTCAAACTATATATTGTAACTAATTCCAGGGTAAATCCTCAGTAGATACTGATGGAAATGTAACAGTATAAACGACACAGGAATCATGGGGAAAATATGCATGTTGCACTGATTTTGCTTCTAGAAAATGTCTCTTTGTTTTTATGCTGGGGTCGTCCTTGTGTGAGGCGATTGGATAGAGGGGGCCCTGGCTACCAGGACTAATATTATCCTCTGCAACCTTTCAGATGTTCACAAATAGTGATGAGGCGGTCATCAATAAGAAGCTGCCCAAGGAGCTGTTATTACGGTGAGTGACATTTCAAAACACTTAAATCAGAATCTCTTTAGGGTTTTTGTCAAGTGAAAATGGCATTATTGTATACTCTCCTCCCTGCCTACATTCCCAATCGGCACATCCAATCATACACAAAAGCACAATTGGCCTTGCACTACACTCCTTTCAACAACCTCCAAATGTTGTGCATTTCACAATCATATACTGTTGTGCATTTCACAATCATATACTGTTGTGTTTACATGCCCCTTAGCAAATATGTTAACTAAACTAACCACTGAGATGCAAGTTTCCCCTCGTTCCCCACCCTACTATAGTAATATTGTAATTAAAAACAGATGCCTGAGGCTATAAAGCATTGAAATCAAGTTCAGGCTAAAAAATATAAATAAAATCCAAGAGCCCCTGAGCACACAGCAAATGAAGGCCATAACTCCAGCCTCGGCCTTGTCAGCCCAGCTGCCTGTGCTGTGGGCCAGGTTCATCACCCTGATTTGTGAGGCTGGCAGGCTGCAATGGGACTCACTGCATCCCTGCCTCAACACTAACACAGGTTTTGCTGCATTGAGTGAAGCTTATAGTAAGTTTCCAGCTCTATTGCTTAGAAGCAGATTGCGTGTCTTCCTCTCCAGGTCCCTCTCTTTGAATAAACACATCTCTCTTGCAAACAGGGTACACACATTTTTAGTCAAAGACAATATTAGCTGTTTTACTGACACCCGTGTGTTGTGAGCGTGAGCAGAAGCAGGGTTGGGCGGTTTACTGTAAAGAGGAAGCTTCTGGCAGCTTGCATCAGGGTCTCTAAACCGTCCCTGTCTGTCTTCCAGAATCTTCTCCTTTCTGGATGTGGTGACACTCTGTCGCTGTGCCCAGGTCTCACGGGTGAGTCTGTGTTCACAAGGTGTGTGTGTATGCATGTGTGGGTATGCATATGTGTGTGACTGTGCCTGTTTGTCTGTGTGTTTTAGTGTGTGTATGAGGTATGTTTGAGAACAAACTTGACCCTAAACGTCTGTTTCTTCCCCCCTGCTCTCAGTCCTGGAACGTTCTGGCCTTGGATGGCAGCAACTGGCAACGCATCGACCTCTTCGACTTTCAGAGGGACATTGAGGTGAGTAAATCTGATCTTCATTTACTTTACTCCTACCTTTAACTTCAGTCCTTGTTATTTACTCTTCCCTTCACGCTAAAAGAAGTTCTCAAGCCCAACATGATCGTTTGTATACCAGTGACTCGCCCTGTGTTACCTTGATTTGTGAAGAAAAACGTTTCTCGCTTAAAGAGATCGAAGAATCAAAAAACAAAGAAGTGTTTTGATGAATTGAAATAAATGGGGTCCGTGTTTTACAAATATTTCGCAAAACATCCTTTCACTAACACCCCCACAATCTCAAGCGTATAAACAAAGTCCTACGTACTTAGTCATATGCTCACTACTTCCTAAACACATGTATTTTTCTAAAACCTTATTATTTGATTCTATTCTCACTACAGTACTTGTAGCACGTCTCTGCAAGCTTGACACTGTTTCTGTGGAGATAAATGAGACTTGGATATCTATTGTTTGTAAACGGATGTGGTGATATTAGTTTTGCTCTTCTTAAACGTGGCCCCCATTTATCTGAATTCAATACGTCTTTGGATCCTTTATTCAACGTGGAGTCATGCTGGAAAAAACAAGTTCTCTTTAAGAGTTCAAGGTAACACTGGGTGAGTAGTTGATTTTAAAGTAATAGTTTTTGAAGGGAATGTTTTTATTTGCTATGTTATTATTTTAAGTTGAGGTTTAGAAGCAGATACAGCCGGCTGAAATAATTGTTTTTGGTTGCAGGGCCGGGTGGTGGAGAACATCTCGAAGCGATGTGGGGGGTTCCTCAGGAAGCTGAGCCTGCGGGGGTGTCTGGGTGTGGGTGACAGCGCCCTGAGGTGAGTTTGGAGAGGACATGGCCTGACAGAAATCTTAGTTCTAGTTCAGAGTCTGGGGGGAGCGAGACCAGCGAGTTCTGTGTAACTGACATCACATAAACAATGTTTTTTCTCCGTAGGACTTTCTCGCAGAACTGCAGGAACATCGAGCTGCTTAGTCTGAACGGCTGCACCAAAATCACTGACAGGTACATGTATGCTTATGTGTCTTTTGAAAGGCTGTCTGATGAATTCTACAGATCTTCTAATGTGTATTTATTACGTGTATTAGTAAGTTCTTGCCTAGTTATTTGAAAACTATTGTGTATCTTGTTGTGTCTATATCAGGGGTGTCAACTGTTTTTCACCGAGGGCCACATACACAAAAATATATGAAGTCTGGGCCACTCACTAGAGGTGAGGTATATTGCCCCATATGCTAAGTTATAAGTTAGCAAAATCAATCAAATGTAGGTAAATTAAGCTTGAAACACAACAGCCTACATCACAGCTCTCCATAGGATTTCATTTATTTAGTTTGCAGATCATGCCTTAAAACAGAAGCTTCAGATTGCTTATAAAAAGATTTGTTATGCAAATAAGTGATTGGGCTATATGAACTAAGATTAGTTTGAAAATGTTTCCAACTTTAATTGATAGAATTTATTTGAAAAGTGCGCACACATGAATACTTTGATATATATTTGTACATATATATTTAATTAGTACAATATATGACAAGCACCAGTTTAATTTGTGGGCCATATTTCATTATACTATTTGAACTAGCTGAGGGCCGTTTCAAAATGGGTCGCGGGCCGTAGTTTGGACACCCCTGGTCTATATGTTCATTGTAAAGCACATTGTTAAACTGGTTTTGATATTAGTTATTATTATTATTATTACTTCTGCTTGAAGTGGCTCATTGTCTTTCTCCTCTGCAGCACGTGTAATAGCCTCAGTAAGTTCTGTCCAAAGCTGAAGCACCTGGACCTCGCCTCCTGTACCTCAATCACCAACCTGTCACTCAAAGCTCTCAGGTGTGTACGGTCAACATTGTGTTGTAGACTTCCACTGCATTTACAACATCTAAAACACCCTGATTCAACACTCGGATACAAGCTTACATCCCTCATTTATTTCCTTTGTTCAACCCACAATTGTAACAAATCAGATTTAATTAAATACTCACACACTTTACAATCCTAGTGTATTTGGTTTGCACAAAAGGTTTGTAAGATTTCCCTCACATTGTGTACTTTCTGAGTGCATTCTGTCCTGTATATTCTCTCCCTCTCTCATTGCTGTGTTCTTCTTTTGCGATCTTCGTCTGGTTTTGTTAGGGCTGCTCAATTAATCGTATTTTAATCGCAATTACGATTTTGGCTTGCAACGATTATGAAAACAACATAATCTAAATAAAACGATTATTTTTATTTATTTATTTATTTTTATTGGTTTTTCCGTTGAATTATACTTAAAGTTCAGGGTAATCGACTGTTAAAAACATACTGTTCAAATTCTTTTTTCAATAAATGGATGTTTTCAAAGTAAATGGATAATCGTGATATCAGTTATTGACCCAAATAATCGAGATTATGATTGTTGCCATAATCGAGCAGCCCTAGATTTTGTTTCCATCTTCTTTCCTGACCTTTCTTTATTTCCTCTTGTCAGTGAGGGCTGTCCCCTGCTGGAGCAGCTCAACATCTCCTGGTGTGATCAGGTCACCAAGGACGGCATCCAGGCCCTGGTGCGCTGCTGTCCCGGGCTCAAAGGCCTTTTCCTCAAGGGATGCACACAGGTATGCCCAATTATTTCTATTCTGTTATTTCTGCCCCTATTTTTATTGTTTTTATCTGTTTTATGTCCTATATATATTAATGTTGCATTGTTGGAGGAGCCTGGGACTTAAGTTTTTCATTGTCATATCTACACTGTAGCTACTGTGCATGTGACAATAAAGCCTTGAATCTTGAATCTTAATCGAAATGTTATCGAAATCCCAATATCTGAATCACAGTTAGTGCAATATTTGTCAAAATATCTGAAAGTATTTTGGTGCTGCAGAGAAGTCCTGGCCTAAAATGGTATTCTACCAACTAGATCATTTTAATATTGGTTTTTAATGTTTTATGTTTTAAACTATTGTAGGATTTTTTCTTTTTTTCACAAATGTACTTTTTAGGAGCCCTTGATTTAGGTAAGTTCTTGATTGAGCTTTGAATTTAAACATTTTATATAAAATACATTATGAGTAACCTTAGCCAATATGGGATATTGGAAAACTGTTCAGCACTGCACTAGGTTTAACGGTTTTTGTACATTTCTTCATAGCGGCCATCACTTATCTCACCAACTACCAAGTTCCTCTTATTTTCGTTCTAATACAACCAGTTGCTGCTACTGCAAACACTTCCTGTGCAATAGAGAGTATTTCTGAGGAAAGCCATGCCAGACACTGTTTACAGAAAATGTGAACGCCTTCATATAGCACCATCCGGTTCTATTAACAGTCAACACTGCAGTGTGAAAATACAACCACATATGTATTTAGGGTTGTCACAAATAATCTATTTAAAGGACAAAACAAATCACAACAGAGGCTGTGTTGCCAGAGCCGTCGATTCAACCTAACCGTCATTTTAACGTTTGTTCAATTATATTGTGTTGAATCGAGATGTGTTTGTTTATAGAACAACTCTTTATATCAGTGACAGTAGAGGGGTTAGATGTGTGTGATAATCCTTATATGTTGGTTTGTTAGATTTATTTTGTACATGTTATTGCCATTGTTGTATTTCCTTCCTTTTTAGGCAGACTGGCTTATCAATAAAATGTGTTATTTAACAATCTTACAGTGTTTATTGCTGTATATCTTTCTTGCCAGACACGTCTGCTATTTATTTATTCAATTAGAGTTTGTCTTCACTTTAAAGCTACTACTTAGATATGTATCATACATGATATTTCCTTTTGGCCCATATGAATGTGAAATCATGTCTTTGCTGTAAAAGAGATCAATGCTCGTCCCCTGAATAGACAATGTTGGATGGCAATATTGATGATGATGATGATGATGATACATTTACCAAATAATAATAGTACTAAATGTATTATCAAAGTTCCAAACATCAATTAATGTTCGCCCTCTGTCTTTCCTCTGCCATTCCCCCCCCCCCAGTTAGAGGACGAGGCTCTGAAGCACATCGGGGCTCACTGTCCGGAGCTGGTCACACTCAACCTGCAGACATGTTCAGTAAGTACAGACAACAAGGCGAGAAGATGAATGTGGAGAACGTCCTTTTTTTTTTGCAATTTCACTGACATTTTTCAAATTGAATGCTCGTCGGTTAAAATATTTAAAAAACCAAGTACACAATGTGCCTTTCAACTCCAATCTCATTGTGGACTTCCAGCTGTTACAGCCTATAATCCACACAATGCGAATATATTTTTCTGGCTGTACCCGTCTTCAAAATCCCCCTCCTTCAGCACCTCCTGAATGCTCTTCATCTCTCCATCTTCTCCTCATCTCACACCTCAGGATCTCATCATCTCCTCTTGTCCCAGATGTTCCTTCTCTTCCCTTTCCCTTGCCTAGCCTTTTCTCACCTATCTATCCTCGGCCTGATCTCCAAAGAGTTTTCTTGAGCTATGCTTGAAACTAAAAATGCAAGGAAAAAGAAATTGCTCATTTGCTGAGTGTCGAGGTGGTATTCATGAATAAATATGTTATATTACACATAGCTACTTTTATGCAGAGGAAAAGTGTTCTCATCTACCCTTAGATGGATTTAACTGTTTCACAAACACCACTCTTGTTTTTCTGTGAGCAGCAGATCACAGATGAGGGCCTCATCACAATCTGCAGGGGCTGTCACCGCCTGCAGTCTCTGTGTGTGTCGGGCTGCGCCAACATCACAGACGCCATCCTGCACGCCCTGGGACAGAACTGCCCTCGCCTCAGGTCAATTCAAACGCATACACACTGTTCCTCATACGGAGGCACGCACCACTTCCTAGACACTGCACATGTGGATTATTTCTTTACATTTAGTCTGAAAATCAGTTTCTTTTATTGAGAGTCATTATCGTCTTTACGCTGTAACGCAGTTTTACTTGAGTATTATATATTAAATTAAAGTATTCTGATTGAATCCTTGAAAACTGATAGCTTTCTTTGACTTGTCTGAGATGTAGGAAAAAAATCCACTTCATTTTGTTATTCTCTCTTGCATTTTTGATTCGTGCAAACAAGTTTTTAACACTTAATATATGAATGAATTGCTTTCAGGGAAGGATGTTTTTGTCATTGTCAAATATTTGTACTAAAAACTCTTAACAAGAAGGGAATTCACTAATTACACGCAGACGTCATTGAAGACGGTTTAAATAAGTGACAAGTAATGTGTGTATCTGCTCTGCGATTTCAATCTGCTGCAAATTGATGTGTTTTTCTTTCTTGGCCCATGCTACACTGTTTAACCAAGTTTCAAGAAAAATCTGGCCAGTAGTTTTTTCTGCAATCCTTCTGACAAACAGGCAATTTTGATCAATTAGCTCCTTTTGCGGAGGTAATTGATCATCCTGCCATAAAATTGAAGCATGGAGAATAAGAATCTGATGGCTAAGAATACAAAAATGGGCCTTTCTGCAGTAAAGCTATCTCAAGCTGTACTACAGTAGATCCTGATAGATTACCAAACTGACAGACTGTAAGTAGTGCGATTGAATAACTCTCTGCTCCTCTTTTTCTCATTTCAGAATACTAGAAGTGGCTCGCTGCTCTCAGCTTACAGACGTGGGCTTCACTACATTAGCAAGGGTGAGTGTGCCATTTTGGTTACATGCAAAAACAAAGACTTAAAGTGGACCTATCATGCTATATTTGAATAATATAGTGTAGGACCATACCTATATAAGGCATATTTATACTTTTTTTTTCTTCAAAATACCAAACAGATCATGCATTTTAGCCATGCCTCATTTCGCTCAATTTGAAAATGTTTAGCTCTGTTTTTGCAAGGGCAGATTCTGTGAGAACAGCACCACCTACAGGCCTGGCATATGACCTACAGCGTCTCCAGGGCTTTCGAACGGCAATGGCCGTGGCTGTCTCCTCCTGATTGGTGGAGTTGGCCCAATAGCCGTAGCGCCACTGTCCTGACGTCAGGACAGTGTTCAAATCTGGATCAGTTTTTATCAGATCCGTTGCAGCCCCTTTTTTTAGAGATTTGGGTATGGAGGAAAATAGAGAGGGTTGTGTTTTCTGACACTTGGTGAGTTCCCTGGAACACCGGGGACACATATTCATGTATAAAAGACGTACAAAAGTGCATTTTGCATGATAGGTCCCCTTTAATGAACACACATTTGAAGTTGATGTCTCATTTGCTTTTATTCCAAAATCATCTTGAAAACAAAATATTTCCACATTCCCAACGCTATATCAGACATTCCCCTCTGTTTGTCACTTTCTCTGCTGCAGAATTGTCATGAGCTTGAGAAAATGGATTTAGAAGAATGTGTGCAGGTAAGTAAACAAACCCAGCAACACAAATACGTTTCCCGCCGCTGTTGCACGAAGACTGCAGTTGTGACATTTGTCTTTTTTTGTCTCCTCAGATCACAGATGGAACACTCATCCAGCTGTCTATCTACTGTCCTCGTTTGCAAGTCCTGGTGAGTGTCATTAGCCACTCCTGTAGCATTTACCCAAACCCCAGCACATCTTGTTCTGGCAGACAGCTGAGTAATGGAGCTCCTGTGTTGGTCCTCCTGTAGAGCCTGTCTCACTGCGAGCTGATCACGGATGACGGCATCAGACACCTGGGCAGCGGCCCCTGCGCTCACGACCGCTTGGAGGTGATCGAGCTTGACAACTGCCCCCTCATCACAGACGCCTCGCTGGAGCACCTGAAGAGCTGCCACAGTCTGGACCGCATCGAGCTCTACGACTGCCAGCAGATCACCCGCGCAGGCATCAAGAGACTAAGGGTGAGTTGTGTGGACTGACATTAGTGAGAAAGCGCTGATTCATATGTAGAATGTACTGTAAGCGCCACATTTGTGAACCTCAATTTTGGTGCAAGATTGTTTTCATTGATCAGTGACCGTATGTTTTAATTGCCTTTTAAGGTAATGATGTTGTAACCCTAACTGCCCATTGGTTGTGAGTTCAGGCTCAAATATCCAGGCTAGTTTTGGACTCTGGAAGGTTATTAATTGAAGTAAAGAAGTCCTTTACCAAAACAGCTTATCACCTCTCAACCTTATAACCTGTGTAAGCTCCGTGCTGCAACACATAATGTATTCAAAATGTGTTATGTTTGAAAGAAAACTCAATAAGGCAACTTATTAATGAAAGTGTGTTGAAAGTACAAACTATTTAGAGAAGTATATTTATAGTCAGTTGGGTGTGGAGCAACTAACTTCCTGGGTAGTAGTAGTGATTTCAATGATGCATGAAATTCAAGATGGCCTATAATTTCAGCTTCAAAACAAAGATTGATTTTTATGAAGACATAATATGTTTCCATCAGTCTGGTAAGGGAAGCAACAGAGTTTTAGATGTCAAAGATTCATTCCACTTTATCCAAATTAAACTCAGTCGGCTCTCCACCCACCCAGTGATGAATCAAGTGAGTGAAATGTTTGTATTTTAAGTATTTGTACAATCTATTAAGACATTTTTCATTCTTTTTCTCTCGACAGACCCATCTGCCTAACATCAAAGTGCATGCATACTTTGCCCCCGTCACTCCGCCCCCCTCCGTCGGGGGCAGCCGTCAGAGGTTTTGCCGCTGTTGCGTCCTGCTATGATGTAAAGACAACATCCCCCCCCCCCCCCCCTTCCCTCTCCCTCGAACACGGTCCCCGCAGCTCGTCACTTGACCCCTGACCTGCTGTCCTCCTCCTGGCATCCCGTCATAGAGTACGTGCTGGTGTGCCCCCCCCTGCCCCACCACCCTTTTGAGCTGCAGAGAGAGGGAGAGAGCCAAAACACTCTACAAGATCTTGGGTAACTTTCCCCCAAAAAACATTCCCCAGTCTCTCCTCAAACACAAACACAGTTCATGCACAGCTGACTCTCCGATGTGCACACACACATTTAAACACACCGATTTACTCTTTGAAGAATGTCACAACATTCCTGGTCTGTGATCAGTGGACAAACCACTATTACAAAGAGGGTTATGTAAAATACAATGCGGTCCCTACTGTTCAAGGGTTTTAACTCTCAATCATATAAAGTAAATAATAATATTCAAATCCAAAAACCGTTGTTCTGTATTTGAGAAGAGTGATACTACTTATGTAGCACTTTGAGACAGATCATAGCCTTTAAACAGAAAATTGAAAAAGCCCTCTTAACCTCTCACAAATACTTCCCTCAGTGTTAACAGCTACCTCTAGACGGGAACTGCACTTGAGTAGATCCCGTGTTAGCTTTGTTCAGCAGTTTATGTCGAAAAGAGCAACGATGCAGCTAGTAAACTGCCGACACCTCCAACACACACATAGAAAGCAGCAGAAAGCCTATTTTTGTGATTTAAAAAAATAATAATACTTGCAGCTATTTGCACTTACAGTAAAGCAAGGATGAGACACTTTAAAAAGATGACCATCTCAGAATCTAAGACTGTCATTTTACTAACAACACACACAACTACAAATCTCCATGCACACACTGAGCTTGCTACACCCGTACCCTCGCCTCTCTCTGTCTCTCTGTTACAATCAGATGCTTCAATATACTGAAGAGGAAAAAAGACAAAGTTTAATATTTTTCTAAAAATGGACCCCAATTAAGACTCACAAGTTGGGTCTCGAAAAGATGCCAAATGTTGCATGTAACACCTCTAGTTTTTTAAAATCGAATTGTAAATATATTTGGACTGCGGAGTCCGAGAGTCAAAGCCAGCTAAACGACAGATGATGTTATGAGATCAAGGCAGAGGTTTCTGTCAGTGGGTCTTTCCGAGGGAACTATGGCGACGCTCACACATGCTGGGTAAAGTGTCTTCGAAATATGTGCTGGCGCTTAATGGACCATCAAAATGAGCCGTCACTTAATCTGGAGTTTGACAGAAGAAGAACTGACTGTGACTGGACTCTGAAAGGTTCTGTCAACAGCAGAAAAAGACGCTCTTTTGACTGGAGAAAAAAAAAAAGTCTGACATTCATGTTGTCGGACGAGAAGAATGGAAAGAAAAAGCCAACTGAAAACAATCCAAGTACGTTTATTTTCAGTAAGTTTGATTTCGTTTAGTTGATCTTGTTTTTGCATCGGTGCCGTTTCTGATGACGAGGAAGTGGTGTGCAGCGGTGACGGGATGCATCGGTGACTTTTCGACTCCCATGAGGACTTGCAGCGTGTGACACCCTGCCAGCTGTGACGCTGCCCGATGTATAGACCAGATCAGTCACTGAAGGAGGAAGTCAACTGAATCTTGAGCGCACAATTCTGGCCTACTGACGGATATGATGGAATGATTTTTGTCTCATCGGAGGGCGATAATGGACTTCGGAGCCACGCCCTATGAAGTATTGAAGCCTTTTTCTTATGGATTATCTTCTCCTGCACTTGCACCTGCTTTATTCTGTCTCATTTTCTTCCAATTTTCTTTTTATAAATGTGTCCTTTACTGCTTTTCTTTCTGATTTCCTCTGGATCTCTCCCATTTTTTTTTTTCTCTTCTTTCGCATTTCTGTTTTGGTGTGGTTTGGATTGCGCCTGCTTTGTGTTTGAAGTCATGAGTTCAGTGTCTCCAAGTTGAGTTTGAGCCCTTTTCCAGTCCTCAGTTTTGATCTGATGGTGTTTGTGTTTTTATTCAGAGTTTATTGTTACTAAATGTCCAGAGTGTAGCCTTTGTCTAGGGGAAGTGTTGGAGCCAGTGCAATTGTAATAAATGTTCAAATCTGAGTTGGATTTTTTTAAATGTGAGTTGAGAAGGGGTTCACGATGACATATGTATGATGTAGGTTCTTCTTATTGAATGTTTCCATCAAGGGGAAGTCGTCAGGACGGCTGTTCAGGCATAGTTTGCCACATTAGCAGAATCTGATTTTTCTCCCATATGCACGCTGAACTTCATTTTATGCCTTGCCCTCTCAAAATGCACCCTGCCCAAAAACTAAATCTATAATTCACTTTGAGATCTGACGGCTTCAGCAGGCGGAATAATACAAACTGCGATGATTCAGTGTAATCCAGTCTGATCTGTTTTGTTTGAATGGGGGTTTACGGGAGATTAGGGAACAATTTAGAGTCAAGATGACGGATATATGTAATGTATTCTGTCACTTGCCTTTGGGGTTAAGGAGGTTAACTGGAGGAAAAAGGAGAGGTTTGCAGGATTAAAGACTGTGAGCCTGGTTGTTAAAACCCTTAGCGTGCACTGTTTGTTGCAGTGCTCCTTACACTAGTGCTCAAACAAGTCCGACACATTGAAGGGATTACAGGTCATCTTTGACCTGCTCCGGATGGTTTTATATGAACAAAAGAAATGTTATCAGTCTTTTTATGGTACAGTATACACTACAGGCTCTACAAAGCAAACTTATTTTTCCTCACAGTATCAAACACCGCTTCGTCCTTCTGTCAGACCTTCCACCTGTTCATTCGGAGGTCGAGATTCTGCGCTCTGGATGCGTTTGTTTTGTGTCCCAAACACTGGAGTGAGGACAGAGGGCAAGAGATGAATCCAAGGTGTGTGTTCATGCGAAATTGACACCTGAGAAAATTCAAAAACAATTTTGACAATGACTGTAGCTCATATAATTACTGTAAATCTTTTCCTTTTTTTTCTTTCTTTTTTTATTAACCGATATAAATGAATATGTACGTATGAATAAATATATACCTATATTATTAAGACGTCTGGATTTCTCTCTGGTGTTGAACTTGTTCTCAATTCACAGCTAACGGTCGTTTCTGGTTGTCAGACAGCAGATGGCAGCAATGACTCAGTTGTAATGCTCGCTCCATCACTGCAGGTCTGATCTCAGGCCAGCTGGAGGCAGGGTTCAGGGTCTGTCAGCTTATTTAATTAGTCCAATTGATTTTCTTTAGTGAGTTAAACCTCCAGTTCCCAGACTGCTATACATGGTTTATTTGAAATAAAATGATCGAGGTGAATAGTTTGTTTAAAAAAAAAAAAAATCTTGGCCAATGGATTATTTCTTTAAGGGAAAAAAAACTGGATTCTATAGTAATTTGAGGTAACTCACATTAATATATGTTAAGGAATAATTCTTCTAGATATCTAACCTTTTGCTCTGTGACGTTTTATGATATACTCTGACGTCTGTTATCTCCTTTAAGGAAAGGCATTGGTGCCATGTGTGTTGTTGTCACCAGTTTGTGACCGGTCAACTTGTCTGGCACGAATGGTAATTGTTGTGGGAACGCTGAGGCACTTCTTTATCGGTGTTTGTGGACTCTAAGATGTGAAATCTTTGAGGCCATGAGTGTCGGGCGCAGGTGGTTCAGTGTTCCCAGCTGTTTAGTCTACTCCTTCAGAGATGTTGATTACTCTCTGTGAACCAGTTAAAAGGTCTCTTCAGAATTGACGTGGCAACTCTACCGTGAAGTCAGAACCTCTGACTCTTTGACTTGTGATGTGAATCCTCCGGCCGATACTCTGAATAAACCCCATCAGTGTTTACATCAAAAGCTCCAACTCTCACCGTGTCTCCTTCCTGAGACGGTGACTCCCAATGCATTGCTACACAGAAGTTTCCCCCACAATATACATATTCTTGTGAACTTTAACCTTCAAATTCTTTATAAAAACATGTACACTGTAAACGTTTTTATTTCTATTCAACAAAACCACTACTGCAATGTTTGTTAAATAAGGGTTTATGTGTTGACTGCGGTTACAATTTCTTTCTTTTTGCCACAGCAGGGTACATTTGATAAGCTTGCTGTAATGATCCTCCTGTTCATACTGGCTATTGCAAGATCCCTAATACACATGCATTGTAGGCGATCGGGGACAAACTACATAGTCCTTTTTCTGTATATATTCACAAGTTCATCTGAAGATAAGTGCAAAATTGTTAATCTTTTGGGTCTATTATATCATAACATAATTTACTCACAAGTACAGCTTGTTTGTCAATTTGCTGATTTATGTTACAATCCACAAGAATCCAAAAGCACAGCCTTTGTCAGATGGGGGCATGTGATTCAAAATGTGACTGTCTGAGCACGTTGGACACTGCATGCAGAGTCAATTATGTGTTTGCTTACGTACACATTTCTGAGGTGAAATCACAGATGAACAATCACGATCAATTTGTTCCAGTGGAAAAAGCAGCAGCTCCGGCCCTGTTACTGCACCATGACGACTGCTGTCATGGCTGGGAGTTGTCTTCCGCCGCATGGGACTCATTTTCTTCGTCTCATCCTCCTTTAGTTTCCCTTGTCTCCAAATCACTGAGTTTCCACTGTCGTCTTAATGTTCATTTTTAGCAGCCTTGTTCCGGCACCTGAGGATGAAAGGTAGGAGACATTTGAATGTGTTTCCTTCCTACAGCATTTCACTTTTCTGTGTGTTCTTCTTTAATCGCAGACAGATCCGTTGGCAGATCACTGCACAATGCCCCACCAAGACATTGTGTCTCGGTTTATTTTTGACTGCGAAGCCACAGCTAGAAAACGTTTGACTTGGCTTTTTGTTTTGTTTCTTCGCAAAGTGTTCCCTTCAGCAGTCACTCTGCTATCTGCTCTGCCCTTGCCGTGAAGCAATAATTAACGTGATAACAGAGGCTCCTTCCCTTTGTCTTCCTCCTGTCTCTTTTCTCCAACACACCCACACACAAGCACTTTCTGACAGCTTGGAGAGAACTTTGATGTCAGATTTAGGTAAAAAAAGATGCACTCTAATCCCATTTCTTTGCAGTATTTGCTTTGAATCCCCTTTAAAATGCTCCTATCAGATAAACTATCCCTGTCTTCATACCTTAGTGGGGTTAATGCCAAAATCAGCAGCTGTGACTGCACCCTATTGCTTCATTCTCTTTCATGTGATGACTTCTAAAGGGGCAATCAATGGAAAAGCCCCCCTGAAGGGTGGTGAAAACAGGTAGGAAATGTGATTGAATTTGACATTTGAGGCGGCAATCATCGAGCCTTGTTGTAGCTGCTTTAAATATATAATGTAAAGAAAAATGATAGCCTAGCCTTAACTCTGCATTGCAGCTGCTTCAGTATTCAGTGCCTCCGAGGGCAGGTGGGAAATGACATGGAATACATTTAAACAGTCAAGAGTGTTTATTTTCCCACCCAAAAAACAAACTGAAAGTAGCTCATCCCACATGGGTCATGGGTCTGCTATAGGAAATAATGACCCTGGTGACTCACAGCTTCGTTATACAGCCTGCAGAAAGTTCTGCATCAATGTCCTCCACCCTCTTCTGTCACTACTTCAGCATTCTTCTGACATTGATTCATAATAATGACATACTTGATGTTGGTTTTATATGGTGTCACTAGAAGGCTGTCTTCGACAAATTAAGTTTCTGTTTTATTGGTCTCAAGTTGGTTAACAGAGGTCAACATTACAATGAAATGAGTCGCATAATCAGAGCACTATATATCTTCTTTATATTATCATATGTAAATCTGTATCACAGAGATTTTCCAGAAGGGACAAAGCACCACTTTAAATATTATAGATGTGCTCATAGGTTTCTTGGACAAAGTTATTCAGCATAAAAAAAAAATGTAGTCGTCTAAGACCGTAACAACCAATTAGTCGACTAAAATGGAGCATTCTAATCTCTAGTATTGCATCATGTTGTGTCTGTGTGCTTGCTTTGCAGTGTTCTGAAACCCATTTGTATTCTATATAATAGCTTTTTAACAAAAGGCAAATGGTATCACATTTAGTCGTGCACTTACAGTTGTAAGTATTTCGATTTTCACCAATTAGGATAGGCTACAACAAAAAGTATAATTAAAGGGGTGCACTTTCATTTCAAAACTATAACCTAAAAAGCAGGAAGAAAATAAAGACATCCTGCTTTTGTTATAAAAGACTAATTTCCCCAAAGAGAAAACCAGCTCTTGCTTACAATTTGAAAGGTAGTCTATATTTGGGCTTAAAATAAGCATCCGCCCACGACAGTGAATCCTGATTATGTCTAAATCAATCCTGGTAGAGTTGTAAAAATTGAACCAATCATGCGCCCCAGACGCACGAGAGGGCGTGCCTCAGGTTGCGCTTAAATTTAAGTCTGTGCAGTGGTGAAGGACACAGTTCGCTTTGGATTTATAGCCAGCGACTTCCAGATCACAAGCTTTGTTTGGATGTAATCATACTAAGATATTTTTTCCACATCGACGTTTTGCTGCTTTCAATCATTTTTTTTTTGGAAACTGTATGACGGAACTGTGCCACATTGGAGTTTCCAATGCGCCATACGGGATCCTGAATGCTTGTCCTTGCATGGCAGGAGTGAAATATAAACAGCTGGTGTGTGTTTATGTTTAGAAAGTGTTTAATCAACCTGCAGTCGGTGTGTGCAGAGTTAATGGCCATAAGGCGTCCACCTCGCAGCGCGCACACATTCCTGTGATGTGGATCTGTTACACTTTTCCAAGCTTTTATATGGCTAAAGCTCGATATTTCTTATCGACTGGAGACAGTTTGAAGAGTTTTTTTTAATTGTGTGTGTCCTCAACGACTCTTTTCTTTACGGTGTCAATGATGACTGAGAACAATGAGATGGAGAGCGACACTCAGCTCCAGCGCTCCCCAAGCACCATGTCCATCCAACCGATGTCATCCAAGGCAAGTTGAGCTTTGCTCCGTAAATTAAATACACTGTAATTTCCTACAGTTCTTTATCTGTTCTCTGTAACGACCTGAAAAAAAGGCGATCAACTTTGCACAGCAGCTTCCTTCACAAACTGAAACAAAAATATTATTTTGTCCGAATAAAGGGGAGAGATTATTTTAATGGTATTTGTGTTGTTTTGCTTATTGTTAATTGTTGCTAATGCCTTCCTCATTATTCCACTGGTTTATGTCATATTGATGTCAATCCCTCACAATTGCAGTTGTATTGTCATGACTGCGTCACTTGGTGTAACTTCACGCGTAAGGTGTGATGTCACTCTGTCTGCCCCTTTCTCTCTGCCGCTCCAAATTCACTTCCTGCTCTCACACACACACACACACACACACACACACACACACACACACACACACACACACACACACACACACACACACACACACACACACACACACACAGGGGATTTATGCTTAGTATTAATTCATAATATGCATTTGAACGAGTAAGGATTTCTTGGAAGAACACTACATTATTTTCAGATTTATTACTGGAAGCTCCTTTTTTTCAAGAATGACTTGATGAAATCATATATTTCCCTTCCTTGCTGCTTTCATGCACACTTTGTTGTAAACCTCTATATGCGGTAAGAATGTTTTTATTGCAATAAACACAAATGGCCACGTTTATTTACATGCAGACCTGGATCTCTTATAGTACAGTGTGGGCCTGTCTGAGGCTCAAGTGTCCTTACACAGTGTCCTTATGATTCCATCCAATTTGTTGACTAGACTTTATAAACAAAGATATTAAGTGCTGTCCTCCAAGTGCAGGAGCGGTGAAAGCTTTCTGAATGTCTGCTGTTTAATGAAGGGCTTTTAGGACACTTGATTCATCAGGTCCAAATATTATGCAACTTTCCCTCAGCTGAGTCTCCATCATGCTTCCTCTGGCCGCCAAGGCACAAAAACACAAACACATGCTGTGGAAATGTTTGAGGAAAAGTGACACTCAGATGTTTCATCTAAATATTTGATGTCCTCTGCGAGATGCAGAAAGTCAGCATTGTATAGCAATCTGTCTCTTGTGTATTCCACTCAAGTTCCAACTCCTCACCAGCTGCTACCAACGAAAATTAAGCGGTATCTTGTGCCAAGCGGGACTGATTAGTATTCACATCATTCACTGGCCAGCTTCACCACATCACAAATATTTTTGCCACAAAGTAATGTGGCGACCATTCAATCACCTAATCCCCCTTTGCTCTTCCAAACGATTGATTTCCAGGGCTCTGTTGAATGGATTTGACTTTAATCTTCAGCTCTCATGCTCATTACATGGTTAATATAAGGTTTGTTTCATGTTTGGGGAAAAACTGAATTGTACTTGCCTATCTTTTGAACCTCCTTTTAATGTCCAGGACTGAAAGCTCTATGCGACTAGATCAATCAATGCTAATTTGCAACCCTGTAGTACTAAGTCTTTTAAGGAATCTTACAGGAAACTATTGAAGTTAATGTCAGCCAGGATCTCATATGATGTGTTCCCAGGAGATTGAAATTCTTTACATCAATATTCCACCCATATCTATTTTAAGCACTTAATCAAAACCATACCTATACAAGTAAAAATCACAGCCCAAGGGTTTAACTTTTGAGGGAATCTAATCAGACACACAGCCATGCGTCCATGATGTTTTTAATTAGATAAGGATGACACTGCTTGCTCTAATAACTGATGCTCCCCCCTGAAATTCACCAGAAGTAAATTCCCCACCAAGATGGATATCAGAAATCAGGAAGAGAGGGGAACTAGTCTGTGCCAGAGGATTAAGAGGAAAAGATGCATGGACTTTCTCTCTGGCTCCCAACAATGTACTGTGGTGTATTGCCAAGGCTGGCAGAAATGTGATTGGTTGAGCAGATGAAATGCCTGAGCAGCTATCAGCGGCATGCACTGTCGCTCTTTGTAGAGAGCTGTTTGCTCCGTAAGGACTGTTTATGCTTTGGGGGCCTTTCTGTGATAAAACTATGTACATCTCCTTTTTATGATGAGTGCACAGGAAAAACCTCTGAGTGTAAGATGTCAAGATGTAAAAATGATACAAATCCTCCACCGTGTTTTGGGACATTGGCCCGTTTGTCAGCTCGCCCACTTTGTGACAAGAACATTATTTTCTTCTGTGTCCCTCCGGATTCTTCACACACATTTCTTCACTCAATGCGAGCACTTGCTCAGTCAGCAGAGTGATAAAAGGTGTCTGGAAATGCCTAGGTGTGGAAAATTGAGAATGTAGCCGCTTCATAGCTAAATCTAAACACCAGTCTGTCACAGTTAGATTAGAACTGTTTTGTCGGATGTAATGCATAACTGTCCTTAGGAACAATGGAATACATAAATTGTGTGCCAAATGTAGTCGCGATAATTATACTTAAATAATATCAGAAAAGACAGGTTTTTTAGGCTGTATGCCCAGAGATGCTTTGAGCTGAATGCTAATGTGAGCATGCTAACATGTGGATGCTTATCATTGTACTATATTTGTGAAGTGTGAACGCATGCTAACATTTCCTAATAGGTGCTGTAGATCGCCCAAGAAGAAACATTAAATAATTTGACAAGATGGATTAGGGAATTTCTAAAAATAGCCAAAATCTGCAGGATTCATCTTTTGGGGACCATGAGTCCCTGTGCAAAAGTGAATTGCAAATTGGTTGAGTGAGCGACTGACAGACAGTGATATCCTTTCAGCCAAGCTGCTAGCTTTTCTAAAACCAGACCTCATGAAAGTATCTCTATCCATTTCAATATTAAGGGCAGGAGAAGCTAATAGGGGCATCAAATATGGGTCTGAATATATTTCAAAATCTGTTTCTCAGACACTCGTGATTAGGCAGATATATCACTTAACCCTTAGATGCACGAGTGACTGGACCCTACACTCTTCCATAAGTGGGTCAAAAAGGACCCGTATTAGAATAATATGTGTTTTTATGCCATTTTTGTAATTTTGGTTAAGAAAAATCACTTGTATAATATTTAGTATTATATTTTGGTTCACACTAGTAATATTTTATATTTAATCTTTCACTATTTATAATTTTAGACATTTTTTTTTACATTTGGAAAGAAAAACGAAGTTCCATAGAAAATGCATGCGGGTCATTTTTGACCCACTTATGGAAGCTTGGGGTAGTAATACAAAAACTACAATTTCTCAAAATGTACATTTAAAATTTGAATGGCATGATATCCAAAACATGTTTTTTGAGGAATAGCTGGAATATGACATGATAAAAAAATGTAATTACAAAGATACTCTAAGAAAACCACCTCACCGGGTCAAAAAATATCCACTAATGCATCTAAGGGTTAAAAGCAGTCTGGTTTTATTATTCACACCTGTTTACACAGGCCAGTGTTAACTGTAACATCTACAGTCACTCACTCACATCACACTGCTAATGCTAATGATGTACAGGGTACACATCGATGATTTCTAGTTACTATGCTGTCTTTTTACAATTTATTCTTCCACGTTCTATTTGAAACCTAATGTCACTTCACATTCGGATTTACTTTCTATTCAGATGAAGGGAGATGACACTTATGCAGAGACGCGTGCGGGGAGGTATAGTTGCAGAGGCCAAGGTTTTGATTGATTAATGTAACACCTTCACTGCTGTGATGTTTATTGATGTGACACTAACGAAAGAGGTGTGAGCTGCTGAAGAACTGGATACTAGGAGGCAACAAGTAGCTTATATGATAACTGGCTGTATATCTGTGTGTATCGCTAACGAGGGGAAGAAAGTATCTGTTTGGGAGATTTATTTGTCGCCATTGATGCTCACTCAGAAATAACATCCTCCCCCCCTCGTCAGACAATGACAGCCACCGTGCTTGGGGTGTTCAGTGTGTGAACTGTGATTGGGTGAGTGAAAATGGTTGGATGATGAGTTACCAGGGCAGAGCTGCGTGGCAGGGTTGGCTGAATGTGGGCGTGAGGAATTGCACTGCAGTGTGGGTCTAATCCACGCTACTATTTCAAACACAGTTTCTCTCTACAATAAACAATCAGGGGGAGAGTGTGTATGAGAGCCTGTGATTGGCTTTCTGTGCTTGTGTGTGTGTATGTGTTTGATAGGGACAGAAGCAGTTGGAAGCAGCCTGTGATTATCTTGTATTCAAAGCGGATCTGCCATGCTGCCGTGCATAATGACAAACTTTAGCCGAGAAGGGGACATGAAACTGGTTCACACAGTTTCTGTGTAATGACAAAGACCAAAGCTGTTTGAACGCTGTGCTAAAAGATTTATTTATACGTGTAATTTTTTGTGTCCCATACTGTGTGTCATTGTAATAAATCATTCAGGTTATTTTTTACCAGTTGTTTCCTATCTTCTTATTAAGGTTTTCCATTACTTACCCAAAACAAGCAAAGCCATGCTGTGAGGCTGTGAATGCATCATGTACACCTGGTACCTGAGGTTGACAATTTCCCTTGAAAGCACATATTCTGAAGTCTTAGACCTGGATTTAGCCAGGAAACTGTGTCTCTCTCAGCACAGCTATCCTTCTTGAGACGCAAATATCCTCATCTAGAACAAGGTCGCACACTACGACGGTGGCCATGAAGAAAGACAGGTTGTTAAAAGAGAACCTAGTATTTGAGGGGGGGCAAGGCGCTAGGACAGGATTCAAAAGTTGAAATTGCAGGCTTAAATATTGCATGTACATGGATTTTGTTTTGATTCAAACTGCAAAGTAGGGGTGTATATCTGTTGTTGTGTTTTCCCAATTACTTCTGCACTTCCTTTTCTTCTGCTGCTTCGTACAGAGGTGTGATTGGCATCGTTCAGGAGTGAAGATGGTGGTAGAATAACAGATATTTAGAGAAAAGCAGCACAATTCTGTCAATCTTTAGAACCATGTACACCTTACCACTCTTTACTTTAAGCGTTGTAACTGTGACTGTTGGCAAATGCAAACCCTACCAGCAAAACCTTTTCACCAAAGTGAGATTATATTTTGACTTTACTGGATGACCTTCATTGAAATTGAAATGCTCTCTACTTGGTGGATCATTTCAAACGGTCCGTACTAAAGTATGTCATGGCCACAGGCTGTATTTATGGTCCTATTCCCGGCAGGACTCATCTTTTGTTGTTCAGTCTTGACGTCGAAACAGGCTGCAGCATATATACGTCAGCCTGGGCCCATACAGCTCTGAGGGAGGGAGGAGGAGCTGTATGTTCGCATGAAATAAGCTTTATTATTGAATGATGTCTACTCAAACAGTCCATATGGAGCATTGATTTTGGGACATCTATGTTGGCTACATAAGAACAATTGGAGGTTGGTATGTGGATCGAAGATTTGAAAATGATGGGCTTTTACGGGTCTGCTGAGACAACTTGGCTACATCTGGTCTGTTGCTTGAAAAATATTGTCAGTGCAGGTGCGCGTGTTCAACGTTTTGCATTTTGCATGGAATTGTGAATCATTTTTGAAATGTATAAATAATTGATTTAGAGAGAAACATCAGCAAGCTCAACTGAACCAAAATGTTTCTTTTTGGGAAAACTGCATTTTTTGCTTAATATAGTTAGAAATACATTTAGTAGAGAACTGAAAGAATAGTGCGGTAATTCTCTTGACAGGTACTGTCATGAAATTACAGGGGATCAATAATACATAGGACTAGAACATACATCACAATCAGGTTATGACCCCTGGTAAACTTCGGCTCTCAATCTGCCTCATTTTAAACATCGGCCTCTCTCCTCCATTAGATGTGGTATCCCTCTGGCTTGACTCAGGATTATAATGCTCTCGGCTAATGTTCAAATCGAACCAAACAGGAATACTTTTAGGCACGCACACTGACTGATGATTCGATTAGCTGTAATTGAGACATGTGCTCTAGCCGGAGCTGTTATTCCACCACTCAGCTGCTGTGATGGAGAGAGCATATAGCTCAAGACTGTTGACGCTGCACCGAAGACACATTAACATATCATCCTCTTCAGCATGATGTTAATATTTAAATTAGCATCTCATTTAAAGTTACATAGATTATGAAGCAGGAAATGCTTTTAGGGGAAGGCTACCCTTTGTTGCTACCATGATGCTCTCCAGTCTGGCTGTTCTCTGTGTTTTTGTCTTACAACTTTAACCTTTTAACAGTTAAACTTCAGTTCATTAACATTAATTGTTACATTTCAGTCGCCTAAAAATGTCTTGTTCGGTGTTTGGTTAAACTTTGTGTCACCCTTTCCTGCAACTTCTGGATGCAAAAAAATTGTGACAATTACAATTACAAAGCTCGAGGCCTCAAAACCTTCCGGAAACCAATTGGTTGCATCACAATGATGACGTCCTATTTTTGTATACAGTCTAAGAGAGTGTGAAAAAAGTGTAATAACCTGAATCGACCCAGAGGGAGTTGTGTGAAGTCTGATACATTTCCTCAAGTGATGTCACTTAAAGCAGCGTCTGTTGCACTTAAGCTAGTAACAACACTGTTTATGAGCACTGCCATATAGGCTATATATTAATGCCGGTAGTTTGTCTTTAGATTATAGTATAGAATTACAATCTCCTACCAGAGGCTAAAAACTGTACTGAATTACAATCAAGGTCGAGTCAGACTGACTCACACAATAACACCATTCTATGCACCCAAAGCTACAATATTGTATTAGCTGTTCTTCATCAGTGTAATCTGATGAAGGAAATGGTCTAATGGAGATTTACAGGAAGCATATGCACACACTTTCATAGAGTTTTGTTTCTCTTGCTCTGCCTATGTGTGCCTTACAAACGCACACACACAAACTGAAATAGACAAACTGTTTTCATATCTTGTTCCCAGACGTGTGGAGCTGTAAACAGCATGTCCCTGTAAAGTGATTATGTTTGGCACTGAGCACAGAGCAAGCGCAGACAGGCAGGGAGGCAGGGAGGCAGAGCGTGTGCACACGGAGGGTCTGTGGCCTACTGATGATCGGTCTGCTTGTCTGTCTGTGTTGGTCCATTCTCTCCCCTGCGACACGGCCACGCCCTGACACTGCTCACCCGCTGCCACTGCATGCATCATCATCTGTTCACAGAGCCAGAGGAAAGCGTCAGGAAACATGCATTTATCTAGCCAATCAATCCTTGATGGCCGCAGAGAGCAGAGTTTACAGGCTTTGTAGCTCATGTGACATGTCATTGTCTGATTGTTCTGCTGTTGAATTGCAGCAACCATCAATTGTTGAAGACTGTTTGGTCAATGCAGCGGACAAAATACAAGCATGGCCCGTTATGTCAATACACAGGAGGTTACATGCAATTTGAAATTGTTGGATGTTGTAGGCCTTGTGTGCTTAGTGCAGGCCTGTGGCACCATCAATCGGTCCAACGAGCAGACTCCATCAGATTAAGGGCCCTGAAGATAGGCTGTTGATAGATGATAACGCTTTGTAAACTGTCTTGTTTTATTTCATCACAATAGGCCCCGCTGCCACTAAGAAAATGTCATATGCGCACAGTAGTCCTCAAGGTATGGCCGTGGGCATTCTGAAAAAGGCAAGGCTTATCTTGTGAAACCCTGTGATGCACACGCTGCTCTGTTGGATGTGTCTCTGCAAAGGATATGCGTTGTATCACTAAAGGAATACTTCACCCTTTAAATTACTATTCATCACTCTGTCTGTGTTACCTTGAACTATTCATGAAATATTATTCTTGCATGCTTCCACTTAGAAAATTCTTGATGAATTGAAAAACAGCAATATATATATATGAATATATATATATTCTCCAATATTGATACTCCAATTTATATTAAAAGTCAGTTTTCACAATCAATTAATCAACTAAAAACTCGCTGACACTTTTGCTGAAATCTAACTATTTAGAAGACTTTCGCAGGAACAGTCTCACACCTGCACAGGTTGTGTGAGGGTTTATAAACAGCTACTTCATTCCTCAATGCTTTTTTGATTCTTTGTTCACCGTGAAGGCATGTGAGGAAAACATTTTTCATAGGTTAGGGTTATAAAGTAATCCATTAAAGTATCTCAGCTATCAATGTGTCGTTTCCATATGAGGTGATATTGCATTTCATGAGTCACCCTCTTTCCCGATGGTATACAGATTGGAGCCGAGTGTTGTGTTTATGAGTCCGAGATATTACATGTGCTGCCCTGCAGGCATATTGGACATTTGTTATTGCTCCCAAGTATGCCGCTGCATTCTTGCTTATCCATTGTTTATACTTAGTGTGCCCTCTTTCTTTCTGTCAATGTGTGTGTGTGTGTGTGTGTGTGTGTGTGTGTGTGTGTGTGTGTGTGTGTGTGTGTGTGTGTGTGTGTGTGTGTGTGTGTGTGTGTGTGTGTGTGTGTGTGTGTGTGTGTGTGTGTGGTGTGTGTGTGTGTGTGTGTGTGTGTGTGTGTGTGTGTGTGTGTGTGTGTGTGTGTGTGTGTGTGTGTGTGTGTGTGTGTGTGTGTGTGCAGCTCCAGAGACTAAAACGCTCGCTGTCCTTCAAGACCATCATGCGGAGCAAAAGCGTGGAGAATTTCTTCCAAAGGTCCTACAGCGACGCTCGCCTGCCCCCAGACTTCATCACGGACCCGCCTCCTCCTTCCCCCCCACTGCTGCCTGGCTCCCCTCTCGTCGGCCACCGCTCACCCTCCGTATCACCATCCCTCAGCCCCAACCCCTCCATCTCCTCCATCTCCTCCCATTCCCCAAATCTCAGTCTTTCACCATCCCTGTCCATAAAGCCTCCCCATCCTCAGATCACCCACTGTTTCCAGGACCATGTCTTTCGCAAGCCCACCAACTGCGAGCACTGCAAGCACATGATAGTGGGTAAGACCTCCGACCTTCATCAAGCCAACTCATATCTGCAGTTTTCACAGGATTTCTGCCATCCATGTCTTCATATTTACTGTATGTTGTATCCCATCTAGTGCAACCTGGAGAACAACACCTATTATGCTTGAGGCATTTATCATTGTTTTATAAGTACATGTCTTTATTACTACCGAAGGATTTGAGTCTGCAACACCTAAGAGCAAAAGTCAGATGTTTGTTGAAATGCATACATTAGCCATGTCAAAATCCTCCACATATAAGATAAGATAAGATACGAGACACTTTATTAATCCCAAATTGTGAAATGTTTGCGTTGCAGCAGCATAAAACACACATAGGTAGAAATTAAAGAGTAGAAAAAAACAATTCTAGAATTTAAACATCTCAAAATAGAATTAAAACAGCATTAAAACGTAGAAAATATACAGTAGACCGTGAAGATAGCAAATCTATAAACTCTGACAATAGACAGAATATAAAGCAGTATATTATTCACATTAACTGTATAGGGAATGGAATATAACATGAAATATAAACGTAAAATGTATAGTGTGTCCAGTTATCCAAAGAGAAGCTATGGAGCAGTGGGTTCTCTGCCAGCCAGATGGGATTTGTTATAGAAAGATGGTAGCATGAAGATAATAGTCACTTGGTTTTAAAGACACATTTTAAACCTCACCTCAATACCAGATTCTTTTTTCTTGCTCGGTTTATTTAGAATAACAGTCCACATTGGAACGTTAGTCTTCATGCTGCTTTCTGACACTTTCTATCTGAAGCAGTGCGCCTGCTGTGCTGCAGATATGCGAGTGCTCTTATCCCTAATTGCCTGTATGAGCTGCTGCTAGTATTTTTGCTAAATCCACTTGATGTCACTCTGATTAATTTCAGCCTCCAACCTGCTTCTCTGCAGGCATGCATCGTGATTTGTTTCTCTCTATTGCATCACTTTGCTCCTGCAGTCCATTCAAAGCAGAAGCAGCAGTTTAATTTGTCCATCCAATTTGGCTGTTTGCAACCCGTCGATGCCTTCCCCATCTACAACAAATCAAAACATCTATTACTCGATGTTTTTAGGACGAAAAGTGACTCACCTCCTAATCGTTTAAAAGCATTCAACGCTCAACAAAGGAGCTATCATTGCATAACATCTCAATGCTCAACATTTCTATCACTGAAGCACCTGAAAACAAATGTGAAAAAGCAACGGGCCAAATCAATTAGATTGAAATATCTCCAGCTGGTTTCCAATCTCTCCAGGTTGTTCTTGAAGGGGAGCTGTTGATTATGAATCTGTTAGTGTCAGTGCCAGCTTAATAAACCTGGGACAACTCTTGATTAAACTCTCTACCTGAGCGGAGGAAACATGTACATATGATCTGAAGGACACTTTGGTTTGTTAGGACTCCTGCCTGTTGCAGATCTGCAGCCTGCTGTTTCTTTTGTGTGGCAGTCTGCGTCATTCTCTCATCTCTGTCCCTCTCTGCAGGAAACTCCAAACAGGCTCTGCGGTGTAGAACCTGCAAGATGGCTGCTCACCTGTGGTGCACCTCTGAACTCTCGCAGCAGCTGTGTCATGGGAAGGTGCGAATATACGCTCACAGAATTTTGATGATATCATTCCCTTTAAATATATATATTACATTTTATTTTTTCAAAAACATATATGAATATCTTGGTTTGCTCAGTGTTTTTTTTCAGTTTTCTGTGAACCAATCTGTGATTCTGTGTTCATTTATTTGGCAACTTTTTTGGAGCAGCAAACAAAAACCTCTCAAACGAAGCATGTCAGGATTAAATAAACAACCCATGTTGAGTGGCGGGCTTTAGGGCTATGCAGATTGTGTTACCGTCGTAAGAAAAGGTTATCTGGCTGTTTCTATTCTTTGTGCTGAGCTAAGCTAACTCGCTGCCGGCTGCAATATTCATATTTAACAACAATTATTAGAGTGGTTTCGATATTAAATGCTTTTTAACAACAAAGATTAGCTTAGATTCTGCTAAGAAAAATATCTTTGGCAGGTCAAATAAAGGACACCACATAATATAGTGTGCGTTCGCCGTTCAGTAACAGTTTATCATGTTCTTTTGAGATTATGATTACTCAGTTTGCTCTTTTTTTTGGAAGATAATACATTTCTCCTCCCTAATCCAGTTTTTTGTCTCTCCCTGACATTTTTTTTAGGTCGGATTAAAAACATACCAGCAACAATAACAGTTCAGATTACATCATGATTTAAATAACCTGAGCAGGAACGTTGTTACCATGGTAACTTTACCATGAAACTGAACTGCTTTATTACGCAATTTCACCTGCATTCGCAAATAATTAAATATATTAGTGGAACAGTGTTTCGAACTGTGCATGGATCAAATAAAAACATGTGAACACTGTTGATGTGAGGAGAGTAGGCTTCAAATTGCAATGAATTTCAGACAGAGCTTTTGAGTTTGTCCTCTCGTGCAGGCTAGAGGACATTAGCATGGAGAAAGAGGCGAGACCTTCTGAGAGCCACTTGGAAAATGTAAGAGCACTGTGTCCAAATCGACTCAGAGCATTTTGATATAAATGCACAGAGAGGGAGAGCCAGGGGAACGATGAGGGCAGCAAAAGGTACAATATTATCACACAACAACCAGGTTTTTGTAACAGGAGCGCTGGTGTCAGTGTGTTCCTCTCGTCATCATTATATGATAAACTGGGTGGCTCATTTGCAAGTCAATGCAAAGACAAACTGATACCTCAGCCGAGTCACTTACTGGGCTGAATTCAGTGTGAAATTGTACCCGCACAGACACACGCAGCATAACATGTCCCTGCTTGTGTTAAAGCCATTTGCATATTTCCGGTGGTTGATTCAATGTATTGTTCATTATAAGCAGCAAACCTCAGTCATTTCAAAGGATTCCTTAAATGTCCCAATGTCACTACATAGATGGAGCCATTTTCCCATCAGCTCAGTCTATAAACAAGAATTACAAATCATTCTTTCTTACCTAGTTCTTGTGATAAGAATAGCGATCATCAAACAAATGACAAGGAATTGGCTAAAAGATAATAACTTAGTAAATGAGTAAACTCACAATGGAATAACCTAGTAAATGAAATCTATGTAATGGAGGAAACAACTATGAGGATTAGAAACCAAATGCATATCTTTGAGGAAAGGTGGGAACAATTGGTAAAGTATAGAACACTATAATAAAGATTTATAAGGAACATGAGGTAAGAATTGATAATTAATGTATACCTGAGTATTAATAGTGTATCCATTCTTTTATTTGTATTATTATTATTATTATTATTATTATTATTATTATTATTATTACTATTATTATTATTACTATTATTATTATTATAATACTATTATTATTATTATTATTATTATTATTATTATTATTATTATTATTATTATTATTATTATTATTATTATTTCCTTTCGGATTTGTCAACTGTTATGTAGTTAATTGATGTACCTATGTGTTCATTTTGTTATGTATGCTTTGTGAATAATTTCTTAAAATGCAAATAATTCATTTTCTTTTTAAATCCTTCTTTCTGCTCTCCTCCGTTAGTCTGGCGCGTTCAAGCGAAACTTCAGCTCACCACTGCTGGTCAACGATCAATTGTCTGTCGTCAAGGAAGTTCAACCGAGCCAAGGTGAGCATACCTGAAAGACCGTGTGTGTGTGTGTGTGTGTGATCACGAGTGACTGCTTTGTTATGTACGTGCTTTTGTTTTGTGATGTTGCTGCTGTCTAGCCTGTGGTTTATTTGTAGATGTGTGTGTGCTTGTGCATGCACTGTAATAAAACCAGAACTGTCTCCATCTCACCTGACGGCCGAGGAGCATGAAGTGGGAAAATGTAAAGAGGAAGAACAAATTCAGCTTCTCTTGGTGGCGGACGGACGCACCCTGAAAGTATGTGAATAAATATTCATACATTTTTATATTTCTGTTTATGCTTTGTATTGTTACTACTTGCACTTCAGTTTCATTTGGTTTGAACCTGCCTCAGCATTATAACTCTTCAAAAAATGATGTATACACATTTGATTTAGTTTACAATAATGGAAGCAAACAAATTGGACACGTTCTCGTTTCTCTTTGTCAAGTAAACCTGCTGAAGGTTCAAACGCA